>NC_035176.2:20151889-20466582 GCF_001659605.2 Manihot esculenta | reverse complement strand
AGGGAACTGTTAGAGGTGGATAGGTGATGCAAAGTGGAGCATAATCACCTATAGGGGTTGCTAACTCCCTCATGGTTCTTTCCCTTTGTGCTTGTGGCCTATTTGCTGGATTTTCTTGAATTATCTGGCCTTGGACAGCATGTCCATCATGGGCAGCAGCTGGTGCTTGAGGTTCTGCCATTGGCGCAAGATTGGGTTACTGGAGTGTAGGACTTTCGGCGGCCGAATGTGGGTTGGGTTCGGCGGCCGAATGTTGGGCAGAAGGTTCTGCGTTTAAGGCTTGCTTTCCAAGCCTTCTGAGAGTGCGTTCAATTTCTGGATCAAAGGGCAGAGTGTCCCTACTTTCAGATCTGGTCATGAAAACAAAAATAAATAAACAAGTAAAATCTATTCCCCGGCAACGGCGCCAATTTTTGACAGGAGCGGTTGTCGAAGCCGGTCAAAAATAACCTTCTTGGTTACCTAAAATTTACAACTGTAGACAGTGGTGAAGGATCGTATCCACAGAGAATTGATTACCTATTTATTTATCACAATCAAGACCAATAGAACTAATTGAAGGCACAAGTGAAAGCAAGTAATCAAAGAGAAATAGGAACAAGTACAATAAAAGTAAAAAGGGGGGTTTTGAGATGATTTGATTAACAACTATTGAAAGCAATTAAAACAGCAAGTAGTCTAAAATAAAAGAGAAATCAATAAGAGAAAAGTCTAGTTGAAGATATGGATCCACTTTGGTTGTTTGGGTTGATCATTGAAACATGGTTATCTTGATTGATTCAATAGGTTGGTTATGGGGGGGAAGACGCTTCTCACCACCATGTCTTTCCTTATGAACAAACTGATTAGGGAACGTCCTCTAACCAATTACTAATCAACAAATTGCCAAGGAACGTCCTTGGGCCAAAGGCATCAAAACAATTGCCAATTGCATGAAGAACAAGAAAGATCGAAACCCTAGCTACTCAAACGCATGAGATGATGTTAGATCATGCAATTTCTTGGGTTTTTACACCAAGTGTTCTATGGACAAAATATTTCCAGCAATTACGGACTAACAAATATCCTAATCCAACAAGCAATTAACTTTGCAATCAAGAATCAAGTGGCCAATTTGATCAAAACAACAAAGCAATCTTGGAATCAAAGCACAATTGCATGAATATTGAATAAAATCAAAGACAAAAGTTTCTGTTCAGATCTCACAACCCTTTAAACAACCTTAGTTTCAACCAAACTTCAACTAGAAAGAGGGTTTCAGCCACTCATGGCTGAGCCAAATAGAAAATAAAAGAAAAGAAAGCAAAAGATGAACAAAAGTGTGGAGAGAGCCTTGGAGAGGCCTTGCCGATTTTGGGAGGATGGAAAAGCTGTCTTCTTGTCTTCTTGAAGCCTTTAAATAGATCTTGAGAGGCTGCCTAGGATTTCATGGAAGTCCAGGAGACTTTTAGAGGCTGTCCAAAGTGTCCTTGGTGTTACATGTGCCTTGTTTGTGCATGTATGAAGGCAAAAACGAGTTGCATGTGGTGGAAGGCAAGTGGGGGCACTTTGGTCTTCTTACTTGCTGCCCAAGGTCTTCAAGATGTTGCCTAAAGAGTGAAGAGGCTGCCCATGCACTAATAAGGAAGGGGGAGACTCCTTTTGAATTTTGAATGTGCATGGCACTAAGTAGGAAGCATGTGATCTTTGGATTTTCTTTCCTTAATAAGGGGGATCTTGAAATCCAATAATTGAATGTGAATATTGAAGATTTGGATCTCAAGATACTTCCCTTATTTGGCTCTTCAAATATGGCAACTTGGGATATGGCTTCTTGAACAAGGAAGGAATGCAATAGAGCGCATTTTCGGCTGCCTAAGTTGAGTTTCGGAGGCTGGAATTTTGGAGGTTCGGCGGCCGGAGTTTGGGATTCGGCGGCCGAAGGTAGTGGACTTTCGTCTCTGTCTGCATGGTTCGGCGGCCGAAGGTGCCGCCGAAGGTGGTCCACTTTCGTCTCTGGAGTCCTCTTTCGGCCGCCGAAGGTTGCCGCCGAAGGTGACTTATTTTTGGCTTCCGAAAGTTGCCTCCGAAAGTTGCTCCTCTAATTTGGGCTTCTTTTGGCATTTTTAAGAGCATTTTCTCCAAATTGTTTCTTCACACCTAATACTTGCAAAACATGATTAAAACCACAAAATTAAGTAGAATAGGTGCAAATAAACATCAATAAGACCATGAAAATATGGACTAAAATATGCTCTATCAAATACCCCCACACTTAAGCTTTTGCTTGTCCTCAAGCAAATAAACATAGTCAAATAAGTTCTCTTCCTCTAGATCCTTATTTTCACTTAAGCTCATACTCCAGACACTTATTTTAAAGCATTGCAGTGAAGAATATATGCATGAAGATTACTTACCCCCTTTCCTTGTTTCCCTTTGCTTACCATGGTTAGGATTTGTTTTCCTCAAGAGAGACATACACATTAATTTGTTAAGACTTTTTCTAGCTTTTGGGTTGACTTGCCTTTACCTTGAAGTACTTTATTCAGGCTTTTGCACTTTAGATCTTGCTTGGAAAGGTCACCAACCTATTTTTGATGTCATGGTTTATATTTTTCAGTTGGTCACCTATCCAAGTGGCTACCAGCCTTGTTCATAGTCTTTTGACCATTGGAACAATTTTCAATTTGTGCTTTTGAGGTCTTTGCCTTTGCTGAATTTTCTCTCTCAATGATTTGGGCAAATCAACACCAATTGCTAAATCAAGTCACATTAAGTTCATTCACACAACTTTAATTTATTCTCAATCAATTGAGGGTCATCAATACATTTTTCACCATGGCAAACTCAAAGATTCAATTCAAAAGGCAATTCTCAAACATGAATATAGCCCACTGCAATTGATTCAACATAAGTTTAAAGAGTTTTCACATCAATGGGGTCATGGAAAGAAGAACTCATCCAACATAGTTCATCAGTTTGAGTGGAGCAAAACAAAAAGATGAAGAAGGTTGTGGTTGTGTGTGTTTTATTGAAAGCATAAACAAATTGAAATTTAACTGTGGCTAATTGACTTGAAAGAAATTTAAAACTGAAAGGAAAAAAAAAATTTTCAAAGAAAAGAAGAGAAGGAGAAGATGGAAGAAGGAAGAAAGAAGAAGAGATATGCACCCCCACACTTAAATCATGCATTGTCCTCAATGTAAAAGAAGAGAGAAGGGGAGAAGAGAAGAAGAGAAGAGAACAAAAGAAACTGAGTACTTCCCTGGGGTGTGGTGTGCGTGGCATGATCCTCTAGGCAGAATGAGTGACGAACAGATGTTCGTCTGGGAACTCTTCTTTGACTGGGCATGGTGTGGAACTATATGGGAGTCGGCTGAGGTGGTCTGCCACAAGATTCTCTTTGCCCTTCTTGTCTCTTATTTCTAGATCAAATTCTTGGAGAAGTAGGATCCACCTAATGAGCCTTGGTTTTGCTTCTTTTTTCTTGATCAAGTATCGCAAGGCTGCATGGTCAGAATAGACGATGACTTTGGTTCCTAATAGATATGGTCTAAATTTCTCCAAAGCAAATACAACTGCCAAGAGTTCTTTTTCAGTTGTTGTGTAGTTGCTTTGGGCAGCATCTAGTGTGCGAGAGGCATAGTGAATGACATGGGGTGAGTTTCCCACACGTTGCCCTAAGACTGCTCCTACTGCATAATTGCTTGCATCACACATGATTTCAAACGGTAAGTTCCAGTCAGGCCCTTGAATAATTGGGGCAGTCACAAGTAATTCTTTAATCAAATCAAACGCCTTTTTGCAATCTGCATCAAAATCAAATGTTACATCTTGTTGGAGCAATCTGCATAATGGCAAAGTGATCTTTGAGAAATCCTTGATGAATCTTCTGTAGAATCCTGCATGTCCAAGGAAGGAATGGATGTCTCTAACATTCGTGGGGTAGGGCAAATTTTTGATGGTGTCCACCTTAGCTTTGTCCACTTCAATGCCCTTGGCTGAAACAACATGTCCTAAGACCATACCTTGATTAACCATAAAATGACATTTTTCATAATTAAGCACAAGGTTAGTCTCAATGCATCTTTGCAAGATCTTTTCTAAATTGGTAATGCATTCATCAAAAGAATTTCCATGAACTGTGAAGTCATCCATAAATACCTCAATGGTCTTACCCACATAGTCAGAAAATATGCTCATCATGCATCGCTGAAAAGTGGCAGGCGCATTGCATAGTCCAAATGGCATTCTTCTAAAGGCAAAAGTGCCAAAAGGGCAAGTGAAGGTAGTCTTCTCTTGATCTTCTGGAGCAACTGGAATCTGGTAAAAACCTGAATAACCATCAAGACAACAATAGTGAGTTTTACCTGCAAGCCTTTCTAGCATCTGATCAATGAAAGGCAGTGGGAAGTGGTCCTTCCTTGTTGCAGCATTGAGCTTCCTATAGTCCATGCATACCCTCCATCCATTTTGAACTCTAGTGGGTACAAGTTCCCCTTCAGCATTTGGAACAATGGTAATTCCAGTTTTCTTTGGAACTACATGTACAGGTCTCACCCATTTGCTATCAGAGATTGGGTATATGATGCCTGCATCAAGGAGCTTGACTATCTCTTTTTTCACTACTTCCATCATGAGTGGATTTAGTCTTCTTTGAGCGTCTCGGACTGGCTTGCACTCATCCTCCATGTGAATTCTATGCATGCAGGTGGAGGGAGAGATTCCTTTGATGTCATCAATGGTCCATCCTATGGCTCCCTTGTGTTTCTGTAGTACTTTCAGGAGGCTTGCTTCTTCATGTTGGTTCAATTCATTGGACACTATGACTGGAAGTGTCTTGTTGGCTCCCAAATACAGGTATTTCAGATGGTCTGGAAGAGGCTTCAGATCAGAAGGTGGTTGCGAAGGAGGTTCGAAGAGCTTGCTTGTGTTGGGGCCTGCTGGGCGAGGTTCGACGGCCAAAAAGGTGCTGGGTTCGGCGACCGAAGTTCTTCAGTTTGCGGAGTGAGCTTTGGAGATGGATTCGGCTTTCGCAAGTCAGTGGGGTTCGGCGGCCGAAAGATGTTAGGCGGTCGAAGAATGTTTTCTTTCCGCGCAATGTCTTGCTCAAGTGATGCGACAAAATCTGGTGTCTGTGGAGCAGTAGGTTCGGCGGCCGAAAGTGGGCTAAGTTCGGCGGCCGAAGATCTTCTGTCTGCTTGATCTCAACTTGCTGAATGCTGCAGATTGTTTCTTTTAGTTTCAGGTTTTCAATCCTGCAAAGATCATCATCTAAAACAGAATCTTGATTTTCATTAAACACATCTTGGCTCAAACAATCAATAATATCAAGACCATAAACAGGGGACATATCATGTGGATATTTCATGGCATCATAGACATTGTACTTTATGACTTCCCATTCAAATTCCATGGTAAGAGTACCATCATGCACATCAATTTTTGTTCTAGCAGTACTCAAGAAGGGACGTCCAAGAAGAATGTCAGAACTAGTATTGCAACTATCTTCCTTAGTATCAATCACATAAAAATCAGCCGGAAAGACAAGTTCATCTACTTGGACTAAGACATCTTCTAGAACACCTATGGGATATACCACAGATCTATCAGCCAGTTGTATCACAACCCTTGTTTCTTTTAGTGCACATGCATTGAGAGATTTATAGATGGAGAGAGGCATGACATTAATGGATGCACCAAGATCACACATGGCTTTCTTGATACCAACATTCCCAATTTTGCAAGAGATAGCAAACATACCTTTGTCCTTGCATTTGGTAGGGAGTTCTCTTTTAATAACAACAGTAACTACCTCACCTACACTTACTTTCTCTCTTTCAGCTAACTTTCTTCTGTTGGTGCACAATTCTTTCAGAAATTTGGCATACCTAGGAATTTGCTTAACAGCATCTAACAGTGGTATGTTGATCTCTACCTTTCTGAAAGTCTCAAGAATCTCCTTTTCCTCTTTTTCTTTTTGAGTTCTTTCAAACCTTTTCGAAAAAGGTGGTGGGATGTGGAAGCTTCCCTTTGGATCAGTCTTGTGCACATGAGGTGGTTCAGATTGAGATGGAGAGGCTTCAGGTGGCCTTGGTTCAACTTCCTTTTCTTGCTCGTGATTAGCATCTTGAAGTTCTTTGCCACTTCTCAAAGTAATAGCACTGACATTTTGTCTAGGATTAGTTTCAGTTTGAGAAGGGAGCTTACCTTGGGTTTGCAGTTGGCCTATAGAGGTGGCCATTTGGCTTAGGTCTTGTCGCACGCTTTGCATGGTGTTCACCATGGTTTCCATCATTGTTTGCATGATCTTCTCAAGGTTCTAATTTGGATTTGAGGGTGCTGGTTGAGCTTGATTTCTTTGGTAACTTTGGTAATTCTGATCATTGTTGGTCTTTCCATAGCTGAAGTTGGGGTGGTCCCTCCAACCTGGATTGTACGTATTGGAATAGGGATTATATCTAGGTTGGTTGTTGTACCTCCCAATTGCATTGGCTTCCTGATGGTCTTCTTGGAGTGTGGGACATTGATCAGTTGGGTGTCCCATACCTAAACAAATCCCACATGGCCTAGAAGGCTGGGGTGCTTGATGTTGTTGGATCTGGCCAAGGGCGATCTTTTCCACAAGAGAAGTTAGTTTTAAAATTTGAGATTCAACAGAGGACGTACTTACCTCATAGGTTCCTCTTTGCGTTTGCCCCTCTTCTTCATATTGCTTAGATGAAGCTGCAAGGTTGGATATGAGTTCCTTCATCTCCCTAGGTGTCTTGTCTAGGATAGATCCTCCACAGGCTACAGTTATGAGTTTCCTTTCTGATGGAGTCAATCCTCTATAGAAGAACTGAATGAGGGCCTTGTCTGACATATCATGTTGTGGACAACCTGTACAAAGTCTTTCGAACCTTTTCCAATAATCATATAAGTCCTCAGTTGGTCTTTGCTTTATGCTAGTGATTTCTCTTATTATGCCAATTGATTTAGATGGTGGGAAGTATTTGTCCAAAAAGGCTTGGACCATATCATCCTAAGAAGTTATAGATCCAGATGGCAAATAAAATAACCAATCCTTAGCATGGTCATCTAATGAAAAAGGGAACGCTCTTAATTTAACATGATCTTCAGAGATCCCTTGAGGTCTCATGGATGAGCAAATAATTTTGAATTCTTTTAAGTGCTTATGTGGATTTTCATTTGGTAAACCTCTAAATTTAGGGAGTTGATGAATCAAACCTGATTTCAGTTCAAAGGGAACTGTTAGAGGTGGATAGGTGATGCAAAGTGGAGCATAATCACCTATAGGGGTTGCTAACTCCCTCATCGTTCTTTCCCTTTGTGCTTGTGGCCTATTTGCTGGATTTTCTTGAATTATCTGGCCTTGGACAGCATGTCCATCATGGGCAGCAGCTGGTGCTTGAGGTTCTGCCATTGGCGCAAGATTGGGTTGCTGGAGTGTAGGACTTTCGGCGGCCGAATGTGGGTTGGGTTCGGCGGCCGAATGTTGGGCAGAAGGTTCTGCGTTTGAGGCTTGCTTTCCTAGCCTTCTGAGAGTGCGTTCAATTTCTGGATCAAAGGGCAGAGTGTCCCTACTTTCAGATCTGGTCATGAAAACAAAAATAAACAAACAAGTAAAATCTATTCCCCGGCAACGGCGCCAATTTTTGACAGGAGCGGTTGTCGAAGCCGGTCAAAAATAACCTTCTTGGTTACCTACAATTTACAACTGTAGACAGTGGTGAAGGATCGTATCCATAGATAATTGATTACCTATTTATTTATCACAATCAAGACCAATAGAACTAATTGAAGGCACAAGTGAAAGCAAGTAATCAAAGAGAAATAGGAACAAGTGCAATAAAAGTAAAAAGGGGGGTTTTGAGATGATTTGATTAACAACTATTGAAAGCAATTAAAACAGCAAGTAGTCTAAAATAAAAGAGAAATCAATAAGAGAAAAGTCTAGTTGAAGATATGGATCCACTTTGGTTGTTTGGGTTGATCATTGAAACATGGTTATCTTGATTGATTCAATAGGTTGGTTATGGGGGGGAAGACGCTTCTCACCACCATGTCTTTCCTTATGAACAAACTGATTAGGGAACGTCCTCTAACCAATTACTAATCAACAAATTGCCAAGGAACGTCCTTGGGCCAAAGGCATCAAAACAATTGCCAATTGCATGAAGAACAAGAAAGATCCAAACCCTAGCTACTCAAACGCATGAGATGATGTTAGATCATGCAATTTCTTGGGTTTTTACACCAAGTGTTCTATGGACAGAATATTTCCAGCAATTACGGACTAACAAATATCCTAATCCAACAATCAATTAACTTTGCAATCAAGAATCAAGTGGCCAATTTGATCAAAACAACAAAGCAATCTTAGAATCAAAGCACAATTGCATGAATATTGAATAAAATCAAAGACAAAAGTTTCTGTTCAGATCTCACAACCCTTTAAATAACCTTAGTTTCAACCAAACTTCAACTAGAAAGAGGGTTTCAGCCACTCATGGCTGAGCCAAACAGAAAATAAAAGAAAAGAAAGCAAAAGATGAACAAAAGTGTGGAGAGAGCCTTGGAGAGGCCTTGCCGATTTTGGGAGGATGGAAAAGCTGTCTTCTTGTCTTCTTGAAGCCTTTAAATAGATCTTGAGAGGCTGCCTAGGGTTTCATGGAAGTCCAGGAGACTTTTAGAGGCTGTCCAAAGTGTCCTTGGTGTTGCATGTGCCTTGTTTGTGCATGTATGAAGGCAAAAACGAGTTGCATGTGGTGGAAGGCAAGTGGGGGCACTTTGGTCTTTTTACTTGCTGCCCAAGGTCTTCAAGATGTTGCCTAAAGAGTGAAGAGGCTGCCCATGCACTAATAAGGAAGGGGGAGACTCCTTTTGAATTTTGAATGTGCATGGCACTAAGTAGGAAGCATGTGATCTTTGGATTTTCTTTCCTTAATAAGGGGGATCTTGAAATCCAATAATTGAATGTGAATATTGAAGATTTGGATCTCAAGATACTTCCCTTATTTGGCTCTTCAAATATGGCAACTTGGGATATGGCTTCTTGAACAATGAAGGAATGCAATGGAGCGCATTTTCGGCTGCCTAAGTTGAGTTTCGGAGGCTGGAATTTTGGAGGTTCGGCGGCCGGAGTTTGGGATTCGGCGGCCGAAGGTAGTGGACTTTCGTCTCTGTCTGCATGGTTCGGCGGCCGAAGGTGCCGCCGAAGGTGGTCCACTTTTGTCTCTAGAGTCCTCTTTCGGCCGCCGAAGGTTGCCGCCGAAGGTGACTGATTTTTGGCTTCCGAAAGTTGCTCCTCTAATTTGGGCTTCTTTTGGCATTTTTAAGAGCATTTTCTTCAAATTGTTTCTTCACACCTAATACTTGCAAAACATGATTAAAACCACAAAATTAAGTAGAATAGGTGCAAATAAACATTAATAAGACCATGAAAATATGGACTAAAATATGCTCTATCAGTTGTATTCATTTTTGGGAATTTCCTTTTGAATTGAATCTTTGAGCTTGCTATGGTGAAAAACATATGACATTACTCATTAGAGAGAATAATAAAGATGTGTGAATAACGAAACATGACTTATTTTAGCAATTGGTGTTGATTTGCCCAATTCATTAGGAAAAAGAAAAATTCAGCAAAGGCAAAGACCTCAAAAGCACAAAGTAAAAACTGTTCCAATGGTCAAAAACTATGAACAGAGCTAGTAGCCACTTGGACAGGTGACCAACAGAGTAACCGGGGATGGATAGCACAAATATGTACCTTCGCGTCAAAAGGTTGGTGGCCGACGTGACCCGAGAGGTCTTTCATGCTGTGGCCCCCACGATGGCAAACCAGTCTACTGCTCCTGCCCCTACTTTGGTGTTGGTTCCTACCATGGGGGACTCTCGATCTGCAGCTTTGAGGGCTTCCATTCCTACCAAAGTGTCGGCTCCTGCCCAGACTTTGGCAGCTCCTAAATAGGCCTCCAGGGAGCCCATTGCACTCAGCAAGTTTTTCGGGAGCAATTCGAAGGAGGGCATTGGAATTGCCCCTTTGGACGTTCCACCTCTCCAAACTGTAGGGGCCATAGTGATTGGAGAGGCTGCTAGTAAGCGGGCCTAGTCCTCAGAGCCTGCTACTAAGAGTAGGGCTGCCAAGCGGGCTAGTATTATAGAGCCTACAAGGACAACCCCTCCCCCCTTGGCTGACAAAGGGAAGAAGGAAATAAAGTAGTTGTCATCAGCTCCTGATAATGAGCTCTTGAATGCTGCTGTAGTGACTCCTCAATCCACTGCAGCTTCAGCAGCCAAGATGCTCTGTGAGAAAATGTTTGGGGGGGACTCTAGATGCCTCAGATCCCCATTTTCTAACTCTCATTAGACACTTTACAAGCTCCATCAAGCAACAGGCAACGTTAAACACTCGCTCTTTGGATGACCTTAGGGACAGCTTGAGGGAGATGTTCCTTATGGTAAGTCATTTGCTTCTTTCAAGGGTATTTTTAACTTCTTTGGCTTTTTTAACTTTGTTTTTCTTTTCCTGTGGCAGGCCTTTGGGGGTATTCCTTGAGATTAATGCCTAGAATCGATCTTTTCAAATCTCGATGGAGCAGCGCATTGCTAAGGAGCATCGGGATAAAAACATTGTAGCCGCTGGTGAGGCCCATGGACAGATCATTGAGTTCAAAGGGGTTATTGAGGATCTCACCAAGCAACTAGGGAGATGAGGGACGAGGTTGCCCAGGCCTCCCATTGAGTTTCTGCAGCTGAGTCTCAGCGAGACGAGGCCTTAGCATAGCTGTCCTCTTTAGAGGAGTCCTATCGTCAATATGATGAGGTCAGGGCCCAGCGTGATGAGGCTTTAGCTCACACTGCTGTCCTCCAGTAGGAGCTCAATAAGTACATCAAGGACCTAAAAGGCATGGCTTCGACAGCGGAGGAGTCTCATCTCCATCAACAACAACTCCATCAAGAGGTCACTGCTCTGAAGGAGAGGTGTTCTGTGCTATTAAGGGATGCCCGGGCTATAGAGGATAGGGTCCAGCAGGCTTGTGAGGAATGTTTGTGAGATGATCAAACCAAATTTAGTCCCATTTTTCATGTTGTTATTAATGTTAATTTACATATTTTCTACCTAATTTTGTGATTTTGATCTTATTTTGCAGAAAATAGTGTAAAAAGGTAATTTAGTAAAAATGGCCTTAGAACTACCCAAAAGAGAGTAAAAGAGAACAAGTCTGGTTTGTCCAAGTTGTTTGCCTAAACTAAGTTGCAGCTGAAATGGGAGAGGGATGAGAAAAGTACAAACTTGTTGTTTGACCAGATTGTTTGCCCAAACAAACTGGGCAAACAGACCCGCGGGATAGAGGCAGTGTGCAGACAGCACCCAAAACAGACTATTTGACCGAGTTATTTGCCCAAACAACCCGGGCAAACAGGGCTTGCGACAGCAGATAGTAGACAAGCGGGAAATTCAAATTTCAAAACTTCAAGAAGTCTTTTCCTCCCCAAATACGTGAGGACAGCTCAGCAAACCTTCAAGACATCTCAGCACTCAATCCCACATATCTAGGAAGCCAAATCTCAAGAAGATACACTTGCCTTCTAAGAATTCAAATCCAAATAGGAAAAGGACTCCAACAAATCAAGAAACTAAGGGCTGCCCTATTCAGCTATAAATAAAGGACAGCAACCCAGCAAGAACAATTCTCCATCTTCGGTAGAATCAGACTAACAGCCGCACGCTACACCAGCCGCCCCCTCTTCTCCTTCTTTCTTGTTTTCTTTTTTTATTTTTATGTTTGTTTCAACGATGAGTGGCTGAAACCCTTTTTCTAGCTGGAGATTAGTTGAAACTTCAGTTTGTTTATGGATTATGAGATTTGAACACATGTTGTTCATCTTTTATTTATCAATATTTATGCAATTTCATGCTTAAATCTATTGTTGCTTCGTTGTTTAGATCAATAGGGCCCATTGATTCTTGATTGCAAAGTAATAATTTGTTAGTTTGGATAGTTTGAAGTCCGTAATTGCTTGAATTATTCAAACACAAGTAACTCTTAGTGTAAAAACCAAGGAGATTGCATAATCTAGCAAGATCACCATACGTTTGGGTAGCCAGAATTAGGTCTCTCTATTTTTTAATGCAATTGACAGTTGTAAGATGCTAAAAGCCCCAAGGACATTCCTTGGCAACTTGTTGATTAGTGATTAATTAGAGAAGGTTTCCTAATTAATCTATGCTTAAGGAGGGATATGGAGGTGAGAAGCATCTTCCACCTCCATAACTAATTTATTGAGTCAAATAAAAGAATATAAGTGTCAATGATCAATCCCAACAACTGAAGTGGATCCAATTCTTCAACTAAAGCTTTTCTCATTATTGAATTCTCTTTACTTTATTATTTGCTTCACTTTGCTATTTTTAATTTTAGTTTAGCTCAACAATCTCAAAACCCCCCTTTATTTTATTTTCAGTTTATTTACTTGGTCTTGATAAGAAAAATAGCTAAGTATCAATTCCTTGTGGATTCGATCCTTTTACCACTATCTACAATTGTAAAATTATGGATAACCAAAAAGGTTATTTTTGACCGACTTCGATAACCGCACAGTCATGAGAGTACAAGGACTCTGCAGAGCTAAAAAGCAAAATCCAACAGGCCTGTGAAGCGTGATTAGAAGAGTATAAGACCTTTATGAAGGTGAAAGGGACAGTGTACAAAGAGGCCTTCCGCATGTTTGCTTTGGGCTATAATCAGGGCCTTAAGTCAGCTAGGGATGCCTCCTCCACTCCGTTGGCAGACTTATGAGCTCCTGAAGTGGACTCTGACAATGAGGAGGTGCGCTACAGAGAGGATGATAAACCTTTTGCCCAAGAATGCTCCTCGCTTGCCTTTTAGGCCTTAGAGGAAAGATACTATAAACAAACCTTTAAACGATTTAGTAGTTCTGCTTCTCCTCCCCTGCTGCCTCTGTAACTCACTCCAATAATCAATAAAGATTTGACTTTTTCTATTTTCCCTCTATCTACTTTTATTTTTTATATTTATTGAATTTGCTTATATATTGTACTTAGGTTGTTTCTTTATGTATATTGTCCTGTGAATTGCATCGGGTTGGCAGCTCGTTGACTTAATTTATTTGTATTTCTATACTTAGGCTGTTTTTACGTGTATAGCCTGTGAACCTTACCGGGCTGGCAACTCATTAACTTAATTTATTTGTATTTCCATACTTAGGTTGTTTTTATGTGTACAGTCTGTGAATCTTCACCGGGCTTTCAGCTCATTAGTTTTTCTTTATTTGTACAACGTCTTTCCTGTTATGTTGTTTTTCTTTTTTACTAAACACCTTAGAGTTTTTTGCCTTATGTTTTCTAGAAGCCTTTATCTAGGCTGAGTTTAGTTTTCTTACGGCTCTTTACTTCAGCTAATACTGCCCTTTAACTAGTTGAGTTTGTATAGTTCTACCTTCAGGTTTTTGTGTGTTTCCCTTACACATTTTTCTATCATTCATGTGCTTGTTTATGGAGCTTATTGGCAAGGCTTATTTTAATTTTTATTTTGCTTGTCTATGGGCCTACTGACCTTTTTTTGAGGTCGGAGTGGTGCTTTGACTTTAGGAGCCTTAAATTAGCTTTTTAGTATAAAGTGGGCATTAGGATGTCTTAGATTAATTTCTTTACATGCTGGGACCTTTCATGAGATTGGAATATCATTTTTCTATGGTCCGAGCCCTTTAATGAGGTCAGAGTTAAGCTTTCTACATGTGTTCCTATAATTTGCGCCCTTTGGTGAGGTCGGATTCAGGTTTCTTGTGTACCTGTGATCTGAGCCTTTTTGAGGTTGGAGCCAGGCTCTTGCCTGTATTCTTGTCATCCGTGCCCTTTGGTAAGGTTGGACCCAAGTTTCTTTTCCTGTATGATCTAAGCTCCTTTTGTGAGGTTTGAGCCAGGCTCTTATTTGTTTGCTAAGTCTTATATATGGTGAGGTCCTTTCTTAGGTCGACAACGTGTTTCTCAATTTGTTTTCTTTGGGCTTAAAGCCTTGCTGATGTAGGGCCTTCGTCATAGGCCTTTGTTCCCCCAACCGGTTTGTAGTGCCAGCGATTATATTCCAAGACCAGTCACCTACCTCATTAGGTTCTTCGTCTTCCCCAACTAGTTTTGTAGTGTTGGCAATCATGTTTCGAAACTGGTCATCTACCTCATTGAGAGCTTTGTCTCCCCAACCAGTTTTGTGGTGCCGGCAGTCATGTTCCGAGATCGGTCACCTACCTCATTGGGGTCTTAGTCTCCTCAATTGGTTTTATGGTATCGGCGGTCATATTCCAAGACTGGTCACCTACTTTATTGGGTCTTCATCTCCTCAATCGATTTTGTGGTATTGGCGATCATGTTCCAAGACCGGTCATCTATCTCATTGAGGGCTTCATCTCCCCAGCCGGTTTGTGGTGCCGACGGTCATGTTCCGAGACCGGTCACTTACCTCATTGAGGGCTTCGTCTTCCCAGTTGGTTTTGTGATACCAACAGTCATATTTCAAGACTAGTCACCTATCTTACTGGGGTCTTCATCTCCTCAACTGATTTTGTGATGCCGACAATCATGTTCTGAGACCGGTCACCTACCTTATTAAGGGCTCCGTATTCCCAGCCAATTTTGTGGTGCCAGCGGTCATGCTCTGAAACCGGTCACCTACCTCACTGGGGTCTTTGGTACCTGCTCAGGAATACTAATAAGAGGGGAAAGATGACAATTTTATTCATGTCTTCTGGAAAAAAATAGTTACATTATCTGCCTTCATGGGAAGTACCTCTTTAAATGTTGAATATTCCAAGCGTAAGGCTCCAGATTTCCTTGCAGGTCTTGAATTTAGTATACCCCAGGTTTGACTACCTTGGTGATTCTGAATGGACTTTTCCAGATTGGCACTAGCTTCCTCACAACTGCTCTCTTTCCCATTGCTTCGAATCTCCTCAAGGCTAGGTCCCCAACCTTCAAGTTCCTTTCACGAACTTTTTGATTGTAATACCGGGCTGCCTTTTATTGATAACCAACTGCTCTTATTTGTGCTTCATCTTTGATCTCTTTGAGGGCATCCAAATTGCTTCTTAATTTCTCACTGTTGGTGCTCTCATCACTAAATTAGACTCAGTGAGTAAGGATTTGTAGCTCTATGGGGACTACAGCTTCTATCCCAAACGCTAGCGGGAATAGTGTCTCCTTTGTGGGTGTCCAATTTGTAGTCTGGAATGCCCACAGGATGCTATGTAGCTCAGCTACCCAGTTCTTCTTAGCACCATTTAGCCGCTTTCTTTAGCCCTTAGAGGATAGCTCGGTTTGTCACTTCAGTTTGGCCATTCGTCTGCGGGTGAGCTACTGAAGAGAACTTGTGCCATATGCCCATATTCCTTGTGAAGTCCATGAAAAAGTTGCAGTCAAATTGCTTTCCATTGTCCGATATGAGCGTCCTAGATATCCCGAATCGGTATATAATATTGCCCCAAACGAAGTCTGTTATTTTCTGGGCTGCGATAGTGGGTACAGCTTCTGCCTCAAGCCACTTGGAGAAATACTCCATGGCCACTATCACGAATCTCTTCTGCCCTACAGTCTTAAGGAATGGGCCTAGGATGTCTATCCCCTATTGTGAGAATGGCCAGGGGCTGGATATGCTCGATTGTGGCATGGCCGGGTTATTGATAGCATTTGCAAATCTCTGGCAGATATCACATATTTTAACAAATTCCCTAGCTTTTTTCTTGACTGTAGGCCAGTAATATATCCCTGCCGAAAGATCTTATTCATCAACATGGTTTTCCCTCATGAACTCCGCAGACCCTCTAATGTACCTCTCGGATCACTCTGGCTGCTTCTTCCGGGCCTACACATCTCAGCCATGGGCTGAATTTCCCCCTTCGATACAAGGTACCCCTTACTATTTGGTAATTGGCAGCTTTAGCTGCGATTTTTCAGGCTTCCGCTTTATCCTCAAGAAATTTCCTCGCTTCAAAGTATTAGAGGTAAGGGGTCATCCAACTTCGTTCTTCATTGATATGCATGATGGGGGCTGGCTTTTCAAAGGTAGGGGTGTCAATTAGCTGTAAATACATTTCATCTAGAAAGTTGCTCTAGTTCCTCTACAGACAACTTACTGAGCAGGTCCGCCTCTTCATTCTCTTCCTGGAGTATTCTCTAATATCAGTCAATGATCCTTTGCTCACCGAGTTCGGCCTTTAGAGTTTGCACCCTGGCTAGGTACTCTTTCGCCTGGTATACTCCTATTATTTGATTTATAATAAGCTAAGAATCACTGTTTATTCTAAGGTCAATTGCCCCTACTCCCAAGGTTATCTGCATCCTGTTTATAAGAGCTTCGTATTCTACCATATTGTTAAATGCTAAGAACCCAAAGTGTAGGGCATAACAAACTCTAAATTCATTTGGCCCTTTCAATAGAATTCCTGCTCCGCTGCCTACAGAACTTGATGCTCCGTCTATGAATATGATAGAGCATATTTTAGTCCATTTTATCATTATGTTCTTGATGTTTATTTACATCTTTTCTGCTTAATTTTGTGGTTTTAATCATGTTTTGTAGATATTAGGTGTAAAGAGACAATATGGAGAAAATGCTCTTAAAACTACCAAAAAGTGTCAAATATGGAAAGTGCCAAAAAAGGAAAGTTTTCAAATAAGAAAAGTTTTCAGAAAAGGAAAGTTTTCAAATAAGGGAAGTGTAGAAGCAAAAGCAAATAAGGAAAGCTCAGTCAGAATATTATTTGAAATTCAAATTGCAGATCTTTCTTTTCTTGTTCAAAGATGTGCACACACTGCAGCAGTCCGATCTTCCTATTTAAGATCTCAAGAAGACGCACTTGCCTCTTTTGCGTTCAGCGTTCAAGATTTAAAATTCAAACGAAGGCTCCACCTAAAAAGGAAAGATTGGACAGCATATCTTTCCCTTTGTACAAGCCATCCGCGCGCCTACCTTCCTTCTAAAAGCCTTGCAACGCGCCTCCTTCCTTCTGAAGACCTTGCAACGCGATTCTTTCCTTTTCAGACACAACTTGGGCGGCAAGTCTTGCAAGGGCAGCACCTTGGGCAGCAAGTATGACCTAGAGCAACACTTTCAACTATAAAAAGACACATAAGGAGCCTCCCTATGCTTTTTCAACGCTCCCTTAGACACTCCTACGGGATTGCAAGTGACTACATCTCTTTTTCATTTCTTTCTTTATTTTTGATTTTGTTTCAGCCATGAGTGGCTGAAACCTTTTATTCTAGTTGAAGATTGGTTGAAACTTAAGTTGTTTTATGGATTGTGAGATCTGAACATAAGTTGTTTGTCTTTGGTTTGTTCAATATTCATACAGTTTCATGCTTGATTCTATTATTGCTTTGTTGTTTTGATCAAATTGGCCACTTGATTCTTGATTGCAAGGTAATATATTGTTAGTTTGAATAATTTTGAGTCCGTAATTGCTTGGAATATTCAAACATAAGAACACTTGGTGTAAAAACTAAGGAAATTGTATGATCTAGCAACATCTCATGCGTTTGAGTAGCTAGGATTGGATCTCTCTATCTCTTCATGCAATTAACAGTTGTTTTGATGCCTAAGGCCCAAGGACGTTCCTTGAAAACTTGTTAATTAGTAATTAATTAGAGGACGTTCCCTAATTGGTTTAATCTTAAGGAGAGACATGGTGATGAGAAGCGTCTTCCATCTCCATAACTAATCTATTGAATCAATCAAAAGAACATAAGTTTCAATGATCAATCCAAACAATTGAAGTGGATCCAACTCTTCAACTAGACCTTTCTCATATTTGATTTCCCTTTTAATTTATTATTCGCTTATTTAATTGCTTTCAGTAGTTGTTTAATTAAATCAATCTCAAAACCCCCCCCATTTTACTTTCAGTCTGTTTGCTTTCAGCTTTATCTCGTTTTAGTTTATTTTGCTTTCAGTTGCACTTTCAGTTAATTCTTTTGGTCTTGTCAAAAAATAGATAAGTTTTCAATTCTCTGTGGATTCGATCCTTTACTTTCAGTTAATTCTTTTGGTCTTGTCGAAAAATAGATAAGTTTTCAATTCTCTGTGGATTCGATCCTTTACCACTATCTACAGTAGTAATATTGTTGATAACCGGAAAGGTTATTTTTGACCGACTTTGACAACCGCGAGTCAGAATAGGTTCCATCTGAATTCATGCGATTGTTGATCACCCCCCTTCTCTTCTATCGAGCTAGGCGATGCTTCACTCTGTTCTTCTTTATCCGAGTTGAAAGAGCATTCAGCTATAAATTTAGGTAAGGCTTGGGCTTTCATGGCCGTCCAAGGTCGGTAAATAAGGCACTACAGGCTAATTTCAACAGATTAGGCTATCATTCATCCTAAAGTCTCTGGCCTGTGTAAGATTTTCTTTAGGGGTTGGTCAATCATTACCACCCCTAGTGGCTTTTTAGATACATTCTGAACTTTCTCACCGCTAGCAACAAAGAAAATGCTAGCTTCTCAATAATAATGTACCTGACCTCAGCGGCTCTGAGCACCTTGCTAACATAGAAAATAGGCTTCTGGTTCCCTGCCTCTTATCTCACCAATATGGCACACAGTGCTTGCTCAAATTCTACCAAATAAATTAACAGTTCCTCTCCCGCCAAGGGGCTACTAAGCACATGCGAGGTGCTAAGGTACTCTTTGAGGTTTCTGAAGGCTTCTTTGCAATCCTCTGTCCATTCAAAGTCCAAGACCTTTCTCAAATTCTTGAAGAAAGATAGGCATCTTTCTGCTGATTTAGACATGAACCTGTTGAGTGCTACTGCCCTTCCTGTAAGCCTCTACACATCTCTTACACAAGTTGGCTCAAACATTGCCAGTATAGCCTCTACTTTCTCCGGGTTTGGCTCTATGCCCCTTCCACTGACCATGTAGCCTAGAAATTTCCCCCCTTTGATGAAGAAAGCATAATTTGCCGGGTTCAACCTCATTCTATATCGTTGTAATACCCTGAAAACCTCTTCCAAGTCGGCCAGATGTTGTTGGCAGTTCTAACTTTTAACTACCATGTCGTCAACATAAACTTCCATATTTCTCCCTGTCTGATCCTTAAAGATCTTATTCATCAACCTTTGATATGTTTGATATGTTTTCCAGATATTTTTCAATCCAAAAGGCATAGCCCTTGATTGTGCGGTTGTCAAAGCCGGTCAAAAATAACCTTTTTGGTTATCAACAATTTTACAGCGGCAAATAGTGGCAAAATGATCGAATCCACAGGGAATTGATACTTACCTATTTTCCTTATTAAGACTGAGTAAATAAATTGAAAGTAAAATTAAAAAGGGGGAGTTTTGAGATTGATGAATTAAACTACTACTGAAAGCAATAAAGTAAAGCAAATAATAAGAGTAAAGAAGATTCAAATATGAGAAAAGCTCTAGTTGAAGAATTAGATCTACTTCAGTTGTTGGGATTGATCATTGACACTTAGGTTCCTTTGTTTGATTCAATAAGTTAGTTATGGAGATGGAAGATGTTTCTCACCACCATAACCCTCCTTAAGCATAAATTAATTAGGGAACGTCCTCTAACTAATCACTAATCAACAAGTTACCAAGGAATGTCCTTGGGCCTTTGGCATCTAACAATTGTCAATTGCATTAAAAAATAGAGAGACCTAATTCTAGCTACCCAAACGCATGGTGATATTGCTAGATCATGCAATTTCCTTAGTTTTTACACCAAGAGTTACTTATGTTTGAATAATCCAAGCAATTACGGACTTAAAACTATCCAAACTAACAAATTATTACCCTGCCATCAAGAATCAATGGGCCCTATTTGTCACATTCCAAAACCTACAGATAGAAATAAAGCAACTATTAGCTTTAAATTGTACAATTCCAAAGTTAGAGTAATTAGCTTCAGGGGAGGTGCTAGCTTAACCTCGAGCTAATTAGGAGAGGTGCTAGCTTATCCATTGCCATTTGACACACAATTGGTTTATAGATAGAGCACTAAAAGTTGTGTTTAGAGGTCCAACTTGCATTTCATATAGAGTTATACATGCAAAGATAGAGTTAAAATAAGAATGATCACTAATAGTATTTTAATATCTTTAAGCTGTAATAACTGAATCATAGAAAGCTCAAATGAGAAAACAGACATATCTTAAAATAAAGCATCTAATGTGATAAGCAGGTCGGAATCAAGTTAATATCGGAAGGTGCTTAAGGGTTTCCCGACGTGCTAGCTTGAGGTGCTTACTAAAACCGACGTGCTTACTTAAATGAAATGAACTTCTAAAGGTTAAAAATGTAAGTTTAGTAGGTCAATCTATGAATATTAAAAGTTTAAAAACTCAATTGAAACATGTGAAAAAGTTTAGTAGGTAAAACTGTGAATATGGAAAGTTTAAAAGTAAAATTCCAAGTTTGGCCTCCACCTTTTTTCTACATTTACACCTAACCCACCATATGACACCCAGCCATACATGACTAAGCATGAAAGAAGAGATTTGTCTTTCATTTGGTCCATCATTGCCGTGGCTACACCAAAAGGAAAGAGAAAAAGCTTTTGCTTTCTTATCTTTCATCTCCACCACCATATTTTTCAAAAAAGACAAAGGCTTCATCCATGCAAAATCTGTTCCTAGGTATAATAACCAGCAAAGAAACCATAGAGAAGGAAGGAAGAAGGAGAGAAGGTTAGGTGCTTAAGTGGTAAGTGATAGAAATTGAAAACTAGGTTAGGTAAACATGTTCTTTCATGTTTTCAATCAATTATATGTTATTAGATGAATTAAAACTCATGTTTTCTTATTCTTTGTAAAGAACAAACTCAAAAGGAGGAAGGTAAATCAAAGGGGAAAGGCAAGGAAAGAGAGTAACTAAGGTGTACCTAAAGCCTTTGAAAAGAATTGTGCAAAAGGTTTGGTGATTGTATGAACTTCTGTTTTTCCTTTTATTTTCTCATGAATATGTAACATTAGGGATTGGTTTTGTTTGATTGAAATGATCTTTTGATTGTATGGATATGTAATATGAATGTTGAAATGATGATTGGAAGGCTTAAAGTACATAGATACAACATGGGAGCCAAAAACATAAAACTGGCAGAATAGGTTCCAACAGGACAGTCTGTGTTGAAAACATCATAACTTATTTTGTAGTCATTGAAATTAATCCTAACATATACCAAATGAAATCTAAGACAGAAAGCTAAAACTTTCATGAAGTAACCAAATTCTGAATCTGTAGCTAATTATATTCAAATTGCTAGTGAACCTAAGCTGGTCACAGGAAATTGTGCATCCGGAATAGTATCTATCATTTAAACCATAACCAATGATTTACTCAATGAAATGAATTAAGACCAGTGCCAAATAAACCCTGAAAAGTATATCTAAAACTTTGTACAAGAAAGTTAAACTTGAATATGTATGCAAATGTATGCATATGATAGGTTTTGTTAGAGTAAAAACAGATATCAAAACTGTACTGGTTAAAACCTGATTGAGCAGTTTGCAAAGAAAAATTCATAACTTAAGTTAGGAAGGTCAGAATTAGATGTAATATATCTTATTCGAAAGCTAAGACATAAATACACAAAGTTCATGAGAAAGGTGAGTCTAATTATCTCCACAAAATACTTAAAAATGTGATGCAATCTCAGGCAGAAACAAACCTAGATGTAAATGTTGACCTAAAAGGAATTGACATGCTAGGTTTGCAGCCAAATTACGCACATGCTAGCTTGACATGCCTGCTTTACGCACGTGCTAGCTTAATAGAGTAAAACTTTACATACATATTCTTGATGAAATAGTAATAGGTTTATGGCTGAATAATATGCTCATGAGTTAATATGTTCTATTACATACATATGAATGCTCTTAAGGACTCTTTTTATTGATATGTTTGCTTATGAAAATATAGTTCGACATATTTGCTTGTTTCAACATGTTAAGCATCTAAATGAATAATTTTAGTACCAATAAATATTTAACATGAAAATATGTATTCTTGGCCCTAGTAAACCTCAGTGGGATTCATAGATAGCATAAGGTTATGGTATGCCATATACAGTTTAGCAGTACTGCGCCCTAATGGGCTACATGATATGATATTTTCGACACATTACGTGTCATACAGTTTCCCGGGTTTTTAGCCATACAGGCACAGCATTCGACCCCCAAGCCATACAGTTTGGCACTTCGTGCTATACAGATACAGTTTTCCCTTAGCTAGCTAGTTGATCCTACGAAGAGTTTATAGGGGCTAAGATTTAATTATATGACTTGTTAATGCTTTGCTAGCATGCACATAAGATGGTTACCAGAATATGAATGACTTTACTATTATAAAATTTCATGACCTGATTTGTCCACTTTTCACCCACTGATACATAAAATTTCACTTACTTTTTATAAAATGATTTCATTATATCTATCATGAGTATTCCTATTATACTTGAATGCATATATATATATATTGTTATTCACCCACTGGGCATAAGCTCAGCGCATTGGACTTTCCATGCGCAGGTATTAGATAGAGGAAGCAACAGTTAGGAGGTCTGGTTCTGCATCAGCACAGAGACATCATTATAACCAGTTATTCACAAGATTTGTACAGAGGTTGTTTATGTTTGGCATGTACATTAGTAGTCTATCAAGAGTCTGTAAATGAACGTTGAAAATAGTACAAATATATACAAATGTGTTGACTAATTTAAGTTATTATGTTCTATTTATGGATTTTATAATGTGAAATGAGAAAATATTGAGATTTTATGACTATTGTCCATAGGGATAATTGCTAATAAACAGGGGAGACTCTTGCAGTTTCTCCATTTAAAATTGTTTGTGAATCAACATGCGTTTAACCAAACTAAAGAACAAGTTATAATGGAAAAGCTAACTTAACTCTACATATGTAATTGCATATAGTATAGTATGTGGCATCCTTTATTGAGCTATTTTATAGACGGGTAAGGGGTGTTACATTTTTTGGTATCAGAGCAGAGGTGAGGCGGTTCTAGGATATAGCATAATTGAATGTATATGCCAAAACTGTCAAGGTTATGATGTATCTTTGTAAAATTGATGCAGGCCTATTTTGTGTCTTTAATTGTTTTCAGAGAGGATGTCTGAGGAATCACAACGTGCTATAGATGAGGAGGTGGAAAGTCATGCCCCCTCAGAACCCATTGAGCCAGCAGTTGCACCAGCCCCTCCTGGTGAAGATAGGCCAAGATAGGATGCATTCTTACAACAGCTGGCAGATATGTTTAGACGAGTTTCAGGGGCAGCACCTCAGGTGCCACCACTAGTTGCAGTACCTATGCAGGCTCCTGCTAGACCACCAATAGACAAGCTTAGAAAATATGGAGCTATGGAATTCAAAGGCAGAAGAGAAGATGATGCTCCAGCAGCAGAGTACTGGCTGCAAAGTACAGAGAGAGTGTTGCAGCAACTTCAGTGCATACCACCAGACAGTGTGGCTTGTGCAGTTGCTTTATTACAAGAGGAGGCCTATTAGTGGTGAGACACCACATCACAAACTGTGAAAATTGAGCAGCGGACTTGGGAATTCTTCCTGGCTGAGTTTACAAAAAAGTATATTGGAGATTTGTATCTAGATGAAAAGAGAAGAGAATTCATGTATTTGAGACAGGGCAGGATGACTGTCAGTGAGTATGAAAAAGATTTCATCAGACTGAGTAAGTATGCCCGGGAAATGGTGCCTACAGAGGAAGCCAGATGTAAGAAATTTGAGCAGGGTTTGCATAATGACATTAGGGTGCTTTTGGCAGCCCATCCCATCAAAGAGTTCTCTAGTCTGGTAAACGCAGCATTGAATATAGAAAAGATAAAAGAAGAAGAACAAAGCTGAAGACAGAAAGGACAACAGAAGAGAGGGCAAACCCAGATACAGGGGCAATCATCAACCTCTCAAGCACCTATGAAGAGACAAAGAGGTGCTCAGTCATCAGGGCAGAGTCAAGTACAAAGACAAAGGCAGCCACCAGCGCAGAGTTTTGCAGGAAGGTTTAGGCAACAAACTAGTACTACTGTAGTCAGTTCAGGAGGAGGAGGCAGGGGACAATACCCTATATGTGAGCACTGTGGTAGAAGGCATTTGGGACCCTGCAGAAAACTAACAGGGGCATGCTTCAGGTGTGGATCTATTGAGCATCTTATGAGAGACTGTCCTAGGGGACAGGTATCATCAGCACCACCTGTAGAGAGGCCTATTCCTGCTGGATCTAGAAGAAGAGGAAGGGGTAGAGGTAATCAAACAGGGGCAGCTTCAGCCAGTCAGAGGGTGTCTGAAATAGTAGATAGACCAGACTTCAGAACACCTGCTAGAGCCTATGCTATCAGGGCTAAAGAGGACAGAGACTCCCCAGATGTGATTGTTGGTACATTCTCAATCTTTGATAAACCTGTGCATGCATTGATAGACCCAAGATCTACACATTCATACATATGTTTACCCATTGCCAATGAGGGGAAATTACAGGCAGATTCTCTAAACCAAGATATAATAGTAACTAACCCCCTTGGTCATAGTGTGCTAGTGAGTAAAGTATATAGGGATTGTCCTATATCCATCCACGGTCAGACTTTCCATGGTGATTTGATAGAATTACCCATTAGAGAATTTGATGTAATCCTTGGTATGGACTAGTTATCTAAGCATCAGGTAATAGTAGATTGCAGATCAAAAAGAATTATATTGAAAACACTTGCAGATCATGATGTGGTAGTTGTAGGGGAGAGATCAGATTACCTGTCTAATATTATATCGGCCGCTACAGCTAGGAGATTAATTAGCAAGGGTTATGAAGCCTACCTAGTCTGTGCACTTGAAACCAAAAAGGAGAATCCAGGTGTGCATGACATATCCACAGTGTGTGATTTCTCTGATGTTTTTCCTGATGATCTTCCTGAGTTACCACCAGAGAGAGAGGTGGAATTTGTCATAGATGTTATACCAGGCACCGCACCTATCTCTATTGCTCCTTATAGGATGGCACCTACTGAATTAAAAGAGTTAAAAATATAATTACAAGAATTGCTTGACAAGGGTTTCATACGACCTAGTATTTCACCTTGGGGCGCACCTGAATTGTTTGTAAAAAAAAAGATGGGACACTAAGGTTGTGTATAGATTACAAGCAATTAAATAAGGTGACAATTAAAAATAAATACCCTTTGTCCCGAATAGATGACTTGTTTGATCAGCTAAAAGGAGCCAGTGTCTTTTCTAAAATCGATTTGAGATCGGGGTACCATCAATTGAAGATAAAAGAAACAAATGTCTCTAAAACTGCTTTTAGAACCCGATATGGACACTATGAATTTCTTGCTATGCCATTTGGGTTAACTAATGCTCCTGCAGCTTTCATGGATCTGATGAACCGCATCTTTCATCCCTAACTGGATCAGTTTGTTGTAGTGTTCATAGATGACATCTTAATATACTCAAAGACTAAGGAAGAACATGATCAACATTTGAGGATAGTATTACAGACTCTGAGAGAGAAATAACTTTATGCCAAGCTTAGTAAATGTGAGTTTTGGCTAAACGATATATCCTTTCTTGGACATGTTGTGTCAGCTGAAGGAATCAGAGTAGACCCTAAAAAGATAGAAGCTATCCTTGAGTGGAAACCACCTAAGAACATAGCAGAGATTAGGAGTTTTCTGGGTTTGGCTGGATACTATAGGCGGTTTGTAAAAGGATTTTCAATCATTGTTGTCCCGTTGACTAAATTGTTGCACAAGAATGTTAAGTATGACTGGGATGAAAAATGCCAGAAGTGTTTTGAAAAGCTTAAAAAGATGCTTACAGAGGCACCTGTCCTTACACAGCCAGAATCGGGTAAAGATTTTATGATCTACAGTGATGCCTCACATAATGGGCTGGGTTATGTACTCATGCAGGAGGGGAATGTAGTTGCTTATGCTTCAAGACAATTAAAGCCACATGATAAGAACTACCCTACCCATGATTTAGAGTTAGCAGCCATAGTCTTTGCATTAAAGATATGGAGGCATTACTTGTATGGAGAAAAATGTTATATCTATACAGATCATAAAAGTTTAAAATATTTGCCCACACAAAAGGAGCTTAACCTGAGACAGAGAAGATGGTTAGAGTTGCTTAAGAATTATGATTGCATTATTGACTATCATCCAGGTAAGGCTAATCTAGTAGCAGATGCACTTAGCAGGAAATCCTTTGCTGCTCTAAGAGCTTTGAATGCTCGCCTATCTTTAGCTAATGATGGTGCTATCATCGCAGAACTAAAGCTTAGACCCAATCTACTTCAACAAGTCCAGGAAGCACAGAAAGGGGATACTGAAATAGCTTTGTGGATAAGATAAGTCCAAGAGGAGAAAAAGCAGAAACATGTGGTTCGGGATGATGGCTATTTGTATTATGAAGGCAGAATATGTGTACCTAATGTTGATGACCTGAGGAAGAGCATTCTGGTGGAAGCACACAGTAGTTCATATGCTATGCATCCTGGTAGCACTAAAATGTATCAAGATTTGAAACTGCATTATTGGTGGCCAGGTATGAAGAAAGATATAGTTGAATTTGTGGCTACATGTCTGACTTGTCAGCAGGTGAAAGCTGAGCATCAAGTTCCATCTGGTCTTTTACACCCTATTTCCATACCAGAATGGAAGCGGGATAGGATCACTATGGATTTTGTTGTGGGATTGCCACTGAAACCAAGGAAAAAAGATGCCATATGGGTGATTGTAGATAGATTGACTAAGTCAGCTCATTTCTTGCCAGTGAGAACTGATTACTCATTGGAGAAATATGCAGAACTATATATCACTGAAATAGTTCGATTACATGGAGTACCTCTTTCCATTATTTCAGATAGGGACCCGAGGTTCACATCCAGATTTTGGGAGAAATTGCATGAAGCACTGGGTACTAAGTTGAACTTTAGTACAGCTTTTCATCCTCAAACAGATGGGCAATCTGAAAGGGTAATTCAAACACTGGAAGATATGCTTAGAAGTTGTGTTATTGAATTCGAAGGGAGCTGGGAGAGATACCTTCCATTGGTTGAATTTGCATACAACAATAGTTATCAAGCAAGTATCAAAATGGCACCTTATGAAGCATTATATGGAAGGAAATGTAGAACTCCATTGTGCTGGACAGAACTCAGTGAGGCTAAATTGATAGGTCCAGACTTGGTGAGGGAAACAGAAGAGAAAGTTAGAACTATCAAGGAAAGGTTGAAAGCAGCTTCAGATAGACAAAAGTCTTATGCAGATTTGAAAAGAAAAGATATAGCATATGAAGTTGGAGATAAAGTGTTTCTTAAAGTCTCTCCATGGAAAAGGGTGCTTAGATTTGGCAAAAAGGGAAAGTTAAGTCCTAGGTTTATCGGTCCATATGAGATAATTGAACGTGTGGGTCCGGTAGCCTACAGGTTAGCATTACCTCCAGAATTAGGTAAGATACATAATGTCTTCCATATATCCATGCTGAGAAGATACAGATCTGATCCTTCTCATGTCATTTCTTCTGAGACAATTGATATTCAACCTGATTTGACTTATGAGGAGGAACCAGTGAAGATATTAGCACGAGAAATAAAGGAGTTGAGGAATAAGAAGATTCCATTAGTGAAGGTTCTTTGGAGAAACCACAAAATAGAGGAAGCTACATGGGAAAGTGAGGAATTAATGAGGCAACAACACCCCCAGCTATTCATGATAGGTAAATTTCGAGGACGAAATTCTTTTTAAAAGGAGGGCAGAATTGTCACATTCCAAAACCTACAGATAGAAATAAAGCAACCATTAGCTTTAAATTGTACAATTCCAAAGTTAGAGTAATTAGCTTCAGGGGAGGTGCTAGCTTAACCTCGAGCTAGTTAGGGGAGGTGCTAGCTTATCCATAGGCATTTGACACACAATTGGTTTATAGATAGAGCACTAAAAGTTGTGTTTAGAGGTCCAACTTGCATTTCATATAGAGTTATACATGCAAAGATAGAGTTAAAATAAGAATGACTACTAATAGTATTTTAATATCTTTAAACTGTAATAACTGAATCATAGAAAGCTCAAATGAGAAAACAGACATATCTTAAAATAAAGCATCTAATGTGATAAGCAGGTCGGAATCAAGTTAATATCGGAAGGTGCTTAAGGGTTTTCCGACGTGCTAGCTTGAGGTGCTTACTAAAACCGACGTGCTTACTTAAATGAAATGAACTTCTAAAGGTTAAAAATATAAGTTTAGTAGGTCAATCTATGAATATTAAAAGTTTAAAAACTCAATTGAAACATGTGAAAAAGTTTAGTAGGTGAAAGTGTGAATATGGAAAGTTTAAAAGTAAAATTCCAAGTTTGGCCTCCACCTTTTTTTTACATTTACACCTAACCCACCATATGACACCTAGCCATACATGACTAAGCATGAAAGAAGAGATTTGTCTTTCATTTGGTCCATCATTGCCGTGGCTACACCAAAAGGAAAGAGAAAAAGCTTTTGCTTTCTTATCTTTCATCTCCACCACCATATTTCTCCAAAAAGACAAAGGCTTCATCCATGCAAAATTTGTTCCTAGGTGTAATAACTAGCAAAGAAACCATAGAGAAGGAAGGAAGAAGGAGAGAAGGTTAGGTGCTTAAGTGGTAAGTGATAGGAATTGAAAACTAGGTTAGGTAAACATGTTCTTTCATGTTTTCAATCAATTATATGTTATTAGATGAATTAAAACTCATGTTTTCTTATTCTTTGTAAAGAACAAACTCAAAAGGAGGAAGGTACATCAAAGGGGAAAGATAAGGAAAGAGAGTAACTAAGGTGTACCTAAAGCCTTTGAAAAGAATTGTGCAAAAGGTTTGGTGATTGTATGAACTTCTGTTTTTCCTTTTATTTTCTCATGAATATGTAACATTAGGGATTGGTTTTGTTTGCTGGAAATACTCTTTTGATTGTATGGATGTGTAATATGAATGTTGAAATGATGATTGGAAGGCTTAAAGTACATATATACAACATGGGAGCCAAAAACATAAAACTGGCAGAATAGGTTCCAACAGGACAGTCTGTGTTGGAAACATCATAACTTATTTTTTAGTCATTGAAATTAATTGTCACATATACCAAATGAAAGCTAAGACCTAAAGCTAAAACTTTCATGAAGTAACCAAATTCTGAATCTGTAGGTAATTATATGCAAATTGCTAGTGAACCTAAGCTGGTCACAGGGAATTGTGCATCCGGAACAGTATCTATCATTTAAACCATAACCAATGATTTACTCAATGAAATGAATTAAGACCAGTGCCAAATGAACCCTGAAAAGTATACCTAAAACTTTTTACAAGAAAGTTAAGCTTGAATATGTATGCAAATGTATGCATATGATAGGTTTTGTTAGAGTAAAAACAGATACCAAAACTGTACTGGTTAAAATCTGATTGAGCAGTTTGCAAAGAAAAATTCATAACTTAAGTTATGAAGGTCAGAATTAGATGTAATATATCTTGTTCGAAAGCTAAGACATAAATACACAAAGTTCATGAAGAAAGGTGAGTCTAATTATCTCCACAAGATACTTAAAAATGTGATGCAATCTCAGGCAGAAACAAACCTAGATGTAAATGTTGACCTAAAAGGAATTGACATGCTAGGTTTGCAGCCAAATTACGCACATGCTAGCTTGACATGCCTGCTTTACGCACGTGCTAGCTTAATAGAGTAAAACTTTACATACATGTTCTTGATGAAATAGTAATAGGTTTATGGCTGAATAATATGCTCATGAGTGAATATGTTCTATTACTTACATATGAATGCTCTTAAGGACTCTTTTTATTGATATGTTTGCTTATGAAAATATAGTTCGACATATTTGCTTGTTTCAACATGTTAAGCATCTAAATGAATAATTTTAGTACCAATAAATATTTAACATGAAAATATGTATTCTTGGCCCTAGTAAACCTCAGTGGGAGTCATAGATAGCATAAGGGTATGGCATGCCATATACAGTTTAGCAGTACTGCGCCCTAATGGGCTACATGATATGATATTTTCGACACATTACGTGTCATACAGTTTTTCGGCTTTTTAGCCATACAGGCACATCATTCGGCCCCCAGGCCATACAGTTTGGCACTTCGTGCTATACAGATACAGTTTTCCCTTAGCTAGCTAGTTGATCCTACGAAGAGTTTATAGGGGCTAAGATTTAATTATATGACTTGTTAATGCTTTGCTAGCATGCATACAAGATGGTTACCAGAATATGAATGACTTTACTGTTATAAAATTTCATGACCTGATTTGTTCACTTTTCACCCACTGATACATAAAATTTCACTTGTTTTTTATAAAATGATTTTATTATATCCATCATGAGTATTCCTATTATACTTGAATGCATATATATATATATTGTTATTCACCCACTGGGCATAAGCTCAGCGCATTGGACTTTCCATGCGCAGGTATTAGACAGAGGAAGCAACAGTTAGGAGGTCTGGTTCTGCATCAGCACAGAGACATCATCATAACCAGTTATTCACAAGATTTGTACAGAGGTTGTTTATGTTTGGCATGTACATTAGTAGTCTATCAAGAGTCTGTAAATGAACGTTGAAAATTGTACAAATATATATAAATGTGTTGACTAATTTAAGTTATTATGTTCTATTTATGGATTTTATAATGTGAAATGAGCAAATATTGAGATTTTATGACTATTGTCCATAGGGATAATTACTAATAAATAGGGGAGACTCTTGCAGTTTCTCCATTTAAAATTGTTTGTGAATCAACATGCGTTTAACCAAACTAAAGAACAAGTTATAATGGAAAAGTTAACTTAACTCCACATATGTAATTGCATATAGTATAGTATGTGGCATCCTTTACTGAGCTATTTTATAGACGGGTAAGGGGTGTTACACTATTGATCTAAACCATAAAGCAACAATGGAATAAAGCATGAAATTGCATAAATATTAAAAAACAAAAGATAAACAATGTATATTTAGATCTCCCAATCCATAAAACAACTAAAGGTTCACCTAATCTTCAACTAGAAAAAAGGGTTTCAGCCACTCATGGCTGAAACAAAATCAAAAAAATAAAAGAAAGGAAGAAGGAGAGAGGTGGCCGGCAGCCTTGGAGAGGAAGAGAGGTTCGGCCGAATCTTGGAGAAGAGAGGAAGAGGAAGAGGGGCTGGGCGGTACTTGCTTGTGATGCTTTTATAGAGGGAAGTGTTGCCCTAAGTTTCCTTATGAGGTGGAGCCTCTTTTTGAATGTCCTCTTTTGAATTTTTGAATTTTGAATGCTTGAGAGGCAAGTGCATCTTCTTGAGATTTGGCTTCTTGAATAAGCTGAATTTTGAATTTTGAATTTTGAATGCTCTTGAAGATTTGAAATTTGAATTTCAAATTACTTTGCTGAATGTTCTTTCCTTATTTGTCTTCACTACTGCACTTTCCTTATTTAGCTTCACTTCTGTACTTTCCTTATTTAGCTTCACTTCAGCTGCAACTTGACTTGGACAAACAACTTATTTTCCTTCATCCTATTTTAGGCAGTTTTAAGAGCATTTTCTCCAAATTATCCTTTTACACCATTTTCTGCAAAATAAGATCAAAACCACAAAATTAGGCAGAAAAGTGTAAATTAACATTAATAACATCATAATAAAATGGTCTAAATTTGGACTGATCAGCCCTGTAGCAGTATGTCCCATCTTCAGCTATGAACATAGTATTTTCTTGTTCGACCTGTCCATAGAGATCTGGTGATATCCTGACATAGCATCTAGGGACGATAAGTAATCAAACTCGGCCGTAGAGTCGACCATTTTGTTAACATCTGAAAGGGGATAACAATCTTTAGGGCATGCTTGATTTAAATCGGTAAAGTCTATACACATTCTATATTTTCCATTAGCCTTTTTTACTAGCACAGGGTTGACTAATCATTGTGGGTACATTACTTTCCTAATAAACCCGGCCTCCTTCAGCTTCTGCACCTCTAACCTCGTGGCTTGTTGCTTCTCCTTCCCAAACACTCCTTTCTTCTGCTTCACTGGCTTGGCCCCAGGGAGAATGTTCAGTTTATGGGTCATCACCTCAAGATCAATCCTCGAAATGTCTAAGGGTTTCTAGGCGAAGCTTGATGCATGTCCTCTAATTAGAGCCATCACAACCTCCTTTTGGTCCTTTTCAAGATTTGAGTTGATGCTAAAAACCTTGACGCTTTCTTCCTCGGACAATGGGTAGGTCTCCACTTTATCTACCGATTCAATCCTGGCCTCTTTCTTCTCATTTCGGACCTCTATGACTTTAGGGTTTACTTCTTCTAGCTAGGTGCTTGGTTCCTCCATCATGACCAGGTACACAGCTCTGGCCTCCTCCTGTCTTCCCCAGACTACCCCTACCCCTGCGTCCGTCTGGAACTTCATAGTCAGATATCGGATGCTGGTCACTGCTTCAAAGTCGTACAACATCGGCCTTCCTAAGATGGCATTGTAGTTTAAGGGTAGCTTCATCACGAGGAATAATGCTTAGTGAGTTCAGGATAGAGGTGGTTCCCTTAGGGTGAGGGCCACATTTACTTTCCCTTCTACTGTCCTTGGAGTCTCCCCTATTCCTTTGACTGGAGCCTGATCTCTAATTAGTTGTTCCTCTGGTATGTTCATCTGCTCGAAAACCTGGTAGGGCAGTAGGTTCACCTTGCTGTCGTTGTCTATTAAAACCTTTCGGACCCTAAAGTTGTGAATGACGGCTCTATGACCAAAGCATCATCATGACGCATCTGCACCCCTTAGGCATCCTTCGGAGAAAAGAGATGGTCATTAGGGTGTAATACCCAGCTAAACTCCAGTGTTGAAATTTCAACTTTTCGATGGAATCTTCATCGGAATCCAGAATTTCAAAGCTGGAATCTTTAGAAGGGTAAAATAGGATTTTTATAAAATGAATTTAAAAATTTCCTTGATGTGTTTCTTTTTCAAATAAAAAAAAATGGTTTTCAAGTCATCAAGGTTCGACCGCTGAACCTCCCATGTTCGTCGCCGAACATTAGTTGGCAGACCCAGCTATAAAAGGGTCTCAACCCAATTTTAGAAGAAATTCTTCTCTCTTCTTCCAGGCAAAGGTAGGCCTATTATTCCTTGATGTTTTTGCTGAGATTTCTTCAAATCTCTTAGAGAATTCATGAGCTTTTCCTTTAATTTTTGAAGATTTGAGTTTGAATTTTAAGTTTTAATCTTTGGAGACCTCTGGAGATGGATTGCCCTATTCTCCAAGTCCTGGTTGCCGTCACCATTGTGTCTCCAAGAGGTAAGTTCAAATCCTTGCTTCTCTTATGTTTTTTTTTCTAAGTTTTAAGTTTTAAAGGATCCTTAGGTTGTTTCAAAAGTTTGGCTATGCATGCAAGATCTCTTAGACGTTTTGGGTTTTTAAGTTGAATGATGTGCCTTAATCCATGATCTATGTATGCATGTTGAAGTTTAGGCTAGCTCTAAGTGCTTCTAAGTGTGTTGGGTGGTTTATAATTGCTTTTTAGCTTCTTCATGTATCTTAGGAAGCGTTAGGAAGCATTTTTGTGGCTGTGAGTGTAAGGCAAAATCGGATTCTGCCTTACTGGAGAACCTAGGTTCGGCCGCCGAACCTACTTGTGGAGGCAGCCATTTGGCCGCCTAACCTGCCTTCGAAGGTTTTGACCTTCGGATCTGTAAGGGACTTTAGGCCCCCAAACCTGCCACCGAAAGTCCCTTGTTAAGCCTTTTTCTACTTATTTTCTACGAGTATTCCTGTGTGTTCTTAGGGGTTTCTTGGGAGTTGTTTTAAGTGTTGTAAAAGTTATGTTTGATCTCTCATTAAATCCATTTGTGTAGGATCGGACTAGGGAGACCGTAGAGACTTGTAGTGAGATAATTGCTTTAGTATTAGGTGTGCGTCAGTCAGAGGTGAGTAGAACTAAACTGAATCATTATTTAAAGAAATCAAACTTTTTAAGCATGCTCATGCATCACGAATGCCATATATATGTAGTTAGGTTGTTTTGCATTAGAGTTCACAAATATAATGCATTGCATAATTTATTGCTATTGTAGATGGATGTTGGATAACCCACTAGCTCTTGAGTATGTTATGATATGTTATGATGGATACGGAAGTCCAGGTCGAGGCCCATTCTACACCCCTGGCACTACGGATATGTTATGTTATGTTACGTTTAAGAGAAAGTCTAGGTCGAGACCCATTCTATGCCCCTGGCACTATGGATATGTTATGTTATGTTATGTTTAAGAGGAAGTCTTGAGGAGCATCCGTCGTCGACCGAGCACTATTGGAATCTATAGAGGTTATTGGTGACAAGTCCATCTTGATGTGAATTGTTTGTGTTGTGATGCATTCATACGATCATATGTTTTATTGAACTATTTTTTTATGTTCTGCTCACTAGGCTCTTGTAGCTTATCCCCTTTCCCCTAACCCCAGGTTTGCAGGATCAGAGTTAGCTCGGAAAGTCGAGTGAGTTGCTGGTATAGCCTATTGTAATAGTATAACTGTGGATATGTATTAATTTGTGGATTATAATCCCTATTTCATGATCCTTTTATGTAAAAATTTTTAAGTATGAGTTATGTTTGAACCAAGCTTGAGGGATATAAAGTTGACCATACTGGAGCATTTGATGAGGGCTCTGGTATGGATTTTATGTTTTCAATTATGATGCATACACAGGTCGAGTCTTGGTTCATGTAATGGTTATGTTCTACTATTCGTGTGATCATGTATGGGATTATATCAAGTGTAACAGGATATATAGTAGGCTTGCTACGGGCTCCACCGATCTTAAGTCGATCTGAACTCTAGCATCGGTAGCAATCTGATTTCCGAGTCGTTACATAGGGAATGCTCCATAATCTGCATTACATCGGCACTGCTTCCCTCTGCGCTTCTACTTCTCTTCTTCCCTCTTCTGCTTATATGGCCTCCCGTCCCTTCTACAATCATGCTGATTGTCCCACTAGAGTCGTCATTCACTAGTCCACCTATCTGTCTCTGGGACCCAACTCTTCCTACATTCTGCTGTGGTCTCTAGCCTTTTAATTTTTTCACGAAGTTTCTGAGGTGTCCTCTCTTAATGAGTCTCTCTATCTCATTTATTAGCTGGTAGCAATCATTGGTATCGTGACCATGAGTCCGATGGTACTGGCAATACTTATCCGGGTCCCTCTTGTTTGCTTCTGCCTTCATCGGGTTGGGCCACTATATGAAGTCCTTATCTTGGACTGCCACAAGCACTTCAGCTCTGGACGCATTCAGGGAAGTGATTACCTCAAAAATCCAAGGTTGATAGGGTCTCTGCTCCTTTCTCTCCCACTGGTGTCTATTCAACGCTTCAGGCTCCCGATCTTGCCTTCTTTCTTGCCTGTCTAGCCGCATATCCTCCCCAGCCTTTCCTCTGTCTCCTGCTTCCTTGGCAAATCTGCTAGTGATCAAGGCATCGTCTTGTCTTATATATTTTTCTACTCTCTTCATCAACTCTGCCAAGGTGGTGGGAGGCTTTTTGCACAGTGATCTAAAAAACTCGAGGGAGGTGGTACCCTTCTTCATGGCTTCTAATGCTCTGGCTTCATCAAGCTTGGGAATTTGTAGAGCCTCCAAGTTGAACCTAGCCATATATTCCCTCAGAGATTTATTCCTTCTCTGCCGAACTGTTTCTAGGTAGCTCATTTTCCTTTCGGCTGGGACCTCGGTAATGAACCTACTGATAAAGTCCATAAATCTTTTAATGCTCCCTGCCTCTAGGTTGTTGAACCATGCTCGGGCTAGCCCAATAAGGGTGGTGGGAAAAACTTTGTACATCAGAGCATCCAAATGGGTATGCAGCTCCATGAATGCCTTATAGTTCAAGACGTGCTCCTGGAGGTTCCCCGCGCCATCATACGCGGCCATTATCGGTGTCATGAATTTTTTGGGAATGGTTTCCTGCTGCACCCATCTCATGAATGGGGATGAGGTTGGTAGCAGGGGGTTGTTGCTGTCTCGTGCCCCTAGCTTTGCTAGTAGTTGCTCCTTCAGCCTCTCCAACTTCTGATCTACATCTACCTCTTCTCTCCTTGGCCTTTTCTCCAGGCGGTAATTTATTTCTAAATCTTCACTTTCTGACCTTTCTGTTAGTTCAAAAAAATAACTTTCAGCCCCATCATTCTCAATAAGCTCCCTTACTACTCAGCCTCTCACTTGGGCCACAGGCTCATTCTTCTATTAGCTTCTCCATCTCCATCGCCCGTTGTCCTACTGTTTTGCTAAGGGGCTTGGTGGTTTAGTGTGGGTTAGGACTCATTAAGGTTGAACCCTTCGGTTACTGGTGGTATACTCAATGGGGTACTAAGTCCCCTTTGTTGCAACATTGCCCTAACCAATGAGCAGTATTTTGGAGTTGGATGGCCATGTTTTGTAGCTCATGGTCAGATAGGGTGGTTCGAGACATAGTCCCTGCTGAGCTTGCGAAGGGTTAAACAACACAAGTGGTTGATTTAGTGAGGCAGTAGGGTTGAAAAATGAGAACTGTAGTCCTTCCTAAGCAGAGCTCTTATCATTTGGGGTGTTTCTAGTATGGTTTTCGCGTGGTTCGCCATGCGGATCTTAGTGAGTATGGTGAGGATGAGAACTCCGGTGACGAAAAGATCTCCTTTATTTCCACAGGCGATGTCAATTGATGTTCTAAGATCCAATATAGGGTAGACTCTCAAGGTATGTATTTGTAAATTTAGACTAGATGACTCATTTCTTCCTTCCTTTATTCTTTTTCCCTTTTGTCTTTTAGTAACGTGTAATTGCCATCCTACTACAGTACGACCTGTCATTATCACTCGGGGCTATATGTACGGATGTGCAGTGTCATTTCCCATTGTCAGGCGGTCATTTAATTACCTCAGGTGCCATGCGGTCATAATCCCAGATATATGGGGTCTGTAGCCCCATTGACCCATTAAATCAGTTGAGCTGCAACTCCCGCCGATGGTCTGAGTCCTACTCTATTCGATCTATTTACATGAAGTCAAGATTGCATGCTAATGGATGGACCCGCTTAGCAAGCTTTGATGAGGTTAGGGTCTAGCCTTCCTACATAAGCTTAACTAAGGTTAGGATATTTGAAAATCAATAGTTATCACATATAAAATATTTTTTAAGAAATTACAATAATAAAAAAAATAATAATAAAATTTTAAAATATAGAAATAACTTTTTTTATCTGAAAAGAAAGAATTATTTTTTAAAAGTGATTTAATGAGAAAATTTTATTGACAATTTTATTGAGTATTCCAAAATTAAAAAATATAAAATAAAATATTTTTTTATCTAGCAAATAGAGGCTTATAATATCATAATTTTGATATTTCCTAACTCATAGTTTGTTATACTCATAAAATATATTTTAAATGGAAACTATTTTTACCAATTATAATAACTAAGGAACCTTAACATTAGAATTTAATTTTGTCTAATTAAATTATTAATTTTTCCAAATTCAGTTCACTAAAATAGGTTCAGGTCACGTTTAGTAAAGATTTATTTAGCAAAACAACATTTGTTAAACATATTAAAAATACTTTTGGAAAAGGAATAAAAACAATATTATTTCAATTGTTTATATAAAAAGCAATATATAGAATCATGATATTGATTTGAGTGACGACTTGATATAGAGTTGAAGTTTTTAATTATGATGAAAGGCATTAATTATGAATATAGTACTGAAAAAAAAATTTTATATCACCTTTTAATTTGAATTAATATATAGTAAATTTAATTATAAAACCTTAAATTTTAGGTATTAATGGTTAAAGGTAATTATTTAAATTATAAAATTAACATGCAACAGCAACAAAAATAAAAGTTAAATAATTATAAAGTAAATTAAACCTTTTTCATGAGGAGTGTCATGTTTTTTTTTTTTTTTTAAAGCAAAACTATTCAGTATTAATAAAATTTTATTAAATAAAAAGAGATATCATTCCAAACAGAGAGACGATTATGCCTAATAGATTCTCTAGTCCAAGTATGAACAGCTAGAGTAATATTACGACGAACCCATCTAACAAAAATATTAGTTCTAGAGTCTAACAAAGATTTACAATCATTCAAAATCAAATCCCTACATAAGATAATTTGGCAAAAATACTCCTCAAGTGCCTGTCTAAACCCCTACATAAGATAATTCAGCAAAGATGCTCCTCTTTCTTTCTCATCTCTCGAGTATAAATCATTAAAGTCTCCCGAACAAAACCACAGAAGAGAGTTTCTACGAGATAAAGCTCGAATAAGGTTCCAAAACTAACGTGCGATTTCGGAAACCCATAATAATTGGTAAACCTCCATTAAACATTACCTTCCGAAACAACCAAATCAATAAAATTTGAAGAAAATCCAACCACAAAAACAGACACATGACTCTTCCACATTAACAAAAGGTCTCCTCACAATCCTTGTCTATTGACTGAGAAGCAGCCATCAAAATGTAAAAAACTATGAAAAAATTCCATACGAGAACTAAGAGTTTTTGTTTCCATCAAAAATAAAATATCCGGCTTGTAACTAGTAACCAAATCCTTCAATGGATTAACTATCCAAGGATTGCCGAGTCCTCGGCAATTCCAACACTGGACGATCATTGCTTTCGGCTATCTGGATCTTTGACAGGATGAGCCGCTTCACTGTTGCCTGTCAAATTAACATTCGCAGGGGTGTTGTTAGAGGCATCCTGTTGAGAGGAAGGAAAACCTGTAACAACATTATATTTAGTGTTCTTGGCCTTTTTTTAGCATCATCATTTATTCGGGTTGCAATTTCCTCAACAAGCTTATCAGAACTGCCTTGGCCCACAGAATTCTTGTCCATGTCCATAATATGGTCCTCAGTCTCCTTATTTACAATGGGTTGACTTTTTCCAAATAAGGAGAATTGCCTATTATGTGCTGCCAAATTAGTGTTTTCAAAATTGCTAGTTGACGCTAATCCTGCCACAAATCCCGGTGGAGCAGAATTGCCGGAATCACGCAGCCACAGTCTTGTCGGTCTCTAGTTCCGATGAATAGGTGCTCTGAGAAAATCACCCCAACCAAACTTGATATTTTCTTTCTTCAACCTCAGCCGCAAATCACAGAAAGCCTCCATATGACCCAGTTTCCCATATAGATAGCAAAAAATAGTCAGTTTTTCATATTGAAACTTCACAGTAAACACAGTACAATCATCTCCAACAAACTTCTTCCCCCGTTTCAAAGGTTGCTCAATGTCCAAACAAACTTTAACTCTCATAGGGCCCGGCGACATAACTGAAGCATTTTTCATATCATACTCTTTATAGTAACCAACAAAATCCCTGACCAATTTAGCCAACATCTCGTTATAATAATCAAAAGGGAGGTCTTTAATCAGAACTCAAAAATCAGAATGAGTTAGAGGGATATGGAAAAGATTTTCATTACCTGTATCTCCTTCCAAACAAGCATGAATCAATTGTACAACCAAGGGCCCCCATTCCTTATATTTTCAAAATTAACATTATTAAAAAACCGAAACAGATATCTTTTTGTCTCTAATTTCATAATAGATACCCTCTCTAAAGGATGTCATAAATCTGCCAAATAGATTTGCATATTCTGAAAATTGATTGGATTGTATGTAAGAAACATCCCCACCATACAAAAATCATAAGTGACGATCAGAATATCTCTGAAGCTCTTAATAGAGACAACAACATCTTTTTCTCCATCGATAGTCAATTGACGCAGATCATTTTTCATGGGGAAGGAAAAAGAAGAAGTTAGATTTAAGGAAGAGGAAAAGGCGAAAATATCGAGTCACAAAGGGACTTCAGAATGAAACTTGCGTCAGGAGTGTCATGTTATACATAGGGCTAACCGGCTATATTGCAATAATAAAATATTATCGATATTTTACTAGATTAATAAATAAAAGTAAAATTAAATTATTTAAAAATATAATCAATAAATTAAAATAAAAAATAAAAGGATTATATTTTTAAATAATTTAATTTTACTTTTCATTTGTAATTATTGATCCACTCTTCTATTTATAATTTTTTTAATCATCAAAGGCAAACGTATTTAAAAATTAAAAAAAATATATTATTTAGTTTAATTGTTATGAAAAATTCATTAGTTTATATTTTAGTTTTAAAAAAATATATTAAAATACTTATAAAATTTTAAAAAGTTTAGTAATTGGTTTTTTTTTATTAATTTTAATATTATTATTATTATTATTATTATTATTATTATTATTATTATTATGTGAAATAAAATTGTGCTAAAGAAATTGAGATTTTGGAATGGAAACTGGGAAGGAGCAAAATAAACGATGAAATTGCAAAAGGGCATTAAAGTTAGAAGAAAGCATTTATAGGATTTATACACTTTTTGTCACACATATTTGTAGGTTTTGCTTTTTGATAGAATGGCAGTAAGCAACGAATGCGATCAAATTTGAGAGAGAAAAGAATCTGTGAAAATCTCTTTTCCCAAAATTGTCCCTTCTCCAGAAATTTCAACAATGCAATTATTGGATCAGTGTACCAAAATTATGGGTTCCACCACAAGCAGCTCCTTTTTGGAGAGAGAGAGAGAGAGAGAGAGAGAGAGAGAGAGAGAGAAACCTGTGAAGGACAGCACACCACTCACCTGCTGCCTCATTGGACTGCTATAAATTCCCATTCAATCACACAACCTACAAGTGCATTCTATGAATTTTCTTCTAAATTTTTGTGTATTTTAAACTTTATATATATATGTCTGCAAAGATCACTCACGTTAAAGCCCATCAAGGATACATATTATAAGGCCCATAATCCAGCTCAAAGTTTAAGAAACCCAATAATCCATCTTTACAGTCTTCTGGAAACCAAGTTCGCTGCTATGCGCAGCTACCGAGTCTGACGGCCATCTAGCGGAGCCGTAAAGAAGAATATTGATGCACAGAGCTCCTAGCGTGTTTGGGAAGCCCATCGAAAAACGCCGAAGGAGCTAAACTTTTATACCTAAACTCATTGCTCTACGCTTCTACCATTAATTCTGATTAGTTAAACCAATTCTATTTAATAAAATCAGTGTAGTAAATTACTTTTTTAATATTTTAAAATTTATTTATTTAAAACATGGAGATAATTTTGAAAAGATTTTAAATTATTATCATGAAATAAACAATATAAGTTTTAAATCAATTTTCAGAAGCAATATTCAACATTTTAAAATTATAACTAATTGTCGGAAACAAAGATTACTGATGATAATAATCGAATTTATCATACTACAATTATTCATTGTCAAAAAACTTTAATATTTATGACGATTAATATTTATATTTAAAAAAATTGAAGTTTTAAATAAAAAAGTAAATATTTTTAATTAGTCATATAATCATTATATTGAATTCTAAATTATCATTTAAAAATTTAATAATAAATTATGATATAATTCATATAATTTTAATTAACAAAATAATTCCATCATTTGAATTTGTGTCCAAAAAGTAAATATATTTTCTATTTGCATTTTTACTTTTATGTTATCTTGTATTTTAATTATTTTCTATTTGCTTTTACTTTTTTTTCTAGTATTTTAATTTTATAATTTTTATATTTTGTTAATTTTATCATGGGTAGAAAATTGAAATGAGTCGACCATGTGAGCTATTATTCCCTGTTTTTTTATCAAAAGATATGTCCTTTATTATGATTTTAGATCATATATCTCATCACAAGCTATTGATAGTAAAAGAACTCACTAGAGTGAATTCTTAATACTTAACAAAAAAATTTTAAATCTCAAATGTATTTTTAATTATTTGCTTGTTTTATTAAGTAAAAATAAATCTTTTATATGTTGAAGATTTATATAATCATAAGGCTAATATAAATAATTAATAAATAATAAACTACTGTGATAAGATAATAAAATTTTAATAATAACTTACTAAGATAAGATACAACAACAAATTACTAGATAATGCACTCTATTTATTGCTAATTTAAATATAATTTTAGTTGATAGATTTCTTTAAAATTTAGAATTTATTGAATAATAAATTTAGTCTATTCATTATCTATAACATTACTCATTTTCTAGAGAAGATGAGCTTGTCTTTAAGCTCTTGATCACTCTCACATAACTTAGAATTTAGGATAATTTTGCCAACTTATTAATACTTCTTAAATCTAGGTGCTTAGTTTAAAGGTACAACTTTATGTCCCTTATGTTAATACCCTTCATGCATGTCTGTTGTTGCTATATGTTTATCTAGATTTCACTCAAAATTACATCATGTTCTTTTAAAATATGATATGTTGCCTTCACTCTTGTAGATCCCAAAATATGCGATAATAATGGGTTGTCCATCATATGAGAAAAAATCGAGTTTGGCAGATCGAGAGGCTATAGCTACTTTTGTTCTTTCATTAGCTTGTTAACTAAAATTTTACTTATTATTACTCAATCTATTTTATTTATAGCTCCTCCCCCTATTGAAGGCTAAAACTTGCTTCAAAATTTTCTTAGCTATAAGCCATCGAAACTTTAATCAAATCATTACATGAAAAAATTTCAGCTTCTCTTCTAAATTTGCTAGATCACCCACACTTCTTTCTTGTCAATCATCTCGTGAAATGCTTTGCAACTTGGGAATATAAAAGTTTAATAGTAAAGTCGGTCATCATAAGTGATCCAACAAATTTAGAAGATAAGTTAAACACTTTCATAAAACAAACCGATGCTTGATTCAACAAATTGGCTTGTCAAATTTTTAAGCTCATTTTAACCTTCAATAGAAGAGCAAATCAAAACTAAGATGGAACAAGTAATAAAAAAATTTTGTACATCCAAATAATGATAATTCCGAAGGGCATGGAATGTCTAGATATATAAAACTCAACTTTCCCTCATTTGATGGCTCCAACGATCCACTTAAAATGTTTAATCATTGTGAAAAATTTTTTCACAATCAATAAATGGTGCAAGTAGATAAAGTGAGTCTAAAGCTTTCAACTTACTAGTGAGACTCAATTTTGAGTTATAGACTTGAATTGGAGAAACCCGGGGTGATATGGTAGATGTTTAAGGAGAATTGTAACTTGTGATTTTGTCCTCCTGTGCATAGTAATTCCTTAAGGGAGTCGGTGAACTTGAATCAAGCTGGATTAATAGAAGATTATTGATAGCGGTTGTCGAAGCTGTAAAAAATAAACCTATTTTCAACTAACAAAATAATTTATAGATAGTGGCAATAGGGTCGAACCACAGGGATTTGACACTACGAATTTTCCTAATAATGACTTGGACAAATAAATAACAAAAGTAAATAAAAGGAGGGGGGTTTGTTTTGAAGAATTACAACTGAGTAAAAGAAAGCAGTAATTAAATAAATGAGTAAATCAATGGGAGAAGGATTCTAGTTGAAATATGGATCTATTTCAGCTTGTTTAGAATTGATCACTGATCTTTTTGATACTCCTATTTATTTCAATAAATTAGTTTAGGATGTGGAAAACGCTTCTCACAATCCAAGTTTCTCATTAGTTTTAGTATGATTAGGAAACGTTCGCTAATTAAACACTAGTTAACAAGTTGCTAAGGAACATCCTTGGAGTTTTTTACTTTTCAACTATTAACTGCCTTAAAACTTAGAGAAACCTCATTCTAATCTTGCCAACTGCGTGGTCAAGTTTAGACTATGCAACTGATTGTACTTGTGTTTAAACAATCTAAGCAATTACGGACCTAAATCATTCAAATAATTTATTACTCAAGCAATTAAAAACAACAGGCCTTAATTGATTCTAAAAGCAAAGCAATAATAATGGAAAGATCAAGTTGCATAAATATTGAAAATAAATAAGAGTTTAATAATGGAGTTTTAAATCTTCCAATTCATCACAAAACTGAAAATTCCCAACTTCAACTAGAAAAGAAGGGGTTTAGCCACTCATGGTGGACAAAAACACAAAAAGATAGAAGAAAGGAAGATGGAGAGGCTGCCGCAGACTTGCTGCTGTAATTCTGCAATGGTTTCGATGGTGGAGAGATGATCCCGCTGGTTTTTGGAGCTGTTCCTTTTATAGGTGAAGAGTCCTAGTTCAATTAAGGCTTGGAATCCCAATTTTGACTTGGTCTTTTATAGTCTTTGATTCCTCTTTTGACTTTGTATTTAATTGTGAATGGAATTCCTTGGGTGAAAGACCTTCTCGTGGCTCTTGGAACTGACTTTGTAGTATTTGAAGTAGAATTGGACTTCATTACGTTTGAATTTTTATTTTTTGCTCTTCTTTCTCGCGCTACTGGTCTCTCTGGCGTTAATTTGATTTGGGCAGTGATTTGCCCAAATCGCTTGCCCCAATCGCTTTCTGTGAGTCAGTCCCAGTCTTTTGCTTCAGCTTCCTGTGAGTGATTTGGCCAAATTACTTTAACCCAATCACTTTTCCATCTTTTTCTGCACTTTTTCTCCAACTTTCCATTTTCTCCCTTTTCTGCAAAAACATGATAAAAATATAAATTAAGCTTGAAAAATGTGTAATTAAACATTAATAAAGATGATAAAAATGTGGCTAAATTATGTTTGATCAATTATCAGCACCAATTTCAATCCTTATTAGCAAGGACAACATCTGTTTGAACTGACTAATAAGTTGACTTTTTTATTGTAGGATTGTTTGAGATTATTTAGCTTGAGGTAAAACTGTAGAATCTCCCAATTTTATTATTGCAATGAATTTTGAACGAACATTTGAGAAAAAAAAAACAACAATTGGGTTGATCAGGCAATTGAATGGTGACTATTTATGGGTCATTTTAAGAGTTTGCATTATTTACTGGCCATTTAACCCACAAGTCTAAGGGAAACAACAAAGCTATATATTAATAAAATAGCATGGTTGCATGGTGTACATCTTTCCATCATATCAGATAGAAATCCAAAGTTCACTTCTAGATTTTATAAGAAGTTGTATGAAGCATTAGGTACCAAACTGAACTTGCAAATGACTTTATATCTTCAGGTAGATGGTAAGTTAGAAAAGGTGATTCAGACACTGGAGGATATGCTTAGAAGTTGAGTATTAAAGTTTAAAAAGAGTTATGAGAGACACCTTCGACCGGTTGAATTTGCATATAACAACAGATGCCAGGCAAGCATCAAGATAGCATCTTATGAAGCATTATATAGGAGGAGGCGTAAAACCCATTATATTAGACAAAGATAAGTGAAGTTAAGTTTGTGGGTTTAAATTTGGTGACATAAACTAAGAGAAAGTCAAGATCATCGAAAAGAGATTCAAAATAATTTCATATAGAAAGAAATCCTATAGGCTTAAAAAGGAAAGATATAAAGTATGAAATCAAGGATAAAGTATTTCTTAAAGTCTTTCTATGAAAGAAGGTATTGAGGTTTGGCAAGAATGGTAAATTAAGCTCCAGGTTTTATTGGTTTATATGAGATCATTGAGCATCTGGGACCAGTAACCTTAAGGCTAGCTTTACCACCAAAGCTAAATAAGATACATAATGTCTTCCACGATTATTCTCATGTCATTTCACTAAGACTATTAATGTTCAACCTTATTTGACTTTTGCAGAGGAACCAACAAAGATTTTAGTACAAAAGTCAAAGAGCTAAGGAATAAGAAGATTCCTTTTAGTTAAGGTTTTACGGAGGAACCATAAGGAAAAATAGGCCACATTTGAGAGTAAAGAGGTGATGAGACAACAACATCCACAACTATTTGAGACAAGTAAATTTGGAGGACGAAATTTCATAAGATGAGACAAAAATATAACATTTTGGCTTTAAGATATGAATAGTGTTATTCTCTGGTTAGGGATGAAAGCTCTTAAGAAGAATTCAAGAATTTCCTAATCATATGCTTGGCATTTTTTCGAGGTACTTTGTACTTTTTTCTACTCATAAATAGTATATTTGAAGTTGTGTTTAACAGTTCAACTTACATTCCAAAATAAGTTAAATAATATAAATTGAAATCAAAAAGTAAATCTGACTATGAATTTATATGGTATTATTAGAAAAGATGACGGGTAATCCCCCTTAGGGTCCAAATTTGAATATGGCTAAAATTAAGAGATGGACACATATGATTAAATTGTGAAAGTTAAGTAGGCCAATGCACATGTGATGAAAGTAAATAGGTTCAATTGAAACATGAGAAAAAAATTAATAGGTTAAGGTATAAATATATGAAAGTTAAAAGGTGGAATCAATATTAGTTATTAGATTAAAGTTATCAAAATACTTTTAGCCATCCATACTATAAGAAGATAAATGAAAGGAAAATAGAAAAAGAAAAACTCATCTTCTTCCTTAAAACTAAGCTTGGTTGGAAAACTCATCTTCTTCCTTAAAACTAAGCTTGGTTGAACCTTACCAAAGCTTTCTCCATTACACATTCATGATTCAATCAATTTTCCACTACTTTCTTATATGAAATCAAAATCTCTCTTCGTCTAAACAAGTTTCCAAATAAGTATCCCATAGTTAAGGAGATTTTTGAAGGGAGAAGTTTAAGGTTCAAAGTGTTGCAGTGAGAGAAAGTTCAAGTAATTAGGATAGAAAATCTTGTTCTTACATATTTTTAAGCATTTTTATGTGAAATATATATTAAAATAATGCTATATTTTATGTTCTTTGTAAATAATAACTTGATCTAGGTAATGAAACTTTAAAAGTAAAAGGAAAAAAAAAAACACTACAAGAAAAATGTTCATTAACAAGAGAAAATTTATCGTTAAATATCAAAAATTGATTGTTGAAAATAAATAACAATCATTTTATTCATTTGTTAAGTCATTGTTAGAGGTTTTATCAGTATAAATCTTTAACAAAGATATTTTACATTAGTCGTTAATACTAATTACGATAACAATATAATTATTCATTAAAACTATAATAATAACGACATATTTATCTTTCGTTAATAATAATTAATGTAGTCGTAAAAAAATTAATAACAACAATGAAAATTATTGTTAAAATTTAAATAAAGAATTATTATTTTTTAATATAATAATTTTTAAATAGTAATAATAATAAAATAATTACATATTGATAATAATTGAGTACATAATATTTCCGGTAAAAAGAAAAAGTTCAATTTATATTAATTATGAATTCACATGATATGCAAGTCATATTGCTTGTTAATTTATAATAGTTTTAAGTGATATCTTATTCCTTCTTTTTTCGATGTGGGATTTGAAAAAAAAATATATACTTGCACTTTAACAACTAGCAGTCTCATTTTTAACAAGAATATTTTATAATAGTCATTAAATTTAACATAATAATAACCGATTATATTATTTTTTCTTTTATACATATCATGAATGAGAAAAAGTTAAATTAATCTTTATTTTTTGTCGTTAAAAACTATGCTTCTTATAGTGAAAAAGGACTAAAGAATTACTTGAAAGTTTTTTAAAAAAGTTGTGAGTAAAAGGTATGGTATTTAATGGTTTTCTAATTTTCCTTTATTTTCTTGATTATGTTAAGTTTAGATTTATTTATGTCAAATTAATTGGAATATTATATTGTTTCATTTATAATGAATAGAATTTATATATAAGCTATGAGAGTTTTCCTAATCAATATAGAATATGGATTCTAAAATAGACTTCTAAAATAATACTAACACTAATAGACTCCTAATTTATAGCAATAACACTCTCCTTCAAGCTGGAGCGTAGATGTTAATTATACCCGGATTGTTACAAATATAATAAACTCTAGCCCCATTCAAAACTTTTGCAAGGATGTCTCCTAACTACTCTCTAGTTTTAATATAACTTTTTGGATATGAACTTTTCTTGAATTTTATCATGAATGAAGTGACAATCAATTTCAATATATTTGGTTCGTTTATGGAAAACCAGATTAGAAGCAATATAAAGAGCAAATTAATTATCACACCATAACTTTGCTAGAAAAGAAAACTTGAGACCAACTTTATTTAATAATTAGTATATCCAAACTATCTCACATATTAATTATGCCACGGCCCTATACTCCGATTCTGCACGAGACCTAGAGACCACATGTTTTTCTTACTTTTACATGACACAAGATTTCCTCCAATAGAGACACAATATCCTATAGCAGATCTTCTATCTAATTTTGAACTTGCCCAATCTGCATCTAAAAAACACTCAATATTAGAGTGTACATGATTTAAATATAACAAACCTCATCTTAGAGCTCCTTTCAAATAGCACAAGGTTTGGCCTAAAGCTGCCCAATGATTGCTTGTCTGAAAAGACATGAACTGACTTACAATACTAACAGAGTATGCAATATTAGGACGGATCATTTTAAAGATAATTTAATTTTTCAACGAGTCTTCTATACCTCTCAGGGTCTTTAAACAATTCACTATCATCTTTTGTGAATTGTAAATTGAGACTTATAGGTGTACTATATGATTTCACATTTAATTTTTCTATTTTAACTAATAAGTCAAGAACATATTTTCTTTGAGACATGATAATATCTTTCTTGCACCTTGACACTTTTACCCCCAAAAAGTACTTCAAAGGTCCCAAATCCTTCGTTTGAAATTGGGTATAAAGAAGGGATTTTAGTGATGAAATGCCAACAGAGTCAATCCATGTGATGATAATATTATTAACATACATAACCAATAAGATAATGCCAGCCCCAAATTGTTTATAGAATACTGAATGATCATACTTGCTTTTTTGCTGTCCAAACTCTTGAACTACCTCACTGAACCTCCCAAATCAAGCTCGAGGACTCTACTTCAACCCACATAAGGATTTGTGGGGATGACACACCTTTCCATACTCTCTCTGAACAAAAAACTTAGGTGGTTACTCCACATAGACTTCTTTATGGAGCTCACCATGTAAAATAGCATTTTTAATATCTAGCTAGTGTAGAGGCCAATTATAAGTTGCTACCATTGAAATAAAGTGTAACGACCCGAAAATCGGACCGCTACCGGCGCTAGGATCCAGATCGACTTACGGTCATCGGGACCCATAGCAAGCCTACTAAACATCCTGTACACCTGATAAAATCCCATACATGATCATACATTTTCATAAAAACTTAAACTTTTCATATACCAAGCTTGACCTGTGCATGCACCATAACTGTAAACATAAAAACCCCATACTAGAGCCCTCATCAAATGCTCTAGTTGGGTCCACATTACGTACATCAAGCTCGGTTCAACATATACCATCATTAAAACATTTCATAAAGATCATGTACCAAAGGGATTAACCATACATTAGGGCCAAGCATAATACTAATCCTCATTACATCACTGTCCAATACCTTACATTACATTACATTATTTTACATATCATGTCCACTACTAATCTATTACATATACATAGCCATAGCCATTACCCTTGCTGACTCCCTGAGCTATCTCTGATCCTGCAAACCTGGGGGTTAGGGGAAAGGGGTGAGCTACTAAAGTCCAGTGAGCATAACAGTAAAAACAGTTTATAAACATATGCCATCATGAAATGCATCACATCACAAACAATTCATATCACGGATAGATTTATCGCCACTAACCCTCTACATATCCAACCGTGCCAGGGGCGTAGAATGGGACTCGTCCTGGACTTTCTCTTAACATAACATAACATAACATAACATAACATAACCAATCGTGCCAGGGGCGTAGCATGGGCCTCGACCTGGACTTTCTCTTACATCGTGCCAGGGGCGTAGCATGGGCCTCGACCTGGACTTACATATCATATCATATCACATCATATCGAGGGCTAGTGGGTCATCCAATGTCCATCCACATCAACAGCAAATCATGCAATGCGTCATATTCATGAATTCTAATGCAAACAACCTATTACATATCATGATGTATGAACATGCTTAAAAGTTTGATTGCTTTGAAAATAAAAGAAGTTATGTTCTACTCACCTCTGGCTAACTCTAAAACAGCTAACACTGCTGGCCTCCTCGGTTCCTCGGGTCCGATCCTACACAGGTGGACTCAAACGAGGGACCAAACAAACTCTAACATGACTCTAAACAACTCCCCAAAAACCCCCTAAAACTTCATAAAATATGCATAGAAAATATGCAAAGGAAGGCTGGGCAGGGGACTTTCGGCGGCAGGTTTGGCGGCCAAAAGTCCCTACAGAGCCGAAAGTCAGGCACTTTCGGGGGCAGGGTTCGGCTGCCGAAAGTCCCTACAGAGTCGAAAGTCCAAACTTTAGGTGGCCAAAACTGCCTCCCCAGGCAGATTCGGTGGCCAAAACTGGCTTCGGCGGCCGAACCTGGACTCTCCCAAAGGGCAGAACCCGATTCTGCCTCTCACATCCAGCCACCCAAAACTTCACAACATGCATTCAACTATTCTAAAACATGCATAAATACTTATTCAAGCATATAGGGGCATAAAACTAGCCTACCCCAACAAACATCAACATATCATCTCATAAGCATACATTCATCATTTAACTAACATAAACCCTAACATTTTACATCTACTCTAAACATGCATTAAACACCCTTAAAACCCCTCAAAACTTACTTACAACATAAAAGGAGGTGAGGATCTACGCTTACCTCTTGAAGATCGAGAGGAGAGGTGATCCAAACTTGAAGATTGGGAGAAATCGAGCTCCGGAGGTCTCCAAGCTTCAAAACTTTGCTCTTAGCTCAAAAATCTTTAAAACAAAGTAAAACTCATCAAAAACTTGAAAGGATTGAAGGAAAACACAAAATCAACCATGGGAGGGCGAAATCTCACCTATGCCCGAAAATAGAGAGAGAAAACTCGCCCATTTTTGGACAAGGGGCCCTTTATAGGTGGCTGGCCAGACCACCTTCGGGGGCCAAAGGTGCTTCCGAAAGAGAGCCATGTTCGGCGGCCGAACATGAGGTTCGGCGGCCGAACCTGGCTTTTCCCCTCCTTGGTCTTTTTTTTCAAAACTCAATTTCTTTCTTCATTAAAACCATAAAAACATGTAAAAACATTTTAGAAAACCTTTATTTTACCCTTCTAGAAGGCTCCGACACCCTAGAATTTCGGATTCCAACGGAGATTCTGCCGGAATGTAGGAATTCCGATTCTGGGGTCTAGCCGAGTATTACATTCTCCCCCCTTAAGAACATTCATCCTCGAATGTTCCACAACAAGCATAGCAATAAGGAAACACACATAAAACATAAAACACTAACCTTAGAAGAGATAAGGGTATTGCTGGAGCATATACTCCCGTGTCTCCCAGTACCTCTTCTATGTTGTGGTGATTCCAAAGGACTTTTACCATCGGGATTTCCTTGTTCCTCGACTTTCTGATCTGCGTGTCTAGGATCCGCACTGGTTGCTCAACATAGGTGAGATCTCCTAGGATCTCCACATCAGGCTCATTAAGAACCTTGCCCGGATCTGACACGAACTTTCGTAACATGGAAACATGGAAAATCGGATGGATTCTCTCCATTGAAGCAGGTAAGTCCAACTTATACGATACATTCCCAATCTTCTGCAAGATTTCAAAGGGTCCGATGTACCGAGGAGCTAGCTTACCTTTCTTCCCAAAACGAATCACCCCTTTCATAGGAGACACCTAGAGCAACACCATATCTCCCTCTTGAAACTCTACATGCTTCCTGCGGACATCTGCATAACTCTTCTGCCGACTCATAGCAGTTCTAATCCTTTCTCTGATAATGGGCACTACCCTGCTGGTGATCTCTACTAGCTCAGGCCCTGCTAAGCCCCTTTCTCCAACTTCTTCCCAACAGACAGGTGACCTGCACTTCCTCCCATAAAGAGCTTCATAAGGAGCCATCTCGATGCTAGCATGATAGCTGTTATTGTAGGCAAACTCCACCAAAGGTAGATGCTGCCTCCAAGAACTGCCAAAATCTAGCACACACATTCTGAGCATATCTTCAATGGTCTGGATGGTCCTCTCTGATTGTCCGTCCGTCTGTGGATGGAAAGCAGTGCTAAAGTCCAGCCTGGTACCCATAGCATTCTGCAGACTCCGCCAAAACCTAGAGGTAAACTGGGGTCCCCTATCCGACACTATTGAAACGGGAGCCCCATGCAACCTGACGACTTCTTCAACATACACTTGCGCCAATTTGTCCACAGAATAGCCACTCCTGACAGGGATGAAGTGAGCAGATTTGGTCAGTCTGTCCACAATCACCCATATAGAGTCCAATCTGTTGGACATTGCCGGTAACCCCATCACGAAATCCATAGCTATATTCTCCCATTTCCATTCTGGAATCGGCAGTGGGTTAAGCATTCCAGCCGGCTTTTGATTTTCCAGCTTCACCCTCTGACATACTTCGCAGGCGGACACGAACTGTGCCACTTCTCTCTTCATAGCTGGCCACCAATAAACTCTCTTCAGATCTTAATACATCTTGGTGGCTCCAGGGTGAATGCTGTATCTGGCATTATGAGCTTCTCTCATAATGTCTCCCTTCAGACTCACGTCATCTGGTACACATAACCTGTTCCCGTAACGGAGGATCCCCTTATCATCGAATCTGAACTCCTCATTCTTGCTTGCTTGAACTGCTCTAGCTATCTTCACCAACTCGGGGTCCTCGTGCTGTTTCTGAGCCACCTACTCCAGAAACACGGGTGTCACTCTCATCTGAGCTATCAAAGCACCTGTACCAGACAACTCCAACTGCATCCCTTCATTAATGAGCTTATAAAATTCCCTCACCACCGGTCTTCTCTCTGCTGTAACATGGGATAGACTGCCAAGTGATTTTCAGCTTAGGGCATCTACCACAACATTTGCCTTACCCGGATGGTACCAAATTTTGCAATCATAGTCACTAAGCAGTTCTACCCATCTTCTTTGCCTTAGATTCAACTCTCTCTAACTCAAGATGTACTGTAAGCTCTTATGATCTGTAAATATCTCACATTTAACCCCATACAGGTAATGCCTCCACATCTTGAGTGCAAAGATCACAGCTGCCATCTCTAGGTCATGTGTAGGATAATTCAACTCATGCTTCTTCAGCTGCCTAGAAGAATAAGCAATTACCCTCTCATTTTGCATCAACACACAACCTAGTCCCACACGGGACGCATCACAAAACACTGTGAAGTCTTCATTACTGGTAGGTAGAGCTAACACCGGTGCTGATGTCAACCTTTTCTTCAGCTCTTCGAAGCTTTCCTCACACTGTTCAGACCACACAAACCTCTGATTCTTCTTGGTCAATCTGGTCATAGGAGCGGCAATTTTGGAGAAGTCCTGAACGAACCTCCTGTAGTAACCTGCCAAACCCAAAAAGCTCTTAATCTCTGTAACTGTAGTGGATCTAGGCCAGTTAGCTACAGCTTCCACCTTCTTGGGGTCCACTTCAATTCCCTTTTCTGACACAACATGTCCCAAGAAGGAAATGCTCCTCAACCAGAACTCGCATTTGGAGAACTTGGCATACAAGCCATGCTCCCTCAGGGTCTGCAAAACTATCCTCAGATGATGGGCATGCTCCTCTGCTTTTTTGGAATACACTAAGATATCATCAATGAAGACAATAACAAAGTGATCCAGATACTGGCTAAAAACTCTGTTCATGAGATCCATGAATGCTGTAGGGGCATTGGTTAGCCCAAACGGCATTACTAGGAACTCATAATGCCCATACCTGGTCCTGAACGCCGTCTTCGGTACATCTTCTTCTTTGATTCTCAGCTGGTGGTACCCGGATCTCATATCTATCTTGGAAAAACAACCCGCTCCTGCTAGCTGGTCAAATAGATCGTCGATCCTAGGTAATGAATACTTATTCTTGGTAGTGACTTTGTTCAACTGCCTGTAGTCGATACAAAGTCTCAAGGATCCATCCTTCTTCTTTACAAATAGCACTGGAGCACCCCAAGGTTAGGTACTCAGTCGGATGAAACCCTTGTTTAAAAACTCTTGCAACTGCTCCTTTAGCTCCTTCAACTCTGCTGGTGCCATCCTGTAGGGAGGGATAGAGATTGGTCTGGTTCCAGGCATCACTTCTATTTCAAACTCTATCTCCTTAGCAGGTGGTAGTCCTGGAAGCTCGTCTGGGAAGACATCTGGAAACTCTCTGACTACGGGCACTGAGGCGGGCTCTCTAACCTGACTATCAAGCTCTCTCACATGAGCTAGAAACCCCTAACAACCCCTCCTGAGCAACCTACGAGCCTGTAGGGTTGATATCAGACCTCTAAGCATACCCCTCTTGTCTCCCCTGAAGACAACCTCTGACCCATTCTGATCTCTGAACCTGACTACCTTGTCTCTGCAGTCCAAGGTAGCACCATGAGCAAATAGCCAATCCATCCCTAGAATGACATCAAAATCCATCAAGTCTAGAACTACAAGGTCGGCTGGAAGGCATCTACCCTCAACAAACACTGGACTGAACTGACAGACTGACTCTGCCACTAATGGGTCACACTTGGGTCCACTGACCCAGAGGGGACACTTTAACCCAGAGACTATCAAACCCAACCTCTCTACGGCTCTCGGAGCAACAAAAGAATGAGAAGCACCAGGGTCCATTAAAGCATACACATCTGAACAACCAATGATGAGATTACCTGACACCACGGTGTTTGACGTGTTTGCCTCCTGCTGTGTCATAGTGAAGATCCGAGCTAGAGCTGATGGACCTTCACCCCGGGAACCTGCTGAAGAAGAGGCTGCCCCTCTCCCTCTACCTCTGCCACTGCCCTGAGTCATGGCTGGAGCTACTGGCTGAGCCACACTACCTGAAGCCGTTTGCTGGGACGGTGCCATAAAAGCTGCCCTAGGACACTCCCGTGCCATGTGTCCTTCCTGCTCACACCTGAAGCAGGCTGTTGTCCCAAACCGACATACTCCCTTGTGTGGCTTATCACACCTCAAACATTCTGAACCATCTGAACCTGAGCTCGAGCCACCACCAAAATCCAGACCGGACTTCAACCGGTTCCAGAACTTGTTCTTTCTCTGCTTGGACTTGCCCCACTTTTTACTATCTAAAGCTGCTGCACTCAGAGAAGAGGGATCTAACTTTCCCTTGCTTGGGGTCTTGGAACCCGAAGACTGTGCCACTGTCTGCTTAACTGACCCCTCAATGATGGCACTAGCCTCCATCTTCCTTGTTGCATCCACAATGGTGTGGAAGCTCTCCCTCTCTGCTGCAAAGATTAGGGAGGAATACCTAGGGTGGAGCCTCATGGTATACCTCCTAGCTTTCTTCTGATCTGTGTCATATGCCTGACCCACATGCTGCAGCAACTCTAGAAACTTGTCGGTGTACTCGTCGACACTCATATCCTCTGTCTGTCTTAGCTGCTCAAACTCAACAACCTTCAGCTCCCTGGAACTATCTGGAAATGCCCATCCAGCAAAATCATTTGCAAACTCCTCCCAGGATAAGCTCTCTAACCTCGGGTCCACATAGTTTTTAAACCATTCTCGTGCTTTCTTGCATTTCAATGTGAACCCCGCCATCTGAATGGCTCTACTATCATTCGCCCCCAACTCATCTGTTATCATCTTTACCATTTTGAGATACTCAAACGGATCATCACCTGTCTTGAATTTTGGAGCATCCAGCTTCAGGTAATTTGTCATCTTTACCTTGCTCCCCACAGATGAGCTAGGTTTAGGTGTTTGGATTTCAGGGGCTACAGGTTCTGCTGGTGGAGGAGGAGGTGCAACATTCCCTGGGTTAGGGTTTGCTATATTTGGGTAGAAGGATGAGGGTGGATACATAGGGTACTGGGGATATGGTGGGTAAAAAGGAGGGTAAGGCATATAGGAGGGATATGGGTTAAAGTTGGAGTAATCCGATGTACCCCCCATCGGATACCCTGGGCCCTATGGAAAGGGTTGATATTGGGGTGGGTAACCAAACCACGAGGCCTGAGCGCCTCCTTGAGACTCTCCCATACCCTCTTCAGACATACTCATGCCCAAGCTACCATCTCTTCTCTGTTCATCCTCCTCTGATCCCCTCACATCAACTGACATTCCACCCTGAACTGTTCCCCTCCTGCTTACATCAAAAGACCTTCTAGGGTCCCTTGACGTTCCCTCTCTACTTGATCTACAAGACATAGCCCTTGCCAAAGTAGGGGGACGGGCATCCATGCCCTCATTTTTCGGTGGAGCTTCTGTCAATCTAGCGGATCGACATAAGCCTCTCATCCTGCTTCTGAAAAACGACATAAAACACATAAACATTAACATCATATGGTTCATGTGGAAACACATGAACCCGCATCATACATAGCATATCATCAATGCACATGCATATAGTCATGGCATTACACATCATCATCAAGACAGGACTCTACATCCTATCCTAGTGGACATGATTTTTCCTATTGTGCTTGCCCTTCTATGACATCTATGAGCCTGACACTCTCTAGGTCCGACCATATGAACCTAGGGCTCTGATACCACTCTGTAATGACCCAGAAACCGGACCGCTACCGGTGCTAGGATCCAGATCGACTTAAGGTCACCGGGACCCGTAGCAAGCCTACTAAACATCCTGTACACCTGATAAAATCCCATACATGATCATACATTTTCATAAAAACTTAAACTTTTCATATACCAAGCTTGACCTGTGCATGCACCATAACTGTAAACATAAAAACCGCATACTAGAGCCCTCATCAAATGCTCTAGTTGGGTCCATATTACATACATCAAGCTCGGTTCAACATATACCATCATTAAAACATTTCATAAAGATCATGTACCAAAGGGATTAACCATACATTAGGGCCAAGCACAATACTAATCCTCATTACATCACTGTCCAATACCTTACATTACATTACATTATTTTACATATTATGTCCACTACTAATCTATTACATATACATAGCCATAGCCATTACCCTTGCTGACTCCTTGAGCTATCTCTGATCCTGCAAACCTGGGGGTTAGGGGAAAGGGGTGAGCTACTAAAGTCCAGTGAGCAAAACAGTAAAAACAGTTTATAAACATATGCCATCATGAAATGCATCACATCACAAACAATTCACATCACGGATAGATTTGTCGCCACTAGCCCTCTACATATCCAACCGTGCTAGGGGCGTAGAATGGGCCTCGTCCTGGACTTTCTCTTAACATAACATAACATAACATAACATAACCAATCGTGTCACGGGCGTAGCATGGGCCTCGACCTGGACTTTCTCTTACATCGTGCTAGGGGCGTAGCATGGGCCTCGACCTGGACTTTCTCTTACATCGTGCTAGGGGCATAGCATGGGCCTCGACCTGGACTTACATATCATATCATATCACATCATATTAAGGACTAGTGGGTCATCCAATGTCCATCCACATCAACAGCAAATCATGCAATGCGTCATATTCGTGAATTCTAATGCAAACAACCTATTACATATCATGATGCATGAACATGCTTAAAAGTTTGATTGCTTTGAAAATAAAAGAAGTTATGTTCTACTCACCTCTGGCTGATTCTGAAACAGCTAACATTGCTGGCCTCCTCGGTTTCTCGGGTCCAATCCTACACAGGTGGACTCAAATGAGGGACCAAACAAACTCTAACATGACTCTAAACAACTCCCCAAAAATCCCCTAAAACATCATAAAACATGCATAGAAAACATGCAAAGGAAGGCTGGGCAGGGGACTTTTGGTGGCAGGTTCGGCGGCCGAAAGTCAAAACTTTCGGGGGCGAGTTTAGGCGGCCAAAACTGCCTCCCCAGGCAGGTTCGGCGGCCGAACCTGGGCTCTCCTAAAGGGCGGAACCCGATTCTGCCTCTCACATCCAGCCACCCAAAACTTCACAACATGCATTCAACTATTCTAAAACATGCATAAACACTTATTCAAGCATATAGGGGCATAAAACTAGCCTAAACCCCAACAAACATCAACATATCATCTCATAAGCATACATTCATCATTTAACTAACATAAACCCTAACATTTTACATCTACTCTAAACATGCATTAAACACCCTTAAAACCCCTCAAAACTTACTTAAAACATAAAAGGATGTGAGGGGATCTACGCTTACCTCTTGAAGATCGAGAGGAGAGGTGATCCAAACTTGGAGATTGGGAGAAATCGAGCTCTGGGGGTCTCCAAGCTTCAAAACTTTGATCTTAACTCAAAAATCTTCAAAACAAAGTAAAACTTATCAAAAACTTGAAGGGATTGAAGGAAAACACAAAATCAACCATGGGAGGGCGAAATCTCACCTATGCCTGAAATAGAGAGAGAAAACTCGCCCATTTTCAGACAAGGGGCCCTTTATAGGTGGCTGGCCAGACCACCTTCGGTAGCTAAAGGTGCTTCCGAAAGAGAGTCATGTTCGGCGGCTGAACATGAGGTTCGGCGGCCGACCTGGCTTTTCCCCTCCTTGGTATTTTCTTTCAAAACTCAATTTCTTTATTCATTAAAACCATAAAAACATGTAAAAACATTTTAGAAAACCTTTATTTTACCCTTCTAGAAGGCTCCGACACCCTAGAATTCTAGATTTCAACGGAGATTCCGCCGGAAGATAGGAATTCCGATGCCGGGGTCTAGCCGGGTATTACATAAAGAGTCGTATAAATGCCATCTTTGCTTCTGGAGAGAAGGTGTCAGAGTAATCAACACCATAAGTCTGGGCATACCCTTTGACCACAAGACGAGCTTTAAGATAGGCCACAGAACCATCCAAATTTACTTTTACTATAAATATCCATTTACATCCAATAGCTTTCTTTCCTGCAGGTAAATGCACTAAAGCCTAAGTGCTAGTATTATCCAAGGCTACCATTTCCTCTTCCATAGCAGCACACTAATCAGGATGAGATAAAGCTTCATGGACCATTTTAGAATGAGAAATAGAATCTAAAGAGGAAATAAAGAAACTGGCAGAAGAAGATAAGTGATTATAGGAAACAAAAGAAGATACATGGTAAGTACACTAATGCTTACCTTTTCAGAGAGTAATAAGAAGGTCAAGACTAGGATCTGATAGCAAATAGGAGGGTAGCGGATTAGAGTCAGGATCCTCAGAATGCTGAGAATAGACATGAACAATGGGAGCGCAACCTGGCACATAAACTGAAGGAGGAGAAGGATGTGGAGGATTAGGCAAAGACCGAACAATATAGATTAAGAGATCATCTTCCTCCCCCTGAGTGTCATATATAGATGATGAAGGAGAGAAAGGAGTAGACTTAAAGAAAGTAACATTAGCTGACACCAATTATCAATTAATTTATTGATAAAAATAACGATACCCTTTTTGAAAACAAAAGTACTTAAGAAAAACACATTTTAGTGATTTGGGATCCAACTTGGTAATCTGTGGATGAATATCACGAATAAAAAAAGTACAACTAAAGATACAGGGTTCCATGATTTTGATATGATATCGATGTAAATAATAGATTTTTACTCAGAATTTGATTTGGAACAGGTTTTTGAGTACAAATTGAGAAAAAGAACAAAAAAAGGCTGAATTAGAAGTTTTTTCTGACTGGAGGGTACAACTTTGCCCAAGACTGTAGCCCAAAGCGACGGACATACTCTAGAATTTTGATTTTGTCAGCTGTAATTTCGATTTTTCTAGCTATACAGAGTTCAGATCAGTTTTAGATAGAAGCAAATACAATCAAATTAAGATTGGGATAAGAGTTATCATAGCAGTAGTAGAGTTTCTTTTTAAATTGTGAATATTTTTTTTTATTAGGGAAAAGCCTATATAAATGCTGCCCTATAATAAACCTAGGCATCTCATATTTTTCTCTTCTCCTCTTCTATTATATTCGGTCCCCTCTAGGCAACTTCTTCTTCTTCTTCTCTTTTCTTTATTTCTTTGCAATTTTATTATAGTCCTTGGAGGCTGCACACTTCTTTTCAGTTGAATGTTAATCAAAACTAATGTTCATTCAAAGTTGTGAGATTATGTTCTTAACTTCTCTTCATCTTATTTCTATTTTCAATTAATTTCTGTTTTTGAGGAACACCACCTCTATTGTTTTCCTCTTAGAAATTCAAGAGACCTATTAAATCTTATAGGAAGACAACATATTGCTAATCAATCCAATTAAATCCGTAATTGTTTAATTGGGTTAATAGCAAGTAGCTATTAACATATTCATTTATGTTAAGTAATTAATTGATTTGATTTAAATAATTCGCTTCTTATTATTGATCAAGTTTGTGTTCTTCTCTCTTAAAGCAGATAAAGAAAAACTGGTGGGATTTGCTTGTTTGAACACTATAACCAAACAATAGATAATAAAATGAATTATCTTTTTAATCAATGATCAACTGCAAACCTCTCAATTTGATTACTTTCAGCTGAATTTTAATTTAATTATTTGTTCCACCATCTTAATTGCATTATTTTTCTTCTTTAAGTTTTCTTTTGAAAATCAATTTCTTGAAACAACGATTCTCTTCTTCTCTCTTTTTGTTTTAAACTGTTCTTCTTATTCTGCTACTCATCTAATTTAAATAAAGTTAAGGCCTCTGTGGAATCGACACTCATTTATCCTATCTTCAAATTCTTTTAAATTAAGGAAAGGGAAATAAGTTTTGATTTGACGGATTTGACACCCGTCAAAGAAGTATCACTTTGAAGAATAAAGGAGGGCATGCAATTGATAAGAAAATAGGCGGTGAAAACTACATTAGCCCAAACATATTTAGGAACTTTCATTTGAAATAAGAGGGCACTGGCAAATTCAAGAAGGCGCCTATTTTTGCATTCAAAAACTCCATTTTGGGATGGAGTATCAACACATGAAGATTGATGAAGAAACCCTTTTTTAGACAAATAAGTATGAAATTTTTCAAAAAGATATTCTTTAACATTATCACTTCTCAACATTTGAATAGCAACAATGAATTGAGTTTGGTTAGCTGACAGGAGCGGTTGTCGAAGCCGGTCAAAAATAACCTTCTTTGGTTACCTACAATTTACAACTGCAGACAGTGGTGAAGGATTGTATCCACAGAGAATTGATTACCTATTTATTTTTCTCAATCAAGACCAAGAGAACTAATTGAAAGCTCAAGTGAAAGCAAGTAATCAAAGAGAAATAGAAACAAGTGCAAGGAAAGTAAAAAAAGGGGAGTTTTGAGATGATTTGATTAACAACTAATAAAAGCAATTAAAACAGTAAGTAATTTTAAATAAGAGAGAAATCAATAAGAGAAAGGTCTAGTTGAAGATATGGATCCACTTTGGTTGTTTGGGTTGATCATTGAAACATGGTTACCTTGATTGATTCAATAGGTTGGTTATGGAGGTGGAAGACGCTTCTCACCACTATGTCTTTCCTTATGAACAAACTGATTAGGGAACGTCCTCTAACCAATTACTAATCAACAAATTGCCAAGGAACGTCCTTGGGCCATAGGCATCAAAACAATTGCCAATTGCATGAAGAACAAGAAAAATCCAAACCCTAACTACTCAAACGCATGAGATGATGTTAGATCATGCAATTCCTTGGGTTTTTACCCCAAGTGTTCTATGGACAGAATATTTCCAGCAATTACGGACTAACAAATATCCCAATCCAACAATCAATTAACTTTGCAATCAAGAATCAAGTGGCCAATTTGATCAAAACAACAAAGCAATCTTGAAATCAAAGCACAATTGCATGAATATTGAATAAAATCAAAGACAAAAGTTTTTGTTCAGATCTCACAACCCATTAAACAACCTTAGTTTCAACCAAACTTCAACTAGAAAAAGGGTTTCAGCCACTCATGGCTGAATCAAAACAGAAAATAAAAGAAAAGAAAGCAAAAGATGAAGAAAAGTGTGGAGAGAGGTCTTGGAGAGCCTTGCCGATTTTGGGAGGATGGAAAAGCTGTCTTCTTGTCTTCTTGAGGCCTTTAAATAGGTCTTGGGAGGCTGCCTAGGGTTCCATGGAAGTCCAGGAGGCTTTTAGAGGCTGTCCAAAGTGTCCTTGGTGTTGCATGTGCCTTCTTTGTGCATGTATGAAGGCAAAAACGAGTTGCATATGATGGAAGGCAAGTGGGGGCACTTTGGTCTTTTTACTTGCTGCCCAAGGTCTCCAAGATGTTGCCTAAAGAGTTAAGAGGCTGCCCATGCACTAATAAGGAAGGTAGAGACTCCTTTTGAATTTTGAATGTGCATAGCACTAAGTAGGAAGCATGTGATCTTTGGATTTTCTTTCCTTAATAAGGGGGATCTTGAAATCCAATATTTGAATGTGAATATTGAAGATTTGGATCTCAAGATATTTCCCTTATTTGGCTCCTCAAATATGGCAACTTGGGATATGGCTTCTTGAACAAGGAAAGAGTGCAATAGAGCGCATTTTCGGCTGCCTAAGTTGAGTTTCGGAGGCTGGACTTGCGTCTGTGTTTTGAGGGTTCGGCGGCCGAACATAGAGATTCGGCGGCCGAAGGTAGTGGACTTTCGTCTCTGGAGTCCTCATTCGGCCGCCGAAGGTTGCCGCCGAAGGTGACTGATTTTTGGCTTCCGAAAGTTGCCTCCGAAGGTTGCTTCTCTAATTTTGGCTTCTTTTGGCATTTTTAAGAGCATTTTCTCCAAATTGTTTCTTCACACCTAATACTTGCAAAACATGATTAAAACCACAAAATTAGGTAGAATAGGTGCAAATAAACATCAATAAGATAATGAAAATATGGACTAAAATATGCTCTATCATTAGCATAGAAAGCACAAAAAATAGAAAATAATTTTGAACGATTCTTTATTAAAAATAATCAAGTAGTTCGAGAGAAATAATTAGCAAAAGTGACAAAATACTTAACTAGATAGTTCGAGAGAAATCATTAGCAAAAGTGAAAAAATACTTAAACCAGACATAGACACAATAAGAGAAGGACCTCATATATCTAAATATATTAACTCAAAAGTGGATGAAGCCATTTTATTAAAAGTGTAAATGAATCAAATTGTGAGTAAGCTGTTCAAGGTTCGGCTTGATAAAATCTTGATTGAACTTGGTTTATTTTCCAAACGAGTTGAGGTTGAGCTTAACAGTATTAAGCTCGTTTAGCCTCGTGAGATCAACTCATTTTTAAGTTCATGAACAAGTTTGCGAGCTGACTCAAGGAGCAAGCTCGCGAATAAACTCGTGAACGGGCTTGCGAACAGGCTCATAAACAAGCTTGCAAACAATCTCGTGAGCAAACTCGTTAGTCAAGCTCGTGAGCTAGCTCATTTATGAGACTCATAAATAGGTTCAATAATATACTCATTATAAATCATTAAATAGAATCATGAGTTATATCATTTGTCGTACATTTATATTATTGTTATATTTTATAAATATGTAATTATATTAATTTTTTTTAAAATAATTTAAAATTTAAAATTATAATACAATCACTAAAAAATATATCTTTTATAAAATATAATAATTTATAATTTAATTAATTTAAATTTAAAATAACAAAGTTGATGTTATATATATATAAATAATAGTATAAATATTCTTTGATAAAAATAAATTATAAATATTATATCAATGATAATGTAAGTGACATTATCATAAATTCTCTCAAAATTTTTAACATTTATTTATATTATTTCTCTCTTTCTATTTTTAAACTCTTTAAAGATTAAATAATAATAGACTATATAAGTATATATATTGTTAGTCTATATATTTATCTCTCTCTGATTGAGTAACTATACTATTAGTTTATATATTTCTCTCCCATTATATGTCTCTTTAAGTAAATATTATTTTTATACATTTAAAAAAGAGATAAGTACAAAAAAATATCTTGTAGTTTCACTCATTTTTACTTCAGAATTTATAATTCAATTTGTATCAAAATAATATTTGTAGTATCATACTATTAGCAATAGCAGCAATTTTCTGACACGATAAAAAAATGCTTATATGATAATTAAAATATAATTATTAATTAAAAAGTGAAAGTATAAAAAAGTAAATTATAGTTTCACTCATTTTCATTTGAAGGTCTGTAGTTCAATTTATACTAAATTAATATTTCGTGATATAATTATCCTATCAACATTTTGACGACATTTGCAAATTGCCGCTTTTTATTAACGGCACGATAACGCAGGTATTACTTTAATACAAATTGAACTATAAATTATGAAGTTAAAAATTGATAAATCCTTAGAGCATTTTTTTTTGTACATTTCTCTTTAAAAAAATCTCTCTTAAATCTCTGACAATCGTTATTGTTATCATCGCTAGTTTTATATACTTATATATATGTGTGTTTATGTGTGTATGTGCTTTTATGATTATTTTCATATTTAATATGACTTTAATCGATACATACTTCATTTATAAACTAAATTGTTAATATAATATAAATCAAATAAATAATAATTTATTTGTATTATAATCAATTTTTTTATTATATATACTGATTTAATATAAATAATATACTTAAATTAAAACTAAAAAAAGTAATACATTAGCAATTAAATGATATTATATTATTAATAATATATTACATTAATAAATTTAATATAAAAATATCTTTTGATAGTAGCAATAAAACTACATAGTTTTAGTTAAAACTGCGTAATTTAAATAAAAACTCTTTCTTCCTCACATAGATAAAATATTTATATATAGGATAAATTATATTTAGTATCTGAGTTTTAGTATAATTAGCGAATCGATTCCTATATTTTTAAAACAGAATACTTAAATCTCTCTATAATCAGTTCATCCAAATTAGAGGTCCCTCCATCCATTTTAATCGTTAAAAGTGTAGAAATATCTTTATTATCCTTTTTAAATGGATAAAATACACTCGAGTTCTTGAGTTTTAGCATAATTAATAGATTAATCCTTATATTTTTAAAAATGTACACTTAAATCCCTTTATAATCAGTTCGTCCTCATTTACTATAATTTAAACATTTTGCTTATTTATTTTTTATTTGAAAAAACATTTAAGTCTATTAACTTTTGTCTATAATATCTCATTTAACAAATTTTTAACACTTTTGTTCTTTAATTTCTATTTATTAAAACACTTCAATACTTATAACTTCAAAACTTTCAGAGAATACTTACAATTTTAACTATTTTTAAGTGGTACCAAGTAACCTTTAAGTAGATTGTAAACTTTTATAAAGAGTATTTTAGGGAGAAATTGTACTTTTAAAAGAAGTTTGACCATTAACTAGTTTCGAACTAATGTTTATAATGGATGAAATAACTGTAATTTTAGATAGATTAAATATAGAGAGATTTAAAGATTTAGTTTTAAAAATAAAAGGATTGATCTGTCGATTACACTAAAACTTAAGGTTCAAAGTGTATTTTATGCAATATAAAATTCTCACCTATATTAAAAAGAATTTAAGTGTTCATGAGGGTATTTTAGGCATTTGAAATATTTATTCTCCCTTTGACCAGTTGACTAATGGAATTATATATGAAAGGACCTCCAATTTGGATGGAATGATTATATAGGAATTTAAGTATTCGATTTTAAAAATAAAGGGATTGATTCGTTTATTCTGTTAAAACTCAGAGACTAAAGTATAATTTATCCTTATATATGTATATGTTAATTAAATTTTGCACATTGATCAAATGATTATTGAACTCATTATTATATCACATCGAATTTAGACCAGATACCCCTTATATAATTAATTAAAAGTTTTATAACTAAAATTTGAGTTAACAAATATTAATATTTAAAGTTATAAATAACAATAGTAGTAATAATAATAATAAAATTTTAAAATATTTTAAAATTTTAATATATATTACCATGTCATATTTTTTTATCAGTTAAGTAATAAGAAAATAAAAAATTGAAAATAAATTAGTTGGCCAAGATCAAACCCATGACATAAAGGAGACTAAACTCCTTTCGCACTGCTACAACACTAATCCATTAGTGATTAAACGATCATGTCGCTTGCTATACAAGAAAATGGATGAGTGTTATACTAGCACTATAGAAGTCCACATGGAAACTCGAGGAATATAGGGGATTGTGGCTTCTCTATAAAAATACAACCCTTCCTGATGCGAGTATGGAAATGACAAGATTTTTCAACAACAATTGTGTAATACCCGGCATGTTCAGACATCAGAATTCCTATCGTTCGGTGGAATCGAGGATGTCAGAGCATCCCTGAAGGGAGAGTGGAGGTTTTCTAAAATGTTTTTAGCTGTTTTAAGCTTTTGTTTTAGCAAAGGAATAAGGTTTGAAGAAACAAGGCTAAGGAAAGTTTTGCCACTTTCGGCCCCCTAAAGTGTAAGTTCGGCCGCCTAAAGTAGCTCATGTTCGGCCCCCTAAACTCAATGTTCGGCCCCCGAACGTGATGAGGTGTTACATGTAGCTTTGGCCACCGAACGTGAAGCGGTGGTTCACTTTTTTTAAGTGGATATGACCGACTATGGAGGTGCTTAAGCTCTCCTTTGGGTCAGGAACAAGCACATGTTTCCCCTTGGTGATTTTCTTGAGTTTCTAATCAAATCTTTCAAAGAAAAATAAGTTTATGGTGGAGTTTGAGAACTTGTGAAGCTTGAATCTTCATTTCTTCAAGTTTGGGGTCACGCCAGCCTTTGTTCTTCAAAGGGTAAGAGTGAATCCTTTGTTTTTATTATGTTTTAAATGAGTTTGATGATGGGAAAGGGGAGTTGTGCTTGAGTATGCATAAGTTGTCCATATTAGGGTGTATGGATCCTATGCTTTGTGTATGGTTGTTGTGTGTTGTTTGTTGGAGTTTAATTTATTTGAAGCTCCTTTATGCTTATTGAAGTGTTTATGCATGTTTTAGAAGGGTTAAATGCATGTGTTGAGGTCTGAGCAGGTGATGGAGGGATTGGCAGGCGTCCTTGTGCACGAAACTGAGTTCTGGATGAACTCAGGTTCGGCCCCCGAAAGTCCAAGTTAGGCCGCCGAACATGCCTGACTTTCGTCTCTGGAAGGGACATTCGGCCGCCGAAGGTGCCCCCGAAAGTGCCCTGTCCAGCCTTCCTTTGCATGTTTTTTATGTTTGGTCTAAGGTGTTTTAAGGGGTTTTAAGGGGAGATGTTTAGCGGTATGTCCGAATATGTTTGGTCCCTCATTTGAGTCTATCTGTGTAGGCACAGAGCAGAGGAACCAGAGAGAGCAGCAGTGAGTACTGCTCCAGAGTTTTCAGAGCCTGCAGAGTCAGTCAGTTCAGATAGCCAGAGGTGAGTGGAACTAAACTTAATGCTTTTTGACTTGATCAAAGACATGTTTTAGCATATCTCATGCATCATGATTATGCCATAAGTTGATTGCATTAGTATCCACGAATATGTTGCATTGCATTGTTATTTGTTGATGTGGGTAAATGCTGAATGATCCCATAGTCACAGACAGGAAGACCAGGAGCCTTTGACTACGCCCTGGCACGTATAGCAAAGACCAGGAGCCTTTGACTACGCCCTGGCAGGTATATAGCAAAGTCCAGGAGCCTTTGACTACGCCCTGGCAATGGTAAGTTTACAGGTGTTATATACACATATACATATATGACAGGAAGACCAGGTGCTCGATTCTACGCCCTGGCACAGAGTTACTGGGACTATGTGGTGACAGGTTTACTCTTGATGTGGCTTGTCTGTGATATGGTGCATTCCATGAGATCATATTTTACTGAGATGTTTTACTGTTCTACTCACTGGGCTATAGAGCTCATCCCACTCCCTTAACCCCAGTTTTGCAGGTTCAGTGTACAGTGTACAGGGACAGTCCAGCAGAGTACAGGAAGAGTAAAGAGATCTGTAATAGCTTAGAGTGGACATGTAATATTAAAGAGATGTAATAGTTGTTGCTTGACCTAGTGATGTATATGTTTTGTACATGATCTGTATCTGTATATATGTTTTTCTGTATGTGAAAACCAGGCTTAACAGGTATGAGTTAACCCATCTAGAGCAAGCTCTAGTCAGGGATACAGAGTACAGAGTACAGGAGTACAGAGTACAGAGATAGTGCATGCACAGGTTAAGCCTTGGTTCAGAAAAGAGTTTTATTTTCACATAAAATGTATGATCATGTATGAGTGTGACAGGTACACAGAGAGTATAGCAGGCTTGCTACGGGTTCTGGCGGCCTTAAGCCGACCTGAATCCTAGCGCCGGTGACGGTCCTTTTTGGGGTCGTTACAGATTGGTATCAGAGCCCTAGGTTCACATGATCGGACCGATAGAGACAGTGTTGGGCTCAGACAGGTTAGAAGTGGTCAAGCACAATAGGAAATCATGTCCACTAGGATAGGGTCTTGAGTCCTATCTGCTATGATATGCCATGAGTATTGTATGTGTATGATTGTTATGTGATATGTGATAGTTATGTGCTAAAGTGGTATGTTATATGTTGTGTTTCCAGAGGAAAGATGCGAGGAACTCGTCGATCAGCTCGATTGACTGGAGTCCCACCAGAGAGTGAGAGACCAGCTGCTCGTCCTCCTGCATTGCCAAGGGCAAGGTCTCAGAGATCTAGCAGGGAAGGTACGTCGATAGACCCTAGAAGGTCTGTAGACGAGAGCAGAAGAGGAACAGTGAGGGGAGGAAGATCAGAGGAGAGAAGGGAAGCTATGGAGATTGATCAGTCTAGAGATGATAGCATGGGTATAGGCAGTTTTGAGGAAGGTATGGGAGAATCTTTGGGAGGTGTTCAGGCCTCAGGTTATGGCTATCCATCCTTGTTTCAGGAGCCAGAGTATCCGATGGAGGGTATGTCGGAATACTCTCGTTTTGACCCATATCCTACATACATGCCATATATGCCATATCCTCACTACTATCCCCCATATCCGAGGTATCCATCTTCCCCTATACATCCAAGTGCAGCACACCTAGAGCCAAATGAACCAAATGAACCAGTACTACCACCAGAACCAGTAGCCCCTGTTGTTGATAGACATGAACCTAGCTCATCTGGAGGTAAAGTTCAAATGACGGAGTATTTGAAATTGGATGCTCCTAAATACAATACGGGAGATGATCCATTTGATTACCTCAGAGCAGTTAGGATGATCACCAGTGAATTGGGAGCAGATGATAGGAGAGCCATTGAGATGGCAGGTTTCACAATAAAATGCAGGAAAGCCAGAGAATGGTTTAAGAATTATGTGGAGCCTAGAATGGACAGCATGTCATGGGGAGAGTTCGCTAATGAGTTTGCAGGGTGGGCTTTTCCTGATAGTTCGAGGGAGATGAAGATAATTGAGTTTGAACAGTTGAGACAAACAGATGAGATGACTGTGGATGAATTTACAGATAAGTTTCTGGATCTGCTTCAGTACGTGGGTCAAGCCTATGATACTGATCAGAAGAAGGCAAGGAGATATACCATGAGACTTCATCCCAGGTATTCTTCTTTGATCCTTCCAGCAGAAAAGGAGAGTTTTCACTCTATTATAGATGCAGCCAGGAAAATGGAAGCTAGTGCCAATATTCAGAAACAGTCAAAGGCACAGGCTTCGGGTTCTAAGGCCCCCAGTTCAGGTTCTACAGGCAGTAAAAGATGGGATAGAGCGAGAGGAACAAGGAAAGGGTTCTGGAATAAAGTCAAGTCAGGTCTGGGAATAGGTAGTGGCTCAAGCTCTGGCACAGCTCCAGTCTGCAGACGATGCGAAAAACCACATGGAGGAGTTTGTCGGTTGGGATCTACAGCTTGTTTTCGATGTGGACAGGAAGGGCATATTGCTCGAGATTGTCCGCAGATGACCTTTGTACCATCCCAGCAGATGAGTTCAGGCAGTGTGGTTCAGCCAGTTGTACGGCCAGCAGCTCCAGTCATGCCTCAGACTAGTGGCAGAGGCAGAGGTAGAGGGGTAGCCTCTACTTCAGCAGCAGGTTCCCGAGGTGGAAATCCGGTAGCCCCAGCACGGCTTTTCACAGTGACACAGGAGGAGGCTAACACGTCGAACACAGTGGTGTCAGGTAATCTCATCATTGGGTGTTCAGATGTGTATGCTTTGATGGACCCCGGTGCTTCTCATTCCTTTATTGCTTCGAGAGCCATAGAGAGGTTGGGTTTGATCAGTTCTGAGTTAGAGTATCCTCTCTGGGTCAGTGGACCTAGATGTGACCCATCAGTGGCAGTGTCAGTCTGTCGTTTCAGTCCAGTGTTTATTGAGAGTAGATGCCTTCCAGCTGACCTTGTGGTTCTAGACTTGACAGATTTTGATGTCATTCTAGGGATGGATTGGTTATCTACATATAGTGCTACGTTGGACTGTCGAGAGAAGCTAGTGAGTCTCAGAGACCAGGATGGGTCAGAGTGTGTCTTCAGAGGAGACAGGAGAGGTACACCCAGAGGTATGATTTCAGCCCTTCAGGCTCGTCGTTTGCTTAGGAGGGGTTGTCAGGGGTTTCTAGCTCATGTGAGAGAGCTAGACAGTCAGGTGAGGGAACCAGCCACAGTACCAGTAGTCCGAGAGTTTCTCGATGTGTTCCCAGACGATTTGCCAGGACTACCACCTGATAGGGAGATAGGGTTTGAAATTGAATTACTGCCAGGTACTAGACCTATCTCTATTCCTCCCTACAGGATGGCGCCAGCTGAGTTAACAGAGTTGAAAGAACAGTTGCAGGACTTGGTAGATAAGGGTTTCATCCGCCCTAGTACCTCACCTTGGGGTGCTCCAGTGCTCTTTGTCAGAAAGAAGGATGGATCCCTCAGACTTTGTATCGACTACAGACAGTTGAACAAGGTCACTATCAAGAATAGGTATCCCTTACCTCGGATTGATGATCTATTTGACCAGCTAGCTGGAGCAGGTTGTTTCTCGAAAATAGATCTGAGATCTGGGTATCATCAGTTGAGAGTCAGAGAGGCAGATGTGCCTAAGACAGCTTTCCGGACCAGATATGGGCATTATGAGTTCTTAGTGATGCCGTTCGGGTTGACTAACGCCCCTGCAGCATTTATGGATCTCATGAACAGGGTATTCAGTGCGTTTCTGGATCACTTTGTCATTGTGTTTATCGATGATATCTTAGTGTATTCCAGAAATGCAGAGGAGCATGCCCAGCATCTGAGGATTGTTTTGCAGACACTGAGAGAGCATGGTTTATATGCCAAGTTCTCGAAGTGTGAGTTTTGGTTGCGGAGCATTGCCTTCTTGGGACATGTGGTATCAGCAGAGGGTATTGAGGTAGACCCCAAGAAGATCGAGGCTGTAGCTAACTGGCCCAGACCCATGACAGTGACTGAGATTAAAAGTTTTCTGGGACTGGCAGGTTACTACAGGAGGTTCGTTCAGAACTTCTCAAAGATAGCAGCTCCTATGACCAAATTGACTCAGAAGAACCAGAAGTTTATCTGGTCAGACCAGTGTGAAGAGAGCTTTGAGGAGCTCAAGAGGAGATTGACCACAGCACCAGTGTTAGCTCTGCCTGTGAGTAATAAGGATTTCACAGTGTTCTGTGATGCATCTCGAGTGGGATTGGGTTGTGTATTGATGCAGAGTGATAGAGTAATCGCTTATGCTTCTAGACAGTTGAAGAAGCACGAGTTGAATTACCCTACCCATGACCTAGAGATGGCAGCAGTTATCTTTGCACTTAAGATGTGGCGGCATTACCTCTACGGGGTGAAATGCGAGATCTTCACTGATCACAAGAGTTTACAGTACATCTTAAGTCAGAGAGAGCTGAATTTGAGGCAGAGAAGGTGGGTCGAATTGCTCAGTGATTATGATTGTAAAATCCAGTATCATCCGGGTAAGGCGAATGTAGTCGCAGACGCCCTAAGCCGGAAGTCACTAGGCAGTTTATCCCATATAGCAGCAGAGCGGAGACCAGTTGTGATAGAGCTTTATAAGCTCTTTGATGAGGGCTTACAGCTAGAGTTGTCTGGTACAGGTGCGGTGATAGCACAGATGAGAGTGACACCTGTGTTTCTGGAGCAGATAGCGCAGAGACAGCATGAGGACCCTGAATTGCTGAAAATTGCCAGGACTGTTCAGTCAGGCAACAATACAGAGTTTAGATTTGACAGTAAAGGGATCCTTCGCTATGGGAGTCGACTTTGTGTACCAGATAGGGGCAGTGTGAAGGAAGACATTATGAGGGAAGCTCATAATGCGAGGTATAGTGTTCACCCAGGAGCCACCAAGATGTATCAGGATCTGAAAAGGGTCTATTGGTGGCCCGCCATGAAGAAAGAAGTGGCACGGTTCGAGACAGCCTGTGAGGTTTGTCAGAGGGTGAAATTAGAACATCAGAAACCTGCCGGTATGCTTAACCCATTACCGATTCCAGAGTGGAAATGGGAGAACATAGCCATGGATTTTGTAGTGGGTTTACCAGTAGTGTCCAACAGGATAGACTCGATATGGGTGATTGTGGACAGACTCACGAAATCTGCTCATTTTCTTCCAGTACGGAGTAACTATTCTGTGGATAAGTTGGCACAGGTCTATCTGGATGAGATAGTGAGATTACATGGAGTTCCAGTGTCTATAGTTTCAGACAGAGGACCTCAGTTTACTTCCCGCTTTTGGCGGAGTCTGCAAAGTGCGATGGGCACGAGGTTGGATTTTAGTACTGCTTTCCACCCACAGACTGATGGACAGTCAGAAAGGACCATCCAGACCATAGAGGATATGCTACACCTATGTGTGTTAGACTTTGGCGGTTCTTGGAGGCAGCATCTACCTTTGGTGGAGTTTGCCTACAATAACAGTCATCATGCTAGCATTGGGATGGCTCCTTATGAAGCATTATATGGGAGGAAGTGCAGATCACCTGTTTGCTGGGAAGAGGTAGGAGAGAAGGCTCTTGCAGGGCCAGAGTTAGTAGACATTACCAGTAGAATGGTGCCCATGATCAGAGAAAGAATCAGAACAGCTCAGAGTAGACAGAAAAGTTATGCAGACGTTCGCAGAAAGCAGTTAGAGTTTCAAGAGGGTAATTGGGTATTGCTGAAAGTGTCTCCAATGAAAGGAGTGGTTCGTTTTGGGAAGAAAGGTAAATTAGCTCCACGGTACATTGGACCCTTTGAGGTGTTGCAAAGGATCGGAAATGTGTCGTATAAGCTGGATTTACCTGCTTCTATGGAGAGGATTCACCCGGTATTTCATGTTTCTATGCTACGACAGTTTGTGTCAGATCCGAATCAGGTTCTGAGTGAGCCTGAGGTGGAGATTCATACAGATCTCACCTATATAGAGCAGCCAGTGCGGATTCTTGACACGCAGATCAGACAGCTAAGGAACAAGGAGATTCCAATGGTGAAAGTGTTATGGAACCACCACAATCTCGAAGAGTGCACCTGGGAGACGCGGGAGTCTATGCTCCAGCAATATCCATATTTGTTTTGAGGTTAGTTTTCTCCGTTTCATGTTTTTATTGTGTGTTTTAGGAACATCCGAGGACAAATGTTCTTAAGGAGGGGAGAATGTAATACCCGGCATGTTCAGACATCAGAATTCCTATCGTTCGGTGGAATCGAGGATGTCAGAGCATCCCTGAAGGGAGAGTGGAGGTTTTCTAAAATGTTTTTAGCTGTTTTAAGCTTTTGTTTTAGCAAAGGAATAAGGTTTGAAGAAACAAGGCTAAGGAAAGTTTTGCCACTTTCGGCCCCCTAAAGTGTAAGTTCGGCCGCCTAAAGTAGCTCATGTTCGGCCCCCTAAACTCAATGTTCGGCCCCCGAACGTGATGAGGTGTTACATGTAGCTTTGGCCACCGAACGTGAAGCGGTGGTTCACTTTTTTTAAGTGGATATGACCGACTATGGAGGTGCTTAAGCTCTCCTTTGGGTCAGGAACAAGCACATGTTTCCCCTTGGTGATTTTCTTGAGTTTCTAATCAAATCTTTCAAAGAAAAATAAGTTTATGGTGGAGTTTGAGAACTTGTGAAGCTTGAATCTTCATTTCTTCAAGTTTGGGGTCACGCCAGCCTTTGTTCTTCAAAGGGTAAGAGTGAATCCTTTGTTTTTATTATGTTTTAAATGAGTTTGATGATGGGAAAGGGGAGTTGTGCTTGAGTATGCATAAGTTGTCCATATTAGGGTGTATGGATCCTATGCTTTGTGTATGGTTGTTGTGTGTTGTTTGTTGGAGTTTAATTTATTTGAAGCTCCTTTATGCTTATTGAAGTGTTTATGCATGTTTTAGAAGGGTTAAATGCATGTGTTGAGGTCTGAGCAGGTGATGGAGGGATTGGCAGGCGTCCTTGTGCACGAAACTGAGTTCTGGATGAACTCAGGTTCGGCCCCCGAAAGTCCAAGTTAGGCCGCCGAACATGCCTGACTTTCGTCTCTGGAAGGGACATTCGGCCGCCGAAGGTGCCCCCGAAAGTGCCCTGTCCAGCCTTCCTTTGCATGTTTTTTATGTTTGGTCTAAGGTGTTTTAAGGGGTTTTAAGGGGAGATGTTTAGCGGTATGTCCGAATATGTTTGGTCCCTCATTTGAGTCTATCTGTGTAGGCACAGAGCAGAGGAACCAGAGAGAGCAGCAGTGAGTACTGCTCCAGAGTTTTCAGAGCCTGCAGAGTCAGTCAGTTCAGATAGCCAGAGGTGAGTGGAACTAAACTTAATGCTTTTTGACTTGATCAAAGACATGTTTTAGCATATCTCATGCATCATGATTATGCCATAAGTTGATTGCATTAGTATCCACGAATATGTTGCATTGCATTGTTATTTGTTGATGTGGGTAAATGCTGAATGATCCCATAGTCACAGACAGGAAGACCAGGAGCCTTTGACTACGCCCTGGCACGTATAGCAAAGACCAGGAGCCTTTGACTACGCCCTGGCAGGTATATAGCAAAGTCCAGGAGCCTTTGACTACGCCCTGGCAATGGTAAGTTTACAGGTGTTATATACACATATACATATATGACAGGAAGACCAGGTGCTCGATTCTACGCCCTGGCACAGAGTTACTGGGACTATGTGGTGACAGGTTTACTCTTGATGTGGCTTGTCTGTGATATGGTGCATTCCATGAGATCATATTTTACTGAGATGTTTTACTGTTCTACTCACTGGGCTATAGAGCTCATCCCACTCCCTTAACCCCAGTTTTGCAGGTTCAGTGTACAGTGTACAGGGACAGTCCAGCAGAGTACAGGAAGAGTAAAGAGATCTGTAATAGCTTAGAGTGGACATGTAATATTAAAGAGATGTAATAGTTGTTGCTTGACCTAGTGATGTATATGTTTTGTACATGATCTGTATCTGTATATATGTTTTTCTGTATGTGAAAACCAGGCTTAACAGGTATGAGTTAACCCATCTAGAGCAAGCTCTAGTCAGGGATACAGAGTACAGAGTACAGGAGTACAGAGTACAGAGATAGTGCATGCACAGGTTAAGCCTTGGTTCAGAAAAGAGTTTTATTTTCACATAAAATGTATGATCATGTATGAGTGTGACAGGTACACAGAGAGTATAGCAGGCTTGCTACGGGTTCTGGCGGCCTTAAGCCGACCTGAATCCTAGCGCCGGTGACGGTCCTTTTTGGGGTCGTTACAAATTGTGCATTGAAATTTTCACACTCTTCAAAAATTTAATATGAAAAACTTCAAATCATGACAAATCAAATTACCATCGCTTAATTCAAGGTTTATGAGATAAAAACTATATTTTGTAAGCATGGATAATGAAAAAACAAGCCACACTCTCTTCAATATATGTAAACGCGCAACACAATTTCAAATCGCGTAATGCATGTATGGCCGAATTGCACTTAGGTCAATTTTTTTATTTTTATATCTTAGTATTTTGTTGGATTTATTTTAAATTAATTTGGCCTAAATTAGAAGCCAAATTCCTGAAACCAATTTAGGAAGGAGATTTCTCCAAGATAATTTAGGAAATGATTTTTAACGTAATCTAGATTTGATTATTGGTCTAGATACTCTTCTTATATTGTAATTACACCTTCCTCCACTACAATTAGGGTTTCAGAGGTTATAAAAACATTCTTAAGGTGACAGCCACAAATTTAATAAAGGGAGATGATGTTATAAATAATATTTTAGATTTTCTTCATTGTTTAGCAACTTATCAAGTTTCAACATTGTGGCATTCTAATATGGATTTTCTCCATACTTAGTTAATATTTCAAGAAGTTCTTGTGGCATTCTCTAACTGGAATTACTTGATTATCTATATTTCTAATCACATTTGGTTGGTTAATATAAAATTAAAATTAAACAAAAATAAAAATAAAACTTATGAAACAGATAAGTATAGATAAATAAAAATTTATCTATCCCCATGCTCTGATACCAAATAATGTGGAACTCAAAACAAACATGTGATCAAAAACTCTGCCACACAACTTGACAACGAATGAGGCTTAGATAAAATTTTGCTCAATTTCAGTGTCTTGAAATCATCTTCATATTAGTTGTGCTTTTCAACAATTGCAATGTCAACTTGGATTCTTGGAATTGATCTACCAAACTGTTTTCAGTCACATCTTCTTGGCTTTTTTCCATATGACAATGTATAGATTCAGAATCACCTTCTTTATTATTTTCAAATCGATCTACATCGTTATAGGTGGTTTGTTCATTCACTTTCTAGATGGCTTTCTCTATGATTTTTATGAAATATTTGAATTCAATCTGAAATTTCGCAAGTGAAGTACTAAACTTTAACATCTCTCCTCTACTAAAATGATTTTTTTCTTTACTCTTTTTTTCAAAGCCTCACAGAACTAAAAAAACTTTTTTTTTTGGCAAACTGAAATTCAAATTTCAAATCTTCAAGAATCTCTTTCCTTATTGAGGAAGCCAAATCTCAAGAAGATGCACATTCAAAATTTGAAATTCAAATTTCAAATTGTTAAGGAAGCCAAAGAAGACATACTTGCCTCCCAAGTCTTGCACATTCAAAATTCAAAATTCAAAAGGAGGCTCCACCTCATTAATGCACACTTGGGTGGCAAGGGCATCAAGGAGACCTAGGGCAACACTTTCAACTATAAAAAGACACATAAGGAGCCTCCCATGCTTTTTCTACTTTCCCTTGGACACACATACAGGATTGCAAGTGACCACATCTCTTCTTCATCTCTTTCTTTATTTTTGGTTTTGTTTCAGCCATGAGTGGATGAAACCTTTTTTTTCTAGTTGAAGATTGGTTGATACTTTAGTTGTTTTATGGATTGGGAGATCTGAACACACATTGTTTAACTTTTGTTTTTCAATATTCATGCAATCTCATGCTTAATTCCATTGTTGCTTTGTTATTTTGATCAATATGGCCAATTGATTCTTGATTGCAAGGTAATAATTTGTTAGTTTGGATAGTTTTAAGTCCGTAATTGTTTGGATTGTTCAAACACAAGTAACTCTTGGTGTAAAAACTAAGGAAATTGCATGATCTAGCGATATCACCATGCATTTGGGTAGCTAGAATTAGGTCTCTCTATTTCTTAATGCAATTGAAAGTTATTAGATGCCAAACGCCCAAGGACATTCCTTGGCAACTTGTTAATTAGTAATTAATTAGAGGACGTTCCCTAATTGATTTATGCTTAAGGAGAGATATGGCGGTGAGAAGCGTCTTCCATCTCCATAACTAATTTATTGAATCAAACAAAGGAACCTAAGTATTAATGATCAATCCCAACAACTGAAGCGGATCCAATTCTTCAACTAGAGCTTTTCTCATATTTGAATTCCTTTACTTTAATTATTCGCTTTACTTTATTGCTTTCAGTCTTAGTTTAATTGAATCAATCTCAAAACCCCCTTTTTTACTTTACTTGCAGTTTATTTTTATTTTACTTTCAGTTTATTTTCTTGGTCTTGATAAGAAAAATAGGTAAGTATCAATTCCCTGTGGATTCGATCATTTTGCCACTATCTACAGTTGTAAAATTATTGATAACTAAAAAGGTTATTTTTGACCGGTTTCGACAACCGCACAGTCAAAAATTGGCGCTGTTGCCGGGGAGTTGATTCAACTGATTTATTTTTCTTTCATGACTAGATCTAGACTCAAGAAAACTCTGCCTTACGATCCAAAAATTGAGTGCACAATCAAGTGATTAGGGAAATAAGCAACCCAACTTTGGGAGACAACTCAAACTGATCCTACCTCTGAAGAGCCCACCATCGTAGGAGCTAAAGCAATACCTTCTGAACTTCACCAAACAGCTGTAGAGATGGCTGAAGTCAATGCTCAACCTGCTGCCCATGCTGAACCTGCTGTCCATGATGAATTAATACAAGAAAATCCAGCAATGAGGCGACCAATGCCAAAAGAAAGAACACTGAGAGAGTTGGCAGCTCCTATAGGTGATCAAGCACGTCTCTACATCACCTATCCGCCTCTGACAGTCCCCTTTGAGCTCAAAACAGGTTTGATTCATCTACTACCTGTAACGACCCGAAAATCAGACCGCTACCGGCACTAGGATCCAGATCGGCTTAAGGTCGCCGGGACCCATAGCAAGCTAAACATTCATCCTGTGAACCTGTTTAATCCCATACATGATCAACAACATACATAAAAATTTTGAACTTTTCTTTCATTCATTCACCAAACTCAACCTGTGCATGCACTATACATAAACATAATCATAAACATTAACCCCTCTATGGAGTCTCATCAAAGCCCCAATGGGGTAACATAACATGTATTGAGTTTGGTTTACAATAATCATCATTAAACATTAAGATCATGTACTAGAAAGGGATTAACACATACTATGGTCAAGCACAACTCTAAACTTCCATAAGCATCATTACATAACATTTCTATATCATACTTTTACATTACAACATATTCATGTCCACAGCTAGCTATTACATAAAACAAAACTCTACTCCTGCTGACCTCCTGGTCTACCCTGTACCTGCAAACCTAGGGGTTAAGGGAGAGGGGTGAGCTATAAAGCCCAGTGAGCAGAATAATTAAACATTCAATTTAAATTTCATGCTTTTATGAAATGCAACATATCACAAACAATTCACATCAAGGATGAACTTGTCACCAATAGCCCACTACGCATTCCAATAGTGCCAGGGGCGTAGACTGGGCCTCACTGGTCTTTCTCTTACATTACATTTATAACATAACATTCCAATATACCAGGGGCATAGAATGGGCCTCACTAGTCTTTCTCTTACATGGTGCCAGGGGCGTAGAATGGGCCTCACTGGTCTTCCGTACCGTATCACATCATATCATAACGTAGTGCGGCTAAAGGATCATCCAACATTCATCCACATCAACAACATATTATGCAATGCAGCATATTCGTGAATTCTAATGCAAGCACCCTAGTATATCTCATGGTATTCATTATGCGTGTATCATGCTCACAATTTATTTATTTACTTTGAAATGAAATAAGATATTCCACTCACCTCTGGCTGAAGCTCTAACAGACTCAAAAGCAGCTGAACTCACTGCTGGGGTCCTCGGTTCCTCGGGTCCGAACCTATACAGGTGGACTCAAACGAAGGACCAAACATCCAAGAACATGACTCTAAAATACTCCCCAAAAACCCCCCTAAAACACCTTAAAACAATCATAAAAATCATGCAAAGGAGGGTTGAACAGGGCACTTTCGGCGGCAGGTTCAGCGGCCGAAAGGCCCTCCAGAGCCGAAAGTCATGCACCTTCGGTGGCACTTTCGACGGCCGAAGGTTCCCTCCAGAGACGAAACTCATGCATGTTCGGCGGCACCTTCGGCGGCCGAAACTCCCTTCCAGAGCCGAAAGTCCTCTTTCGGGGGCAGGGTTCAGCAGCCGATACATGCTACCAAAGGCAGGTTCGGCGACCGAAAGAACCTTCGGCTGTCGAACCTGAGTTTCTCCTGAAGGGCAGAAACTCAGCTCAACATGCATAAACGCCTCCCAACTCATTCAAACATGCATTTTCCTATTCTACAATATGCATACTCAAGCATACAAGCTCCTAGGGGCTTCAAACTATCCTAAACCCCATCTAAAACACATCAAACATGCATATCCATCACACATTGCTCATAAACACAAAGTAAACCCATAAACTCAACATAACCTATACATGCATTTCTACCCCATAAACTTCATAAAACTTACTTAAAACATTAAAGGAACTATAGATCTACTCTTACCTCTTGAAGAACGAGAGGAGAGATGATCCAACTTGGAGATGGGAGAGATCTCAACTCTTTGGTCTCCAAGCTTCCAAAACTCGCTCTTTTGTTTAAATATCTTCAAATCAACATAAAGCTTGTTAAAACATGAAAGATTGAAGGAAAAGCATCTAAAATGAACCATGGGAGAGCAAGAACTCACCGTGGCCGAAAATGGGGAGAAAACTCGCCCGTTTCGGCCATGGAGCTCTTATATAGGGGCTGGCAGACCACCTTTCGGCAGCCTAAAGTGCTTCCAAAACTCATGCAAGTTCGGCGGCCGAACCTTTAAAATTTTCGGAAGCCTAACTTGTCCCCCTAAACCATCCCACGTTCGGCGGCCGAACTTGAGGTTCGGCGGCCGAACCTGGAAATGTCTCCTTGGTCTTTTTCTTTTAAAACTCAATTTCCTTTTTGCTTAAAACCATAAAATACATTAAAACATTTATGAAAACATGCTTTTACCCTTCTAGAGGTTTTCGACATCCGAGATTCCACCGGACGGTAGGAATTCCGATACCCGAGTCTAGCCGGGTATTACATTCTTCCCCCGTTAAGAACATTTGTCCCCGAATGTTCACCAAACGAACACATGGCAAAGCATAAAACATAAACATTCATACAAAAGCACATAAAAACTCACCTTAGAAGAGATGAGGATATTGCCGGAGCACGGACTCCCGTGTCTCCCAGGTACACTCTTCGATGTTGTGGTGATTCCAAAGGACTTTCACCATCGGGATTTCCTTGTTCCTTAGCTTTCTGATCTGGGTGTCTAGGATCCGTACCGGCTGCTCAACATAGGTGAGATCCTCTTGGATCTCCATATCAGGCTCACTAAGAACCTTGCCCGGATCTGACACGAACTTTCTTAACATGAAAACATGGAAAACCGGATGGATTCTTTCCATTGAAGCAGGTAAATCCAGCTTGTATGATGCATTCCCAATCTTCTGCAAGACTTCAAAGGGTCCGATGTACCGTGGAGCTAGCTTACCTTTCTTCCCGAACCGAATCACCCCTTTCATTGGAGACACCTTGAGCAATACCAAATCCCCCTCCTGAAACTCTACTTGCCTTCTGCGGATGTCTGCATAACTCTTCTGTCTGCTTGCAGCAGTCTTGATCCTTTCTCTAATTATGGGCACCACTCTGCTGGTGATCTCTACTAGCTCAGGCCCTGTCAAGGCCTTTTCTCCCACTTCTTCCCAACAGACAGGCGACCTGCACTTTCTTCCATACAAAGCTTCATATGGGGCCATCTTTATGCTGGCATGATGGCTGTTATTGTAGGCAAACTCCACTAAAGGTAGATGCTGCCTCCAAGAAATGCCAAAATTCAGCACACATATTCTGAGCATATCTTCTATTGTTTGGATGGTCCTCTCCGATTGTCCGTCCGTCTGAGGATGGAAAGCAGTGCTAAAATCCAACCTGGTACCCATAGCATTCTACAGACTCCGCCAAAACCTGGAGGTGAACTGGGGCCCTCGATCAGACACTATTGAAACAAGAACCCCATGCAATCTGACAATCTCATCAACATACACCTGCGCCAATTTGTCCACAGAATAGCCACTCTTGACAGGGATGAAATGAGCAGATTTGGTGAGTCTGTCCACAATCACCCATATGGAGTCCAATCTGTTGGACGCCGCCGGTAGCCCCACCACGAAGTCCATAGCTATATTCTCCCATTTTCACTCTGGAATAGGTAGTGGGTTAAGCATTCCAACCGGCTTCTGATGTTCCAGCTTCACCCTCTGCCATACTTCGCAGGCTGACACAAACTGTGCCACTTCTCTCTTCATAGCTGGCCACCAATAAACCTTCTTCAGATCTTGATACATCTTGGTGGCTCCAGGGTGAACGCTGTATCTGGCATTATGAGCCTCTCTCATAATGTCTCCCTTCAGCCCTACATCATCTGGTACACACAATCTGCTCCCATAGCGGAGGATCCCCTTACTGTCGAATCTGAACTCACTATCTTTGCCTGACTGAACAGTCCTGGCAATCTTCACTAACTCTGGGTCCTCATGCTGTTTCTGAGCCACCTGCTCCAGAAACACGGGTGCCACTCTCATCTGGGCAATCAAAGCACCTGTACCAGACAACTCCAACTGTAGACCTTCATTCATGAGCTCGAAGAGCTCCCTCACTATTGGCCTCCTCTCTGCTGAAATATGGGACAAACTGCCAAGTGATTTCCGGCTTAAGGCGTCCGCCACAACATTCGCCTTATCCGGAAGGTACTGGATCTTGCAATCGTAGTCACTTAGCAGTTCTACCCATCTTCTCTGTCTCAAATTCAGATCTCTCTGACTCAGGATGTACTGCAGGCTCTTATGATTTGTGAAGATCTCACATTTTACCCCATAAAGGTAATGCCTCCACATCTTAAGTGCAAAGATTACCGCTGCCATCTCTAGGTCATGTGTAGGGTAATTCAACTCGTGCTTCTTCAGCTGCCTAGAAGCATAAGCAATCACCCTTTCATTCTGCATTAGCACACAACCCAGTCCCACACGGGACGCATCACAATACACTGAGAAGTCTTCATTACTAGATGGCAGGGCTAACACTGGTGCTGAAGTCAACCTCTTCTTGAGCTCCTCAAAGCTCTCTTCACACTGGTCGGTCCACACGAACCTCTGGTTCTTCTTGGTCAATCTGGTCATGGGAGCTGCAATCTTAGAGAAGTCCTGAACGAACCTCCTGTAGTAACCTGCCAAGCCCAAGAAGCTTTTGATCTCTGTCACTGTAGTTGGTCTAGGCCAGTTAGCTACAGCTTCCACTTTCTTGGGGTCTACCTCGATTCCATTTTCTGACACCACATGCCCCAAGAAGGAGATGCTCCTCAGCCAGAACTCACACTTGGAGAACTTGGCATACAAGCCATGTTCCCTTAAGGTCTGTAGAACTAACCTCAGATGATGGGCATGCTCCTCTGCATTCCTGGAGTACACTAAGATATCATCTATGAAGACAATAACAAAGTGATCCAGGTATTGGCTAAATACTCTGTTCATGAGATCCATGAATGCTACAGGGGCATTGGTTAACCCGAACGGCATCACAAGGAACTCATAATGCCCATATCTGGTCCTGAATGCTGTCTTCGGCACGTCCTCTTATCTTATCCTCAGCTGATGGTACCCAGATCTCAGATCTATTTTGGAGAAACAACCTGCTCCTGCTAGCTGGTCGAATAGGTCGTCGATCCTTGGCAACGGGTACTTGTTCTTGGTAGTGACCTTGTTCAACTGCCTGTAGTCGATACAAAGTCTGAGGGATCCATCCTTCTTTCTCATAAATAGCACTGGAGCACCCCAAGGTGAGGTACTCGGTCAGATGAAACCCCTATCTACCAGCTTTTGCAATTGCTCTTTCAACTCTTTCAATTCTGCTGGTGCCATCCTGTAGGGAGGAATAGAGATCGGTCTAGTTCCAGGCGTCAATTCAATTTCGAACTCTATTTCCCTAGCAGGTGGTAAACCTGGCAGCTCGTCTGGGAAAACATCTAAGAACTCTCTGACCACTGGCACTGAGGCGGGCTCTCTGACATGACTATCCAGCTCTCTCACATGAGTTAGAAAACCCTGACAACCTCTCCTGAGCAGCCTACGAGCCTGAAGGGCTGATACTAAACCTCTAGGTGTACTCCCCCTATCTCCTCTGAAGATAACTTCTGACCCATCCTGACATCTGAACCTGACTACCTTGTCTCTGCAATCCAAGGTAGCACCATGGGTAGATAGCCAATCCATCCCTAGAATGATGTCAAAATCTGTCAAATCTAGAACCACAAGGTCGGCGGACAGGCATCTTCCCTCCACAAAAACTGGACTACACTGGCAGACTGACTCTGTCACAGATGGGTCACACTTGGGTCCACTGACCCATAGGGGACACTTTAACCCAGAGACCATCAATCCCAACTTCTCAACGGCCCTCGGAGCAATGAAAGAATGAGATGCACCAGGGTCCAATAATGCATACACATCAGAACAACCAATGATGAGATTACCTGACACCACGGTGTTGGATGTGTTTGCCTCCTGCTGAGTCATGGTAAAGATCCGTGCTGGAGCTTACGGGCCCTCACCCCTGAAACCCGCTGAAGAAGAGGCTGCCCCTCTTTCTCTGCCTCTGCCACTAGCCTGAGTCGCGGCTGGAGCTACTGGCTGAGCCACACTACCTAAAGCTGTCTGCTGAGACTGTGCCACAAAAGCTGCCCTAGGACACTCCCGTGCCATGTGTCCCTCCTGCCCACATCTGAAGCAGGCTGTCGTCCCAACCAGACATACTCCTTTGTGCGGCTTTCCACACTTCTTGCATACTGCATTGTCTGCACCTGAACTCGAACCACTTCCTAATCCCAGACCAGACTTGATCTTATTCCAAAACTTGTTCTTCTTTGGCTTCTTAGTGGTACTGCTCCACCTCTTACTAGCTGAACTCAGAGAAGAAGGGACCGTCCTTCCCCCACCTGGGGTCTTGGAACTAGAAGGTTGTGCCACTGACTGTTTGACTTTCCCCTTGATGATAGCACTAGCCTCCATCCTCCGAGCCATATCCACAATGGCATGGAAACTCTCCCTCTCTGCTGACTGAATCAAGAAGGAGTACCTGGAATGGAGCTTCATGATATACCTCCTTGACTTCTTCGGATCTGTGTCCAGATTTTGCCCGGCAAACGGCAACAGCTCCAAAAACCTGTCTGTGAACTCATCCACACTCATCTCATCCGTCTGCCTCAGCTGCTCGAACTCAATCATCTTCAATTCTCTTGAATTGTCAAGGAAAGCCCATCCTGCAAACTCATTTGCAAACTCTTCCCATGATAGGCTGTCCAACCTCGGGTTCACATAGTACTTAAACCACTCTCGGGCCTTCTTGCATTTTAGTGTGAACCCAGCCATCTGAATGGTTCTATTGTCATCAGCTCCTATCTCATCTGTAATTGTCTTAACCCTTTCGAGGTACACAAACGGGTCATCACCGGTTTCAAACTGGGGAGCACCTAGCTTCATGTAATCGGTCATCTTGACCTTGCTCCCCCCAGATGAGCTAGGTTTAGACATTTGGGTTTCTGGGACAGTAGGTGCTGCTGGTGGTGGAGGAGGTGCAGCATCCCCTGGGGTAGGGTTTGCTATACCTAGATGGTAGGTGGGGGTGGATACATAGGGTACTGTGAGTACGGTGGGTATGGCATCTGAGAGTGATAAGGGTTAAAACTGGGGTAATCCGATGTACCTCCCATCGAATACCCGGGATTGTGTGAAAAGGGTGGGTAGTAAGGTGGCTGAACAAATCCTGAGGCCTGAGTGCCTCCTTGGGACTCTCCCATTCCCTCCTCCGACATACTTACTCTGAGACTGCCATCCCTCCTCTGATCCACATCCATCTGATCCCCCACATCCTCTGACATATTCCCTTGCACTGTTCCCCTCACTGATCTGCTTCTACCCAGATCCAAAGACCTTCTAGGGTCTCTTACTGTCCTTTCCCTGCTGGACCTACTTGACATTGCCCTAGGCAACGCAGGAGGACGGGCATCAGTGCCCTCGTCCTGGGGTGGTACTCCAGTCAATCGTGCCGATCGACGAGTTCCTCTCATTCTGTTTTCTGAAAAACAGCACACATCACATAGAACATTAGCATCAAATGGTTCATGCGCAAACACATGAACCCGCATCACATACATCACATATCATTAATGCACATGCATAAAATCATGGCATTTCACATCATCATTCAAGACAGGACTCTACATCCTATCCTAGTGGACATGATTTTCTTATTGTGCTTGACCTTTTAGAACATCTATGAGCCCGACACTCTAGGTCCGACCATATGAACCTAGGGCTCTGATATCAATCTGTAACGACCCGAAAATCGGACCGCTACCGGCGCTAGGATCCAGATCGGCTTAAGGCCGCCGGGACCCGTAGCAAGCCAAACATTCATCCTGTGAACCTGTTTAATCCCATACATGATCAATAACATAAATAAAAATTTTGAACTTTTCTTTCATTCATTCACCAAACTCAACCTGTGCATGCACTATACATAAACATAATCATAAACATTAACCCCTCTATGGAGTCTCATCAAAGCCCCAATGGGGTAACATAACATGTATTGAGTTTGGTTTACAATAATCATTATTAAACATTAAGATCATGTACTAGAAAGGGATTAACACATACTATGGTCAAGCACAACTCTAAACTTCCATAAGCATCATTACATAACATTTCTATATCATACTTTTACATTACAACATATTCATGTCCACAGCTAGCTATTACATAAAACAAAACTCTACTCCTGCTGACCTCCTGGTCTACCCTGTACCTGCAAACCTGGGGGTTAAGGGAGAGGGGTGAGCTATAAAGCCCAGTGAGCAGAATAATTAAACATTCAATTTAAATTTCATGCTTTTATGAAATGCAACATATCACAAACAATTCACATCAAGGATGAACTTGTCACCAACAGCCCACTACTCATTCCAATAGTGCCAGGGGCGTAGACTGGGCCTCACTGGTCTTTCTCTTACATTACATTCATAACATAACATTCCAATATACGAGGGGCGTAGAATGGGCCTCACTAGTCTTTCTCTTACATGGTGCCAGGGGCGTAGAATGGGCCTCACTGGTCTTCCGTACCGTATCACATCATATCATAACGTAGTGTGGCTAAAGGATCATCCAACATTCATCCACATCAACAACATATTATGCAATGCAGCATATTCATGAATTCTAATGCAAGCACCCTAGTATGTCTCATGGCATTCATGATGCGTGTATCATGCTCAGAATTTATTTATTTACTTTGAAATGAAATAAGATATTCCACTCACCTCTGGCTGAAGCTCTAACAGACTCAGAAGCAACTGAACTCACTGCTGGAGTCCTCGGTTCCTCGGGTCTGAACCTACACAGGTGGACTCAAATGAGAGACCAAACATCCAAGAACATGACTCTAAAATACTCCCCAAAAACCCCCTAAAACACCTTAAAACAATAATAGAAATCACGCAAAGGAGGGCTGAACAAGGCACTTTCGGCGGCAGGTTCGGCGGCCGAAAGGCCCTCCAGAGCGGAAAGTCATGCACCTTCGGTGGCACTTTCGGCGGCCGAAGGTATCCTCCAGAGACAAAACTCATGCATGTTCGGCGGCACCTTCGGCGGCCGAAACTCCCTTCCAGAGCCGAAAGTCCTCTTTCGGGGGCAGGGTTCGGCAGCCGATACATGCTACCAAAGGCAGGTTCGGCGACCGAAAGAACCTTCGGCTGTCGAACCTGAGTTTCTCCCGAAGGGCAGAAACTCAGCTCAACATGCATAAACGCCTCCTAACTCATTCAAACATGCATTTTCCTATTCTACAACATGCATACTCAAGCATACAAGCTCCTAGGGGCTTCAAACTATCCTAAACCCCATCTACCCCATAAACGTCATAAAACTTACTTAAAACATTAAAGGAACTATGGATCTACTCTTACCTCTTGAAGAACGAGAGGAGAGACGATCCAACTTGGAGATGGGAGAGATCTCAACTCTTTGGTCTCCAAGCTTCCAAAACTCGCTCTTTTGTTCAAATATCTTCAAATCAACATAAAGCTTGTTAAAACATTAAAGATCGAAGGAAAAACATCTAAAATGAACCATGGGAGAGCAAGAACTCACCGTGGCCGAAAATGGGGAGAAAACTTGCCCGTTTCGGCCATGGAGCTCTTATATAGGGGCTGGCAGACCACCTATCGACAGCCTAAAGTGCTTCCAAAACTCATGCAAGTTCGGCGGCCGAACCTTTGAAACTTTCGGAAGCCTAACTTGTCCCCCTAAACCATCCCACGTTCGGCGGCCGAACTTGAGGTTCGGCGGCCGAACCTGGAAATGTCTCCTTGGTCTTTTTCTTTTAAAACTCAATTTTCTTTTTGCTTAAAACCATAAAATACATTAAAACATTTATGAAAACATGCTTTTACCCTTCTAGAGGTTTCCAACATCCGAGATTTCACCGGACGGTAGGAATTTCGATACCGGAGTCTAGCCGGGTATTACACTACCTAAATTTAGAGGCTTAGGGAATGAGAATCCACATAAGCACTTAAAGGAATTCCAAATTGTATGTTCATCTATGAGGCCGCAAGGCATAACTGAAGAGCATATTAAATTGAGAGCTTTCCCCTTTTCACTTGATGATTATGCTAAAGATTGGTTGTTTTACTTACCACTCGGTTCAATCACTTCTTAGGATGGTATGGTTAGAGCCTTTTTTAATAAATATTTCCCAACTTTTAAAGCCATAGGCATAAGAAGAGAGATCAGTAGCATTAAGCAAAAAGAAACTGAGGATTTGTATGACTATTGGGAGCGATTTAAGAGATTGTGTACAGGCTGTCCTCAACATGACATTTTAGATAAATCACTCATAGAGTTCTTATATGGAGGTTTGCTACCTTTCGAAAGGAAATTCATTGATGTAGCATATGGAGGTTCCATTGAGGATAGAACACCTCGAGAAATCAGAGACTTGATCTCAACACTTGCAGCAGCCTCTAGGCAATATGGAGATGAAAAGCAACTGCAAAGAGGAGTCAAAGAGGTAAGTACATCTGCTATAACTTCTCAAATTTCTGAACTAACCTCTATTGTGAGAAGTCTTGTCATAGGTCAAGCTCAACAAGCTCAATCTCGCCCATGTGGGATTTACGCACATGTTGGACACCCAACTGATCGATGTCCTACACTTCAAGAGGATGACCAGCAAGTGAACACAATTGGAGGATTCAATAGCCATTCTAGACATGATCCATACTCTAACACATACAATCCAGGTTGGAGAGACCATCCGAACTTCAGCTATGCAAGGGCTAACAACTACCAGAACTATCAGAGAAATCAAGCCCAACACCTCCAAGTTCCAATATGAATCATGAGGAGGTAATGAAGACATTGGCAAATTCCATGCAAGGTATCCAACAGCAGATAGGACAAATGGCCACCTCAATAAGTAAGCTTGAATCCCGAGGTAAGTTACCTTCCCAAACTAAAGATAATCCTAGATAGAATGTAAATGTTATCATGTTAAGAAGTGGGAAAGAGCTCCAGGATGCCAAAGTTGATGAAGGAAGTTCACAAGAGCAGAGACAAGCTGCTGCAGAGAAGTAGCTAGAACACTGTCTGTCCAATCCGATTGGGCGAACCGAACCTGCGCACCCACAGAATGCAAATCAGCAGGTAAGTTTCAAGATTCCACCTCCTTTTCAAAAAGATTTGAAAATCACAAAAAGAAAAAGAAGAAAAGGAGATCCTTGACACCTTCAGGAAAGTGAAGATCAACATACCTTTGCTAGATGCTGTGAAACAGATTTTCAAGTATGCAAAATTTCTGAAAGAACTATCCACTAATAGAAGAAAGCTTGCTGAAAGAAAAAAGGTAAGTGTGGGAGAAGTTGAGACAGCTGTCATAAAGAGAGAACTCCCAACCAAATGCAAAGATAGAGGGATGTTTGCTATTTCTTGTAAAATTGGCAATGTTGGCATTAAGAAAGCTATGTGCGATTTAGGTGCATCAATCAATGTTATGCCTCTCTCTATTTATAACTCTCTGAATGCAGGTGCACTGAAAGACACTAGAGTAGTGATCCAATTGACTGACAGATCTGTTGTATACCCAAAAGGAGTTTTGGAAGATGTTTTATTACAAGTAGATCAACTTTTCTTTCCAGCAGATTTCTATGTGATTGACATGAAGGAAGACAATAATAATACTACTTCAGACATCTTACTTGGACAACCTTTCTTGAGCACAGCCAGAACTAAGATAGATGTGCATGATGGCACACTAACTATGGAATTTGAAGGGGAAGTAATAAAGTTTAATGTTTATGATGCTATGAAATATCCCCATGACATGTCCCCTGTTTATGGTTTAGATATCATTGATTGCTTGAGCCAGAAAGTTTTTGATATGAATCAAGATGATATACTAAATAATGATCTTTGCAGCGAGGCTAGCCAGAGAGATGAAGGGAGCCAGAAAGAGCCAAAGCTAAAAGAAACAGTCTGCAGCATTCAGTAGATGAGCTGCAACCGAATGCATGAAGCCGAGGGAAAACCAATCACACCTCTTCAGCTCAAATCGCAGGGCAGTTCCACCATTCATCCAACGCAGACTGGCCATGTGCAAGAGGAACAAGCGAAATCCAGTTTAGCTAGACACCAAATGCAGACTGACCATGCGCACAAGGAGCATACTGAACTCAAACTGCCCAAACCACCGAATAAGGTAGAATCTTGTTTGCCCAAACAAAAGCTCCCAATGTGGCAACTTCCAGAATGTGTAGAGAGCAACTTACCCTTTAACAGGCCCAAGCACACAAAAGACAACATCAAAAAGAATGCAAAACATGATGTTTGGGATGAACCATATCTGAAACCATACTATAAAGGGTTCACTGTGCCAGTAGTAGAAGAAGTTCCACTGCACCATCCATCTCAGATTGCTTAGTGTATCGCACCATACAAACCACACCAGGGGAGTACTCAGTTTCCTTTGAACTTTAATTTTTCCAATACATTGAGGACAATGCATGAATTGGGTGTGGAGGTGCATATCTCTGAATTTTTATTTTTAGTCCATTTTTGCTTTAATTCTTAGTTTGAATAGCCACAGTTTGATTTTGTTATTTTTGCTTTCAATGCACACCCATGTAGCCACAGTTTTTTTTCTTTTCTCTGTTTTGATTTGCTTTACTCAAACACATAGACTATATTGGATGAGCTTTCTTTCCATGACCCCATTGATGTGATAACTCTTAAAACTTAAGTTCAATCAATTGTAGTGAGTTGTATTCATTTTTGGGAATTTCCTTTTGAATTGAATCTTTGAGCTTGCCATGGTGAAAAATATATATTACTCATTTGAGAGAATAAATTGAAAAATGTGTGAATAACTGAACATGGCTTATTTTAGCAATTGGTGTTGATTTGCCCAATTCATTGAGAAATAAATTCAGCAAAGGCAAGGACTCTAAAAGCACAAATGAAAAATTATTCCAATGGTCAAAAGACTATGAACAGAGCTAGTAGCCACTGGGACAGGTGACCAACTGAGTAACTAGGGGTGGGTATCACAAATATGTACCTTCACGTCAAAAGGTTGGTGACTTTTTCAAGCAAGATTAAAGTGTAAAAGGCTGAATAAAGTGCTTCAAGGTAAGGGCAAGTCACTCTAAAAGCTAAAAAGAGTCTTAACTGAATAAGAACATGTGCATGTATAATCTCTCTCTTGAGTAAAACAAATACTAGCCATGGTAGGTAAAGGGAGACAAGAAAAGAAGGTGAGTAACCTTGGTGCATACATTCTTCACTGCAATGCTTCAAAGTAGGGGTCTAGAGTAAGAGCTTAAGTGGAAGTAAAGGATCAAGTAGCAAAGTAAACTTGTTTGACTAAGTTTATTTGCTTGAGGACAAGCAAAAGGCTAGGTGTGTAGGTATTTGATCAGTCCAAATTTAGACCATTTTATCATGATGTTATTGATGTTAATTTACACTTTTTCTCCCTAATTTTGTGATTTTGATCTTATTCTGCAGAAAATGATGTAAAGAGGTAATTTGGAGAAAATGCCCTTAAAACTGCCTAAAATGGAACAAAGGAGAGCAAACATGTCAAGTTGCAACTTGAGAGGAGACAAACAAGGAAAGTAATTTGAAATTCAAATTTCAAATCTCCAAGAGTGTTCAAAATTCAAAATTCAAGATTCAACTTATTAAGAAAAGTGCTAAATAAGAAAAGTGCAGTCAGTAGAGCAATTTGAAATTCAAATTTCAAATCTTCAAGAATCCCTTTCCTTATTAAGGAAGCCAAATCTCAAGTAGATGCACATTCAAAATTTGAAATTTAAAATTCAGCTTGTTAAGAAAGCCGAAGAAGACATACTTGCCCCCCAAGTCTTGCACATTCAAAATTCAAAATTCAAAAGGAGGCTCCACCTTATTAATGCACACTTGGGTGGCAAGGGCAACAAGGAGACCTAGGGCAACACTTTCAACTATAAAAAGACACATAAGGAGCCTCCCATGCTTTTTCTACTCTCCCTTGGACACACATACGAGATTGCAAGTGGCCACATCTCTTCTTCATCTCTTTCTTTATTTTTGATTTTGTTTCAGCCATGAGTGGCTGAAACCTTTTTTTTCTAGTTGAAGATTGGTTAATATTTTAGTTGTTTTATGGATTAGGAGATCTGAACACACATTGTTTAACTTTTGTTTTTCAATATTCATGCAATCTCATGCTTAATTCTATAGTTGCTTTGTAATTTTGATCAATATGGCCAACTGATTCTTGATTGCAAGGTAATAATTTGTTAGTTTGGATAGTTTTAAGTCCGTAATTGCTTGGATTGTTCAAACACAAGTAACTCTTTGTGTAAAAACTAAGGAAATTGCATGATCTAGCGATATCACCATGCGTTTGGGTAGCTAGAATTAGGTCTCTGTATTTCTTAATGCAATTGACAGTTGTTAGATACCAAAGGCCCAAGGACGTTCCTTGGCAACTTGTTGATTAGTAATTAATTAGAGGACTTTTCCTAATTGATTTATGCTTAAGGAGAGATATGGTGGTGAGAAGCGTCTTTCATCTCCATAACTAATTTATTGAATCAAACAAAGGAATCTAAGTATTAATGATCAATCCCAACAACTGAAGCGGATCCAATTCTTCAACTAGAGCTTTTCTCATATTTGAATTCATTTACTTTAATTATTCGCTTTATTTTATTGCTTTCAGTCTTAATTTAATTGAATCAATCTCAAAACCCCCCATTATACTTTACTTGCAGTTTATTTTTATTTTACTTTCAATTTATTTTCTTGGTCTTGATAAGGAAAATATGTAAGTATCAATTCCCTGTGGATTTGATCCTTTTGCCACTATCTACAGTTGTAAAATTATTGATAACTAAAAAGGTTATTTTTGACCGGTTTCGATAAGCGCACAGTCACTCGTTAAGGTAATAAATGAGCTTATTTTGAATTGAGCTCGAATCGAGTTTGAATTTAATAATTTTTTTTTATGAATCTAGCTCAAGCTCATAAATGGAGCTTGAGTTGGGCTCGAACTCGAGCCTTCAAAATTTTTTTTAATCGAGTCTTAGCTTATCAAAGCTTGGTTCAATTCGATTATACCCTTGCCGTTTATTGACTCTAAACATAGTAGGTAAATAATAATGTTTGGCAAACTGACACAACTCACAATCTAAAATAGATAAAGATTGAAATTGAGGACACAACTTCTTTAAGATAGGAAGAGAGGGATGTCCCAATTGATAATGAATGTCAAATGGGGTTAGACAATTGGAGCTGCAAGAGACCTTAAAGTGCTGATCACGGATATAGAGACCCTTTGACTTGCGTCCTCTACTAATAATCTATTTCGTTGAAAGATCCTAGAACAAACAATGATCAGGAAAAAAGAAGACACGATAATTTAGTGTACGATTGCCAACATAAAGTAAATTAAATGAGAAGTTAGGTAGACACAAAACAGATGATACGGAAAGAGATGGTGTTAAATTGACACACCCAAAACCCATAACATAAGATTTGAAGCCATTAGCTAGGGTAACATAAGAGGATGGTGTATGTGACTGAAATTTAGACAAAAGGTTAGAATTACCTGATATATGATTAGTAGCACCAGAATCAATAACCCATTTTATAAATGAAGACACAAGGCACGAAGTGAAGTTACCTGACCCAGCAATTGTAGTAACTGGGGAAATTGTGGATTTTAGAGAGACCTGGTACTGGGAGAACTATGCATATTCATCAGTAGAAATCAAAACACCCTTATCAGGAGATGGGTTGATTGAAGGAGCATTAACCACCATGTGCGCCATTTGTGAGCGTTGGATTTTTTTATGGACTGCCACACACATTCTCTTAGTGTGTTTAGGTTCTCAGCAATAGTAGCAAATAATTCCACTCGAACCAGGAGTTGGAGCTATTTCTATAGGACGTTGATAATTCCTACTACTAGTAGAACCTCCTCTGTTCTCGCCTCTATGGCCTTGCCTGTTATTATCATTTTGGCTAATGAGAGCAATAGTGTGTGGAGGAACTTGAGAGGTTTCTATTCATGAAACCTTAGTGAAAGTGTCATGCAGAGATGAAAATTTGAAACCAGAAAGAATTTGAAATTTAGCAATCTCAAATTTAGGAGGGAGACCTGTGAGGAAACTCATTACTGTCATTTGCTCTTGCTGAGCTTGTTGAGTTTTTGCATCTGGACTAAATGACATTAAGACATTAAGCTCTTCATAGACCCTTTTAAAATCCATGAAGTAAGCAGTGAGTGTTCTATCCTATTTTTTAGCCCGATAAAATGCCTTATACACCTCATAAATGTGAGAAATATTCCCTTTACCTAAATAGAGAAATTTCAAATAATCCATCAATTCCTTAATAAATTCACAATGATTAATAAGACTAATTACCTCATTATAGATGGAATTACGGATTTGTAGGAATAGTCAGACATCATCTTTCATCCAAACTTGTCTCGTATTATCAGTTGAAGGATCCTTGGTGAGATGATCATCCATTCCAATACTTCGTAAATATATCTGAACTGTCTTGCTCCAATCTAAATAATTAGAGCCATTCAATTTGTATTCTGTAATTTTAGTCATTACAGGGATTACATTAGGTAATCAATTTTTATTTTCAGCCATTCTTTAATAATACCCAAGTGAATAAAATTACAGATCACAAAAAAGAGTTGTGAATAGTAACGGGAGGGAACCCAAGATAAAATCACCTCCATAAATCACTCGAAACGTAACACGGATCATAGAAACAGAGAGAGAACTTTAAGGCGATGCTAGCAATCGAAGTAGCGTTGGTCGTCTAACGCGCCTTCATGTGTCGACCAAAGAATCTGACAGCGGAAAGAAGATTCGGAACGTGAGGCAAACTTGCCGATCAGATGGTATTGGAATTTCAGGGCAGTGTCGTTGGACCTCCGGCTTCCTTCCTAGGTGGGCAGTGAGATCCAAATGTCACCCTACAAGGATGATCTAAATAACAAAGTGACTAAAAAAGGAGCCATAGGTCTCCAGAAGGAAGAAGGACGAAAATTTCTTTTCAATTAGGCTCTGATACCATGTCAAATTGATTAAAAAATTGTATTATTTCATTTACAATGAATATAATTTATATAAAAGCTATGAGAGTTTTTCTAATCAATATAGAATATGGATTCTAAAATAGACTTCTAAAATAGTACTAACACTTGTAGACTCCCAACTTATAGTAATAACAATTTATAACTTGAATAAAAGATCTAAATAAATGATTAATTGTGCTATTTAAATAATTTGATAAATATTTGATGATAAAATGGATGAAATAAAAATTTGGTTAATGATCCTATATGGCCAAATATGCATAAAGCTGTAATGGTCTATACTTGTTCTTTTCATGCTAAAAATTTGCTAACCATGATGAATGATTGGTTGTGTAGTGATATGCTAAATTAAAAAGGATAGTTAGGTTAATTTCCATGATATAGCTAAATATACATATAACAATTGGCCAATTGGACATAAAAAACTAAAATTTTACATTTAATTATAATTATAGCAAAAGCTTTTAATTTTAGACAATAAAACTTCAACTTTCAAATTTGCTATAATTGTACCAAATATTTAATATTATTTGTCTAATTAGATATAAAGTCTAAAATTTATATTTAATCACAATTATAATCAAAACTTTCACTTTTATACCATAACCTGATTACAAATTGTAATCAAACCTTAAAATAATTTTGATTAGTTATAAACTAGTGCACATGTCATGTCAAAATGAGGATTTTAGATTTTAAAAGTTTTTGTCCTAATCTCTAATTTAAACTCTAAAATCTCTAATTTAAAACTATCTAGATTTAGAATTCATTCAAAATGAGGATTTTAGATTTTAAATTAGAGATTTGGATAATAAGAGTTGTGTGTTTTTTTATTGTATATAGATAGTTAGAGCTAAGAAATTGCTTATGTAAATTTAATTAATATTTAAAAGAGTTAATGACAAAAAACCCATCATTTTCTCATTTTTTCAATTGCACCATATTCTTTTATGTTTCACCATTAAACCATACAATTGTTTCAATTGCACCTCCATGTCAAATTTTCCATTAGAGGCTAATGGAATTGCCATGACACATTATTGCCATGCTATTTTGCTATATCGGTGATATTTAGGCTATAATTAAATAAAACTTAAAAGCTTAGGATTTAATTGGTAAATTTTTATAGTTCAGGCTGCAATCATAAAAATTTACCATATCCTTGAATTTATGATTGCACCTTGAATTCTTAAAATTTACCAATTAAATTATGAACTTTTAAGTTTCAAACAACTGTATCATAAACTTCGCTAATATGGCAGAATGACGTGATAATAATGTGTTGGATAACATGACAATTCTCTAACGAAAAATCTAACTTCAGGGCATAATTGGAACAAGTATAAAAGTGCAGGATTTAATTGATAAAACATAAAAAGATAAGGCGCAATTGTAAAAATAGAAAAATGATAGATTTTTTGTCATTAACTCTATTTAAAAGGGTAAATAAATGAAACATGGCATGACAAGTTCGCTAATTTATAATTAATAAAAATTATTTTAAAAATTGACTATAACTGCAATAAATTTAAAATATTGAAATATAAAATTAAAAATTTTGACTATAATAATGATTAAATATAAAGTTTGAAACTTTTATATTCAATTAGATAAATAGTTTTAAAGATTTGCTACAATTTCAACATTTGAAAGTTGAGATTTTATTCTCCAAAATTGAAAATTTTGGCTAATCGTGGTTAAAGCTAAAATTTTAGCCTTTTATGTCCAATAAGCCTATAATAGTTTTAAAATATATGCTTGCTTTGTTTAGGTTAAAAATTCATTTCACATGTTGAGTATTTAATTATCTAATAATGTGTTAATTTAAAAGAGTTACTATATGATGAGCAACCCAAGACCAACATGTGATCAAAAATCCCGTCACACAACTTGATAAAAACACAAAGCAAAGATATCTACCAGAAGATTGCTTTACTACACCCCTAATCAATGAGTGTGATTAGAAACATAGATAATGGAGTGAATGTTGCTCTACCATATCCCTAACCAACCAATGTAATTAGAAACATAGATAATCAAGCAAAGGTTGCTCTACTACACCCCTAACCAACCAATGTGATTAGAAACATAGAAAATCAAGAGATTCTAGCTTCGAGAACACCACAAGAAATTTTTGTTAAGTTAACTAAGCATAGAGGAGATCCATATTAGAACGCCACAAGGTTAAACCTTGATAAGTTGCTAAATAATGGAGAAGAACCAAATATTGTTTATAACATCATCTTTATTCATTGGTTTCTCGTGGCTTCCACCTTAAGGGTGTTTTTATAGTTTTCAAACCCTAATTCTATTGTAGGAAGGTGTAATTACAATATAGAAGGGTATGTAGTCAAATAGTCAAACCTAAATTACATTAAAGATCATTTTCCTAAATTGTCATGGAGAAATCTCCTTCCTAAATGGGCTACACGAATTTGACTTCTAATGTAGTCCAAATTAATTTAAAATAAATCCCAAAATAACAAAATTGGTCTAAATGCAATTTGGTCATTCATGCATTACACGATCTGAAATTGTGTTGTGCGTTCACATGTATTGAAGAGAATGTGACTTGTTTTCTTATTCTCCCATGCTTTTCAAATATAGTTCTCATACCGTAAGTCTTGAATTGAGCGATAGTAACTTGATTTGTCATGATTTAGAGTTTTCCATTTTAAATTTTTGAAGCATCGTATTATTTCCTTGCTTGTGTTATTCTCTCATTCTTCGAAAAGATTTGTCCTTGAATCTTCAACCATAATGACAAGAAAAGAATCGACATACATGGAATCCTCTTTAAATTCAGTATGACATTTTGCGAATAAAGCACTAAACTTTGACATCTCTCCTCTTTTTTCTTTTTTTTTTTTGAAATCAAACAATTGAAATGATTTTTTTCTTTACTCTTCTTTTTTTTATAACTCTCACTTTTTTTTTAAAAAAAAATCTCACACAACTGAAATAAAAAAATTTTTCTCTATTTTTTTTTCTGTAAGAGAAAATATAATATAAAGCAAAATAAAAAATTAATAAGATAGAAAAAAAATAAAAAAAAACTTATGAAACAAATAAATATAGATAAATAGAAATTTATTTATCACCATGCTCTGATATCAACTGATACGAAACCCAGGACCAACATGTGATTGAAAATCCCATGACACAACTTGATAAAAAAACAAAGCAAAGATATCTTCCAGAAGGTTGCTCTACTACACCCCTAACCAATGAGTGTGATTAGAAACATAGATAATCAAGCAAAGGTTGCTCTACTACACCCCTAACCAAGCAATGTAATTAAAAACATAGATAATTAAGCGAATCCAGCTTCAAGAAGGCCACAAAAAATTCTTGATAAGTTAACTAAGTATGGAGGAGATCCATATTAGAACGCCACAAGGTTAAACCTTGATAAGTTGCTAAATAATGGAGAAGAACCAAATATTGTTCATAACATCAACTTTATTCATTGGCTTCTTGTGGCTACCACCTTAAGGGTGTTTTTATAGCCTCCAAACCCTAATTCTATTGTAAGAAGGTGTAATTACAATATAGGAAGGGTATGTAGTCAAATAGTCAAACCTAGATTACATTAAAGATCATTTTCCTAAATTGTCATGGAGAAATCTCCTTCCTAAATGGGCTGCATGAATTTGACTTCTAATGTGGGCCAAATTAATTTAAAACAAATTCCACAAAATACTAAAGTACTAAAATAATAAAATTGGCCTAAATGCAATTTGGTATTCATGTATTACGCGATTTGAAATTGTGTTGCGCGTTCACATGTATTGAAGAGAGTGCGGCTTGTTTCCTTATTCTCCCATGCTTTCCAAATATAGTTCTCATCTCGTAAGCCTTGAATTGAGCGATAGTAACTTGATTTGTCATGATTTGGAGAAGCATCCTATTATTTCCTTGCTCGTATCACTATACTAACTAAGAAAGCTCAACCAAATGCTTGAAGTAGACATATGCATATATGATTGTGTACCATGGAAAAAGGAATGCTGCTTGAGATTAGTTTATATAAGTGCTTGCTTAACGAACTTGATTTATACACGTGCTAGCTTATTGATTTATGCACGTGCTTGCTTTTATTAATTTCAACACATGTTTATTTGAAAAGAATGGAAAATACAATATATTTATAACATTATACTAGCAATCATTAACAATCATATTCTCAAACCTTGAGAGTAAGATAACCAATATTTACTAATGCTAATAAAAGAAAAAAAAAATACTTTTAAACAAATGTATTATTTAATTACTATTAGGAATAAAATGTACAAGCTCATAAATATGGCTATGGGACACATAACTCTAACAAGTTCGATTTCGTTTTATATGGAAACCTTCTCTTTCTCATTTGCACTCGAAATCTATCTCATGGTTTGAATACCATCCTTTTTTATTTTACAGTGGTTTTCTTGATAGCCTAGTAATCATCACATTCTCCAAGAATCATCTTAAAAGAATGTGCACTGCATATAAGCTCTTGCTCTTCCTCGCATGGTGTTGTAAAAAAGAAAGAACAAAACTATGCATATGAAAGTCAATGCTAGAAACATTTAAATAAGCTCTAGTATATAAGATACTCCTTGTATCTATTTCTTTTGCAATCACTCTCATTTTTATCCCGCTCTCTTCCTTTCATCTATCCATACATGTTGAATTCATTTTCATTTGTTTATCTTTCTCTCTTATAGTCTCTCTCTTTTCGCTAAAACCTCTTTCATTCACTCTTCTATTTTTCTCTCCACTTACTAGACTTTTATCTCTTGCACATTCATCTTTCTTGTCCTTTTACTTGTGTAGTCGCCCACCAATGGGCCATTAATTTTTTTTTTATTTTAACTTTTGACCTCTTTTCCTTCTTTTCTTTTATTTGTATCTTCCTTACTACTAAAAGTACCCTATAAGGATTTAATCTTTTTTTTTTATCTGCATGTACTTCTATAAGAGATAATGGTACAAGAATGAAATTTTTCCTTTTCAATTGATCTAAACATCCAATGCATATGCCCAATTTCTAACAGTTCACCCTTCACATTATTTTTTATTTTATTATTAGTGCAATCTTTGGAACTAGGTATAGAATCACTATCTTTGTTATGTTCAAACTCAACCTATAAGAGGTAATCTCTCGTTCTTTCCTTTAGAACAAACTTTCTTATATTCAACTAAATTCTGGTCAAAGTCCAATTATTGCAATAACCACAACATTCCTAGATTCCTCTATTCTCCTTAAATGTATTATCATGGTCTCCGTAAATTTCTTGGACTCCATATTTATCAAATTACGAACTAAGTTTTTTTCACTTATCATGACCATTGTTCGATATGATCAATACCTATAAAGAATGTTAGAGAAAACAAAAGTGGATTAAACGCACTCCTTCACATGTTTCACTTGATGAGATGTCACTATGCTCGATTTTACTCAAATTAGATTTTTACCCTCTTTTGAGCTCACCACTCAAATTTTTATAGTAAATGCATCAATTATTGAATGTCACAATGATAATCTAATAAGGATGATAAAAACAAGATCTAGAGGCAATTGACACATGTAAGCAACAAAATTAAATAACACTCAAATAAATGAATTATATGTTTAATATGTAATAAATATGAGCAACATGAAAATGTGTTGCTCTATATGTGATGAAAGTGCAAACACGAAGAATGCAAAGTCAAAATTAAAAGTAAAATAAAGACAACTCTAGAAAAATAATGATGAATTTGATTATTCTCTAATAGAATCTGAATTTAGATAACTTAATTATCTTAACATAAGATAGCTTTATCTAAGACAAATTATTAAGCAACCAAAGCATGATAAATCAATTCCAATCAATAGAATATCAAAATCAACACTTTAAGCACCTTTCTAAACCTTTTCTATTGATATTACAAATCCCTTTTTTTCATATTACTTTTGCTTTAATTGCAAAATTGAATACATTTTTTTTATGATAGGCAACCTCAAATTGAAATAATAAAAGTAACTAAAATAAAAATTGTAAGAAATAATCAAGATATTAGAATAAAAGGATGCTTAGGATAAATAAACTGAATTTTATCTACAGCCTAGGCTTTGATACCAAAATGATGTGAAACCCTAAGATTACAATTGAATCTTGAAATTCCAACACAAAATTTAATATATAAATGCAAGTTAGATAAATCTGCTAAACCTCTAACCAACAATGTAATTAGTAATATTCATAATAGAGTAAAAACCAAGAATAGATAATACCATAAGGCAACTAACATTGATACGTTGTCAATTCCTAATGCAACAAAAAAAAAATCCTCACTTTATACTAAAAATATGAAAGATCAAAATTTCAACAATCAATCAATGAATAGCCAGCCGGGCTTTAGCATAGCCTATTTTTAGTATTTTTAACCCTTGACACTACTAAAATAAGGAAAGCATAAGTTAATCCTACTTATACGAGTATAACTCTAACTAATCCTATTAGAATATGGATTTAACTAAAATAATCTATATGGATTGAATTTTCTGAAGTTTTAGGCCATGAAATTAAGCCCAATCTATGTCTCGAAAGAAAATACAAAAGACCAAAATCAAATAGACACGAGTAGAGGGTCTATGGAACAGAGTGTGAACCCTTATTTTAGTCTTTAGGCCATATTCCTCTCAATTTCCTTGCCCATGTGTTGCATCATGCCCTGTGCTTTCCTGCACAAAAGCTATACGAATTTAGCTTGCATTACACATGTAGACCCATGTTTTCCATCACAATCCTTGTTCTCGATTGCTTCTTTTATTTTGATGCATTCTTTTAGATCCATATCACACATAACCTTTCTTTCAAACTCCCATACTTACCAAACTTAATTTTCACTTCTTATACATTGAACCCCTCCAAGACAACTTGATTTCCTATGCTTTGGAAGCTTGCTTTGAGTCTCATGGCTTGTATTCTTAGAGATTACTACAATTCAACTTGATCCATGTTGTTGAAAAATTCCACTCCCTTTGTGTTTGTGTCAATGATACTTTTAGTTCATTCATCATTATAAATTGAATAAAAAAATTATGCAATTTGCATTTAGTTTCTCTTCGTTACCATATACTTATACGGTTGCTTGAGGATTTTGGTTGATAAAGCTAAATTTGGGCTTTCTTATTATGCATGTAGATTTTAAGGTAATTCCTTTGGAATTTGCATCACATATACACATAATTCATAGAAAAGATAGACTTGTTACAACTAGATTTTCTAATCCAATATGATAAGCTTTCAAAGAGCTTCTCCAAAATTCTACTTTAAAATTTTCATCAATTCTAGGTCATAAACTAGGCCTTATTGATTTTCTACTTATGTAAAGGGTGTAGAAAGTGCCTTTCTTGGATTTCTGTTTACATATCCTATATTATAAATATGGTTTCTTCATATGAAAAGCTACTAAGTTATCCAAGATCTTTCATGCATCAACAATAAGAGTTTTATTTGTATAACAAAATTTGTGTTTTAGAGACGTATACTATAAATTAATATGATGCATGAATATGCTTAAAGGAGTGTAATAAAATTTTCTCTCTAGCAAGCTTAAAGACCTGAGGCAGCTACAATATCCATCTAAAAACACCAAAGCAACTAAGAAATAAGGCAATTGACTATCGGTTGTCGAAACCGGTCAAAAATAACCTTTTCAGTTATCAACAATATTACTACTGCAGATAGTGGTAAAAGGATCGAATCCACAAGGAATTGATACTTACTTATCTTTCTTATCAAGACCAAGAGAACACACTGAAAGCAAAGTAAACTGAAAGCAAAAGTAAAAAATGGGGGGTTTTGAGATTGATTCCGTTGAACTAATACTGAAAGCAATAAAAGAAAGCGAATAATTAAAATAAAGAGAAATCAATAATGAGAAAGCTCTAGTTGAAGAATTGGATCCACTTCAGTTGTTGGGATTGATCATTGAAACTTAGGTTCTTTTGATTGATTTAATAGATTAGTTATGGAGATGGAAGACGGTTCTCACCACCATGTCTCTCCTTAATCATAAACCAATTAGGGAACATCCTCTAGTTAATCACTAATCAACAAGTTGCCAAGGAACGTCCTTAGGCCTTAGGCATCAAAACAACTATCAATTGCATTAAGAAATAGAGAGATCTAATCCTAGCTACCCAAACGTATGGTGATATTGCTAGATTATGCAACTTCCTTAGTTTTTACACCAAGTGTTCTTGTGTTTGAACAATCCAAGCAATTACGGACTCAAAATTATTCAATCTAACAATATATTACCTTGCAATTAAGAATCAAGTGGCCACATTGATCATAATAACAAAGCAATAATGGAATCAAGCATGAAATTGTACAAATATTGAATAAACCAAAGACAACAATATATGTTCAGATCTCACAATCCATAAAACAATCAAAGTTTCATCTAATCTTCAACTAGAATAAAAGGTTTCATCCACTCATGGCTGAATCAAAACCAAGAAAAGAAAAGAAGAAGAAGAGATGAAGAACCGAAGATGGAGAAGCTTGGGGAGCGCCGGCCGAATGGGAGAGTGAATGGAGAAGAGAGGTTCGGCTGGCCTTAGAAGATCCTTATATAGTTTTTAGGTGCTGCCCTAGGTCTTCCTTGTTGCCCAAGTTGAACTCTTGGCTGCCCAAGTGCTGCCCATGCCGCCCAACCTTGCACATTAATGAGGTGGAGCCTCTTGAATTTTGAATGTTGAATGTGCAAGACTTGAGGTGGCATGTGTGACTTCTTTGGCTTCTTTGACAAGCTGAATTTGAATTTCAAATTTGAAAGTGCATCTTCATAAGATTTGGCTTCTTTAATAAGGAAAAGGATTCTTGAAGATCTTGAATTTCAAACTGCTTTGCTGAATGCACTTTCCTTATTTGCCACTTTCCTTATTTAGCACTTTCCTTAATGAGCTGAATCTTGATTTTGAATTTTGAATTCTCTTAAGGATTTGAAATTTGAATTTCAAATTACTTTCCTTATTTGGCTCCTTTCAATTTGCACTTGGCATGCTTGCTCTCCTTTGCTCCATTTTAGGCAGTTTTAGAGGCATTTTCACCAAATTGTCTCTTTACACCATTTTCTACAAAATAAGATCAAAATCACAAAATTAGGCAGAAAAAGTGTAAATTAACATCAATAACCTCATAATAAAATGGTCTAAATTATACTCTATCAAATACCCCCACACTTAGCCTTTTGCTTGTCTTCAAGCAAATAAAAATAGTCAGACAAGCTCTCTTTGCAACTTGTTTGATAGAGCATAATTTAGACCATTTTATCATAATGTTATTGATGTTTATTTACACCTTTTCTGCCTAATTTTGTGGTTTTGATCTTGTTTTGTAGACATTAGGTGTAAAGGGACAATCTGGTGAAAATGCTCTTAAAACTGCCAAAAAGTGCTAAATAAGGAAAGTTTTCAAATATGGAAAGTTTTCAAATAAAAAAAAGTGCAGAAGCAAAAGCAAATAAGAAAAGCTCAGTCAGAAGATTATTTGAAATTCAAATTATAAATCTTTCTTTCCTTGTTTAAAGATGTGCACACACTGCAGCAGTCAGATCTTCCTATTTAGGCAGCAAGATTTCAAGAAGACGCACTTGCCTCTCTTGCATTCAGCATTCAAGATTTGAAATTCAAACGAAGGCTCCACCTAAAAAGGAAAGATTGGACAACATATTTTTCCCTTTGCACAACCCATTCGAGCGCCACCTTCCTTCTGAAGAGCCATCCACGTGCCTTCTTCCTTCTAAAGACCTTGCAACGCGATTCTTTCCTCTTCAGACACAACTTGGGCAGCAAGCACCTCTTGGGCAGCAAGGAGACCTAGGGCAACACTTTCAACTATAAAAAGACACATAAGGAGCCTCCCCATGCTTTTTCAACACCCCCTTAGACACACCTTCAGGATTGCAAGTGACCACATCTCTTCTTCTTTCTTTCTTGTTTTTTGGTTTTTGTTTCAGCCATGAGTGGCTGAAACCTTTTATTCTAGTTGAAGATTAGGTGAAACTTTGGTTGTTTTATGGATTGTGAGACTTGATCATATATTGTTCATCTTTTGGTTATTCAATATTCATACAGTTTCATGCTTGATTCTATTATTGTTTTGTTGTTTTGATCAAATTGGCCACTTGATTCTTGATTGCAAGGTAATATATTGTTAGTTTGAATAATTTTGAGTCCGTAATTGCTTGGATTATTCAAACATAAGAACACTTGGTGTAAAAACTAAGGAAATTGTATGATCTAGCAACATCTCATGCGTTTGAGTAGTTAAGATTGGATCTTTCTATCTCTTCATGTAATTAACAATTATTTTGATGTCTAAGGCCCAAGGACATTCCTTGGCAATTTGTTAATTAGTAATTAATTAGAAGATGTTCCCTAATTGGTTTAATCATAAGGAGAGACATGGTGGTGAGAAGCGTTTTCCATCTCCATAAACCAATCTATTGAATCAATCAAAAGAATAAAAGTTTCAATGATCAATCCAAACAACTGAAGTGGATCCAACTCTTTAACTAGACCATTCTCATAATTGATTTCCCTCTTTATTTTATTATTCGCTTCTTTTATTACTTTCAGTAGTTGCTTAATCAAATTAATCTCAAAATCCCCCATTTTATTTTTATTGCACTCTATTTTTATTTTGCTTTCAATTACTTACTTTCAGTTTCTCATTCGGTTAATTCTTTTAGTCTTGTTGAGAAAAATAGATAAGTTTTCAATTCTCTGTGGATTCGATCCTTTACCACTATCTGCAGTAGTAATATTGTTGATAACCAAAAAGGTTATTTTTGACCGGCTTCGACAACCGCGAGTCATTGATCCTTTATTTCCACTTAAGTTCTTACTCTAGATACTTACTTTGAATCATTGCAGTGAAGAATGTATGCATCAAGGTTACTCACCTTCTTTCCTTGTCTCCCTTTACCTACCATGGCTAGTATTTATTTTACTCAAGAGAGAGATTACACATGCACATATTACTGTTCAGTTAAGATTCTTTCTAGCTTTCAGAGTGATTTGCCCTTACCTTGAAGTACTATATTCAGCCTTTTGCACTTAAATCTTGCTTGAAAAAGTCATCAACCTTTTGATTTGAAAGTATATATATTTTAAGTTGGTCACTTGTCCAAGTGGCTACTAGCTCTGTTCATAGTCTTTCAACCATTGGAACAGTTTTCAATTTGTGCTCATGAAATCTAAGCCATTGCCGAATTTCCTATCTCAATGGATTTGGGCAAACCATCACCAATTGCTAAAACAAGTCATGTTAAGTTCATTCACACATCTTTCAATTCATTCTCTCTAATGAGTAACATATATTTTTCACCATGGCAAGCTCAAAGATTCAATTCAAAAGGCAATTCCCAAAAATGACTACAACTCACTGCAATTGATTCAACTTAAGTTTAAAGAGTCATGACATCAATGAGGTCATGGAAAGAAAGCTCATCCAACATAGTCTATGAGTTTGAGTAAAGCAAATCAAAACACAAAAAAGGAAAAAAAAAACTATGGCTAAATGTGTGTGCAATGAAAACAAAAATGAAAAAAAATTCAAACTATGGCTATTCAAACTAAAACTGAAAGCAAAAAAAATGACTACAAATAAATTCAGAGATATGCACCCCCACACCTAATTCATGCATTGTCCTCAATGTATTAGAAAAATTAAAGTTCAAAGGAAACTGAGTACTCCCCTAGTGTGGTGTTGCATGGTGCGATCAACTAGAGAGAGCGAGTGAGATGATGTAGTGGAATTTCTTCCACCACTTGCACTGCGAATCCTTCATAGTATGGTTTCAGGCGATGACCATTTAGCTTGAAGATCTTTCATGTCTCTATGCTTCAGATGTCTACGGCTCCATGGGGATAAACATGCTCCACAATGAATGGCCCAATCCACCTAGATCATAGTTTTCCTGGAAACAATTTCAAACGAGAATCAAAGAGTAAGACTTTATCACCAACCTCAAATTATTTTCTTGAAATCTGGCTTTGTAGTTCCAAGAAGTCTCATATGCATCTCGTCTTATCTCTTATAGCTCTTGCAGTTGCAATTTGTGATGGTGGCCAGCTTCCGTGAGATCCATGTTGCAATTCTTGACTGCCCAGTAAGCCTTGTGTTCAAGCTCAACTGGAAGATGACAGGCTTTCCCATAGACTAATCTGTAAGGAGACATATCTATGGGGGTCTTGTAGGCAGTCCTGTATGCCCATAAAACATCTTCCAAACGTGTACTCCAATCTTTTCAGTTGAGGGACACTGTCTTTTCTAAGATGGCCTTGATTTCTCTATTAGACACTTCAGCTTGCCCATTTGTCTGAGGGTGGTAGGCTGTGGATGTTCTATGTATGACATTGTGCTTTTTGAGAAGGTTTTCCACTACCTTATTGCAAAAGTGAGTCCCTCTATCACTGATGATTGCCTTGGGTACTCTATATCTGGCAAAGATGTTGGTCCTCACAAAGTCTACTACTGCTTTTGCATCATCAGTTTTTGTTGCTCTAGCTTCTACCCATTTGGACACATAATCCACTGCAAGGATGATGTAAGTGTATCCAAAGGATGGTGGGAATGGCCTCATGAAGTCTATGCCCCATACATCAAATACCACACAAACCATGATGGGATTCTGTGGCATTTGATTTCTGTTGCTCAGATTTCCAATCTGTTGGCATCTCGCACATGATCTGCAAAACAAAAAGGCATCTCGAAAAATAGTGGGACAAAACAGGCCACTTTCAAGTATTTTATGAGCTGTCTTTCTTGGGCCAAAGTGTCCACCACAACTATATGAATGGCAGAATTTGAGTACCGAAGCTATCTCTTGATCTGGAATGCATCTCTTTATCATTTGATCAGAACAATGTTTCCACAAATATGGTTCATCCCAAACATAGTATTTTGCACTACTCTTTATTTTGTCTTTTGTGTGCTTGGGCATATCAGAAGGTAAGTTACCTGTGGCTAGGTAGTTCACAATGTCAGCATACCATGGCTCATCAGTTTGTGCATGGAAGATTTGTTCAAAGAAGCCATTCTCACTTTATTCATATTCTAGAAACTGCTGTATGGGAGATTCTTTATGCGTATGGACTGTCCGCGGATTGAGCTGAGGAGGTGTGCATGGTTCATGAGCTTCATGCGATTGGCCTTGCGATCCCAACTGAAGTGGCGCGCTCGGCTTCTATTTTTCCTGCGGTTGTCTACAGCTCATCTGCTGGATGCTGTAGACTGTTTCTTTTAGTTCTGGCTCTTTCTAGCTCTCTTCATTTTTCTGGTCAGACTCCCTGCAAAGATCATTGTTTAGCATATCATCTTGATTCATATCAAAAACTTTCTGGCTCAAACAATCAATGATATCTAAACCATAAACAGGGGATATTTCATAGCATCATAAACATTAAACTTAATCACTTCCCCTTCAAATTCCATGGTCAATGTGCCATCATGCACATCTATTTTATTTCTGGCTGTGCTCAAGAAAGGACGTCCAAGTAAGATGTCTGAAGTAGTGTTACCATTGTCTTCCTTTGTATCAATCACATAAAAGTTTGCTGGGAAGACAAGTTCATCTATTTGTACTAGAACATCTTCTAGAACTCCTTTTGGATACACCACTGATCTGTCAGCCAACTGAATCACTACTCTAGTGTCTTTCAGTGCACCTGCATTCAAAGAATTATAAATAACAAGAGGCATAACATTAATGGATGCACCTAAATCACACATAGCTTTCTTTATCCCAACATTGCCAATTTTGCAAGAAATAGCAAAAATTCCTTTATCTTTGCATTTAGTTGGAAGTTCTCTTTTTATCACAGCAGTAACAACCTCACCTACACTTACTTTTTCTCTCTCAGCAAGCTTCCTTCTGTTGATACACAGTACTTTCAAAAATTTTGCATACCTGGAAATCTGTTTTACAACATCTAGCAGAGGTATGTTGATTTCCACTTTCCTGAAGGTCTCAAGGATCTCCTTTTCTTCTTTTTCTTTTTTTTTTCCTTTCAATCTTTTTGGAAAAGGAGGTGGAATTCTGAAACTTACCTGTTGATTTGCATTTGGCTGTTGAATCGGTTTGGATTGCTCATTCGGCTTGGAGAGGTGGTGCGTCGGTTGTTCTTCTGAAACACCTTGTTCTTGCGCCATTGGCCTTTCTTCCTCAGATTTGGCATCTTGGAGCTCCTTTCCACTTCTTAATGTGATAGCACTCACATTCTGTCTAGGATTAGTTTCAGTTTGGGAAGGTAGCTTACCTTGGGATTCAAGCTTGCTTATGGAAGTGGCCATTTATCCCATTTGTTGTTGGAGACTTTGCAGAGTCTTCACTACCTCATCAAGACTAGTGTTGGAACTTGGAGGTGCTGGTTGGGCTTGATTTCTTTGGTAGTTCTGATAGTTGTTAGCCCTTCCATAGCTGAAGTAGGGGTGGTCTCTCCAACCTGGATTGTAGGTGTTAGAATATGGATCATGTCTTACCTGGCTATTATATCCTCCAAGTGCATTCACTTGCTAGCTATCTTCTTGAAGTGTAGGACATTGATCAGTTGGGTGTCCTACATATGCACAAATCCCATAGGGCCGAGGTGGTGGCTGAGGTGTCTGAGCCTGTTGAGTTTGACCTATGACAAAATTTTTCATAATAGAGGTCAGTTCAGAAATCTAAGAGGAAAGTGTAGATGTAATTACCTCATTTGCTCCTCTCTGCAGTTGCTTTTCTTCTCCATATTGCCAAGATGAGGCTGTAAGTGTTGAGATCAACCCTCTCATCCCCCTAGGTGTTTTATCTGCAATGGAACCTCCACATGCTACATCAATGAATCTCCTTTCAGATGGTAGCAAACCTTCATAGAAGAATTCTATGAGTGACTTGTCTGAAATACCATGTTGAGGACAGCCTGTACACAATCTTTTAAACATTTTCCAATAGTCATATAAATCCTCAGATTGTTTCTGCCTAATGCTACTGATCTCTCTTCTTATGCCAATGGCTTTAGAAGTTGGGAAGTATTTGTTCAAAAAGGCTATTACCATATGATAGGCGATTGTCGAAGCCGTCAAAAATAAACCTATTATCAACCGACAAAATAAATTTGCAGATAGTGGCAATAGGGTCGAACCACAGGGAATTGACACTAAAGACCTTCCTGATAATGACCAAGGTAAGTAGATAACAAATAATTAAAAGAGGGGGGTTTGATTTGATGAATTAATATTAAACAGCAAAAGAAAGCAATAATTTAAATAGATGAGACTTTCAATGAGAAAGAGATTCTAGCTGAAGTGTGAGTCTAATTCAATTTGTTCAGAATTGATCATTGATTTCTTGGATACTCTTATTTATTTCAATAAGTTAGTTTAGGATGTGGAAGACGCTTCTCACAATCCTAATTCCTCCTTAATTCTAACTTGATTAGGAAACGTTCGCTAATCAAATACTAGTTAACAAGTTGCCAAGGAACGTCCTTGGGGCCTTTGGCATCGAACAACTGTTAACTGCATTAAGACTTAGAGAAACCTAACTCTAACCTTGCCAACCGCGTGGTCAAGTTTAGATTATGCAACTTGATTAAATTTGTGTTTAAACAATCTAAGCAATTACGGACCTAAACCATTCAAACAATATATTACTTATGCAATTAAAAGCAACAGGCCTTAATTGATTCTAAAAACAAAGCAATAATTATAGAAAGATCAGATTGCATAAATATTGAAACAAGCAAGAGTTCAACAATGGAGTATTAAACCTCCCAATTCATCACAATTTTGAATATTCTCAACTTCAACTAGAAAACAATGAATTTAGCCACTCATGGTGACTAAAATACAAAAATAAAGAAGAAAAGAAAGAAGGAAAGTTTCTGCTGTGTTGCTGGAGAATTTCCGAGGATGGCAGATGCTGAAAGAGATGATGAGTTGCCTTTGATGCTGCCCTTTTATAGCTGGAGAGTCCCAAGTCCAATTTGATTAGGGTTTTGTAATCTCAATTTGATTTGGTCTTCTTTGTAGTCTTTGATTCCTCTTTGAATTTTGTGTTTGATTGAGCATGGAACTCTCTAAGTGAAGGGCGTGGCTCTTGGGACTGATCTTGTGGTGTTTGAAGTGGACTTGGACTTCTTTTCTTTGAATTTCTAATTTCTGCTCTTTTCCCGCCTCTGCTGTATTTTCTGCTATTAAAGTGATTTGGGCAAATCCTGCGAGTGATTTGGGCAAATCACTTGCTCATTTTGCCCCAATCGCTTCCTGGGGTTCAGTCCAGTTTCTGTTTTTGTCTCTGCGAGTGATTTGGCCAGTTTCTGCGAGTGATTTGGGCAAATCACTTTGACCCAATCACTTTTCCAGCTTTTTCTTCACTTTTTCTCTAACTTTCCAATTTCTTCCTTTTCTGTAAAAACATATCAAAAACACAAATTAAGCTAGAAAAATGTGTAAATAAACAGTAGAAAATATAATACAAATGTGGCTAAATTATGCTTGATCAAATACCCCCACACCTAGCTTTTTGCTTGTCCTCAAGCAACAAACAACTTAGTCAATCAAGCTCCTTTTTCTTTTGAGCCTAAGTACCACTTAATCAGCCCCCCTAGACTCCTAAATTGAAACACTACAGTGTAGGATGCATGTACTAAGGTTGTCCCCTTCTTTCCTTGTTTCCTATCGCTCACCATGGCCAAGGGAAAGTTTTTTATTTGATCATGCTTATTAATTTATATTAGGTTTAATGCAATCCCTTAAGAGTGACTTGCCCTATTTTAAGCATTTTTAATTACCAGCACTTTTTATCCTTGCCTGAAAAAGTCACCAACCTTTTTACGCGATGGTGCATATGGGTGATACACCCCCGGTTACTCAGTTGGTCACTTGTCCAAGTGGCTACTAGCTCTGTTCATAATCTTAGACCATCGAAACTTTATTTGCTTGAAAAAGTCACTGACCTTTTTACGCGATTGTGTACATGGGTGATACACCCCCGGTTACTCAGTCAGTCACTTCTCCAAGTGGCTTTTAGGCACAGTTCATAGTCTTAGATCATAGGAACAGGTTGTGCTTTCTGATTTGCTGAGTTTCTTTTTTTTTTTTATATATTAATTTGGGCAAATCAACTCAAAGAGAATTACACTAACTTTTATTGCATGTATTTTATTTTCCTTTCCTATTGGCCACAGCAGTTTCAAGAACTCAATTCAAGAAGAAAAACTTCCTAAGTAAAGGCTACACACTGTGCATGTTTCAATTTAGATTTAAAGGGTTGGATAATTTAATGGGGTCATGAGGTAAGAAGCTTTGTTGACTTAGTCATCTATACTGAGTAAAGCAATAGGCTAGAAAAAACAAAGTTCCGTGTGTGTGTGCATATGTGTGGCAGAGACAAAAAATTTCTGGTGTGTAACAGAGGTAAAACCTAAGCAAAAATAAACAAAAAGAATGTAGAAGAAAACTAAACATGTAAGCATGGTGAAAAAAATGTTCCCCAAACACCCCCACACCTATCCCAAACATTGTCCTCAATGTTTAAACATAAATATGAAGAAAATTAATAAGGAGAAGGAAAGGGACTGCCTGGGATGCGGGTGATTTGGGCAAATTGCCCCAGTGATTTGGGCAAATCACCCAGCCAAATCACTGTCTTTGCTGTTCTGTGGGCAGGAAGTGATTCACCAGTATTTGAAGCAAGTGCTCCATATTGTGCATTCTGGTCTCAATTCTGTCGAGACGAGCCTGTACTGACTGGTTAGGGGCTACGTCTTCATGGACTTGATTCTGTTCCCGCTGTGGTGCTTCTGGAAGTGCTTCTTGTGCTGGTTCATTGACTCTCACTTCTGCTGTTGCTTCTTGAGGTGCAGGATGCTGAGAAATGGATGGTTGACTGGCTTTCCTTTTCCTGAACACACGCTCATGGCGTGGTGTGAGGGGTCCTGCAGGGGAAAGAGAAAAAACGCCCCCCACTTGGCGTAGCAACCCCATACCATCCAATGATCGGAGGTCCAGGGGAGTTTGCTTACCAGTAGGGGTGAGGTCAGTATGGGCAGGGTGTAACAGCTTCTGATTCACTGCTATGGCAGTGATCAGATGCCCAAAGATCAGTGGCCTATTGTATTGTATGATGCTTGAGATTTGTGTTGCTACCCAATATCCTAAGTGAATTTTCTGTTGTGTGTGCATACACCACAGAATGTAAAGTTCTGTTTTGGTTAGGATGTTAGGTGCATCCTTTCTCCCAGAAAAGGTATAGGCCAGTAATCTGTGCAGGTATTTGAGGCTGGGATTCCTCAGGTACAGGTCTTTGGACCTGGTGGGCAAGTAAGAGTCTGGAGGGTTATCACATAACTCCAGATAGGCATTGCTGGGATTGAAGTCAGTAGGAAAATCCCAGGTGGATCCAAGGCATTCAGAGCCCATGGCAACACCAAACTCATGCATGGACAAGCGAAATCGCTGTCCCAAAAGTCTGAATCCAATTACATCATGTGTGTGCAGATGGTGCATTGCATGCTTATCAAAGTAAAATGTAGTGTAGAACTCTTGTGTGAGTTCAGTGAAAGAAGGGAGGTGAAGGTAGAAGAACCTGTCCCAACCAATGGCAGTAATGAAAGAGCGTACCTGGGTATGGAGTCTCAGGGTGGCAAGAGTGTTATGATGGAGGCATTTACCTGGATGGTGTGGCAGGGACGAGATTCTTGCAAGCCTGGCCCTTTCTGAGGCTTTGTTGAATGTGAGCGCCTGGCTGATGTGATCAGGGTGTGACGGTTTGGGCAAATCACTGGGTAATTCGCCCCCTTCATTGCTTGTGGGAGGTGTACTAATAGGGGTGCCTGAATGTTGCTCGGTGTCGGGCGGTGGTGGTGACGGTGTTCTGGGTCTTTTCTGACCACGGGTGGTGGAAGGCGTGGTTTCTTGAGGCGTGTCGCCTTCTTGAATGTCCGTCGCAACTGGTGAGGAAGGAGGCGGTGGTGCCTTCAATGACGACCTAGTCCGGCGGCGGTAGGTCTGCGCCACTGGGCTTTCTGAGTTTCTTGCTTCTACTGTCACTCCAGTGTTGACGCCGTCGTTGTTGGGTACTGATGGAGGGCTGTCCATTGCTTCCTCGTCGCTGTCAGTGGGAAGGCAGACGGGCCTAGTCATTCCGCGTCGCTTCCATATTCCGGGGCCGCCGGTGGTCATCATCTTGCTACGGGCCATGGTGCTTCTTGATGTCGCCGGTGGGTAGGATCTTGAAAGAGAAGGAGAAGAGGAAACAAAGATTGCGTAAGAGAAAAGAAATAAAAAAAAAAAATGAAAGAGAAATTACTTAAAGTGATTTGGGCGGTTGAACTGCCCTGATCATTAATTGCTGGTCCTCTGGATTCTTGACAGGATGATTTGGGCTAGTGAATTGGGCAAATCACTTGGCCAAATCACTTTTCCTCTTTGCAGTGCTATGTCGGTACTCCTCGTGATGATGTGCTTAATGGGTGTTTTGGCCTGGTGATTTGGTCAAATCACTTGGCCAAATCACTCATTGGGTTCGACCGACTTGTTTGAGCTTATTCTCCCTGTCGATGTGCCTGTCGATTTGGACATATCACCTGCCCCAATCACTTTCGACTATGCTACAGTCAGATGATCTGCCCCAGTGATTTGGGCAAATTGCCCCAGTGATTTGGGCAAATCGCCCCAGTGATTTGGGCAAATCGCTTCATCTGGGCTGCCTCCCAGTAGCGCCCTGTTTTCTGTCTTGGGCTGGACAGCAGTATCTTACTCAGTAGTTTGGGAAGGGGGATCCAAGGGAACCTCTTCCACAAGATGTGCAGTGAATTCTTCATAAAATTTCTTTAAACGGTGCCCATTAACCTTAAAAACTTTGCTTGTTTGTGGGCTCCGTATGTCAATAGCTCCATGTGGATAGATGTGCTCAACCAAGAATGGTCCAATCCATCTAGACCGTAGCTTCCCAGGGAATAATTTGAACCTGGAATCAAAGAGTAAGACCTTATCACCCACCTGGAAGTCTTTTCTGGAGATATTCTTGTCATGGAAGGCTTTAGTCTTTGCTTTGTAATCCCATGAAGCTTCGTATGCATCACGTCGAATCTCCTCGAGCTCTTGAATTTGCAATTTTCTGTGGACTCCAGCTTCTTTTTCATCAAGATTACAGCTCTTTACAGCCCAATAGGCTTTGTGTTCAAGCTCCACAGGTAGATGGCAAGCTTTCCCATAAATCAGCCTATATGGAGACATCCCAATTGGGGTTTTATAGGTTGTTCTATATGCCCATAGAGCATCATTAAGGCGCACACTCCAGTCCTTGCGATTTGGGCAGACTATTTTCTCCAAAATTGACTTGATCTCCCTATTTGACACTTCGGCAAGCCCATTTGTTTGAGGATGATAGGCAGTAGAGGTTCTATGGATGACATGGTGCTTCTTGAGGAGAGTTTCTACTACCTTGTTGCAAAAATGGGTGCCTCGATCACTGATAATGGCCTTGGGCATACCAAATCTTGAGAAAATATGGGATTTCACAAAGTCAACCACTGTTTTTGCATCATCAGCCCTTGTTGCCTTGGCCTCAATCCATTTGGACACATAGTCCACAGCAAGAAGTATGTAGGTGTTGCCAAAGGAAGGTGGGAACGGCCCCATGAAGTCAATGCCCCATATGTCAAAGATTTCACACACCATGATGGGTGCTTGTGGCATTTCACTTCGGTTGCCAATATTTCCCGTTTGTTGGCACCTTGCACATGACCTACAAAATAAATAAGAGTCTCTGAATATGTTAGGCCAAAATAACCCACTTTCAAGGATCTTCATGGCTGTCTTGCGTGGCCCAAAGTGGCCTCCACAGCTGTGAGAATGGCAGAAAGTTATGACAGAAGAAATCTCATGATTTGGGATGCATCTCCTTATGACTTGGTCTGCACAATGCTTCCATAGGTAGGGCTCATCCCACACATAATACCTTGCATCTTTCTTGATCTTGTCTCTCTTGTACTTGGGCAAATCAGTAGGTACATTTCCTGTGACAAGGAAATTCACAATATCAGCATACCATGGTTCCTCTTCTTGGACAGCAAAGAGGTGCTCATCAGGGAATTTTTCATTGATGGGGTAGGTCTCCATCTTGGTCAGAATTCTGCTGAGGTGATCAGCCACAAGGTTCTCCTTTCCCTTCTTGTCTCGGATCTCTAAGTCAAACTCTTGCAACAGCAATATCCATCTCACCAGCCTAGGTTTGGACTCTTTTTTCTTGATTAAATACCTTAGTGCCGCATGATCTGAGTAGATAATCACCTTTGTCCCAAGTAGATAGGACCGAAACTTCTCCAATGCAAATACAACAGCCAGCAACTCTTTTTCTGTGGTAGAGTAGTTGCATTGTGCAGCATCTAAGGTACGTGAAGCATAGTGAATGACATGAGGAGAGTTACCTATACGCTGTCCCAACACTGCTCCAACAGCAAAGTTGCTGGCATCGCACATGATCTCAAATGGGAGAGTCCAATCAGGTGGCTGGATGACTGGGGCAGAAATCAGTAATGATTTGACCAAATCAAAAGCTGTTTTGCAGTTGTCATCAAACTCGAATGGCACATCTTGCTGTAACAACCTGCACAAGGGCTGAGTTATCTTGGAGAAATCCTTGATAAACCTCCTGTAAAAACCAGCATGTCCAAGGAATGATCTGATTTCCCTAATGCTGGTTGGGTAGGGCAGATTTTTGATGGTGTCAATTTTAGCTTTGTCCACCTCAATCCCTTTTGCTGAAACTATATGGCCTAAGATTAAGCCATAGTTGACCATAAAGTGGCATTTTTCATAGTTGAGAACCAGATTTGTCTCCAAACACCTTTGGAGTATTTTCTCCAAGTTGGCTAGGCATTCATGGAATGAGTTGCCATGCACCGTGAAATCATCCATAAAGACTTCAATAATCTTCTCCACATAGTTAGAAAAGATGCTCATCATGCACCTTTGGAAAGTGGCTGGTGCATTGCAAAGGCCAAAGGGCATCCTCCTAAATGCGAAGGTGCCAAATGGGCATGTGAAGGTGGTCTTCTCTTGATCTTCAGGTGCAACAGGGATTTGATAGAAGCCTGAATATCCATCAAGGAGGCAGTAATGGCTCTTTCCAGCAAGTCTCTCAAGCATTTGGTCCTTGAAGGGCAAGGGAAAGTGGTCCTTCCTTGTGGCGGTGTTGAGTTTCCTATAATCCATGCAAACTCTCCACCCATTTTGTACTCAAGTGGGCACTAGCTCTCCTTCAGAATTAGGGACAATGGTAATCCCAGTCTTCTTTGGCACCACATGGATGGGACTCACCCATTTACTGTCAGAAATTGGGTAGATGACCCCAATGCCTAAGAGTTTTACTATTTCTTTCTTCACAACCTCCATCATGGGTGGATTCAGCCTCCTCTGTGCCTCACGAACAGGTTTGCACTCATCCTCCATATGTATTCGATGCATGCATGTTGAGGGTGATATGCCTTTGATGTCCTCCAAGGTCCACCCTATTGCCTTCTTGTGCTTTTTCAACAAATCAAGGAGTTTTTCCTCTTCTTCTTGGCTGAGCTGGTTGGAAATGATGATTGGGAGTGTATTTCCAGCCCCCAAGTAGGCATATTTGAGATGATCTGGCAGGGGCTTTAGATCTGGTGCACTTTCTGTCTTTGTCTCAGCCTGCTGTCTGCTGGTTGATTGGGACAGATTTCCTGTTGATTTGGGCAAATCATCCGGTGATCTGGGCAAATCTCCTTCTGTCATTTCTGTCTGCTGGTTGATTTGGGCAGATTGCCTGGGTGATTTGGGCAAATCACTCGCAGAATCTGCCCACATCACTATCTGGTCTGTCTCTGAGCAGTTTCTGTCCATCTCTTCATATCTGCACAAATCAGCATGGAGTGTTTCAGCCAGATCAAAATCAAAGACTTCTTGGCTCAAGTCATCAATGACATCAAGGCCATAAACAGGAGAAACATCTTTAGGGAATTTCATAGCTTCATAAACATTGAATTTGATAATCTCCCCTTCAAACTCCATGGTTAATGTGCCATCATGCACATCAATTTTGGTTCTTGCTGTGCTCAAGAATGGCCTTCCAAGTAGGATGTCAGAGGTGCAATTGCTCTTGTCTTCCTCCATGTCAATGATGTAAAAGTCAGCTGGGAAGACTAGTTGGTCCACTTGCACCAACACATCTTCAAGCACTCCCTTGGGATAGACAATCGATCGGTCAGCCAATTGAATTACAATGCTGGTGCTTTTTAGTGTACCTACATTCAATAAATTAAAAATAGAGAGAGGCATGACATTGATTGAAGCTCCAAGGTCACACATGGCTTTCTTTATCCCCACGTTGCCTATCTTGCATGAAACAGCGAACATCCCTCTATCCTTGCATTTGACTGGAATTTTTCTTTGAATAACAGCTGAGACACACTCCCCCACACTCACCTTTTCACGTTCAGCAAGTTTCCTTCGGTTGGTGCATAGCTCTTTGAGGAACTTAGCATACCTTGGAATTTGCTTTACAGCATCAAGTAGGGGAATGTTAATTTCCACCTTGCGAAAGGTCTCAAGTATTTCTTTCTCCTCTTTTTCTTTTTGAGACCTTGCAAATCTTTTGGGGAAGGGAGGAGGTACCTTGAATTTCTCTGCTGGCTACTGTTTCTGCCCTTGACTGGGTTCTGCCTGATCTGGTGATTTGGGCAAATCGTTTGGTGATTTGGGCAAATCACTTTCTGTCAAGTCTGTCTGCTCACTGATTTGGGCAGATCGTCTGGGTGATTTGGGCAAATCACTGCCCTGATCACTTTCTGGCAGATTTTCTTCCATGGCCTGTTTCTTCAATTTCTCAACCTTGCTATCTTGCAGCTCTTTTCCACTCCTCAATGTGATGGCACTAACATTTTGTCTTGGATTTATTTCAGTTTGGGAGGGTAGCTTCCCTTGAGACTCCAATTTGCTCATTGAAGAGGCCATTTGACTCATCTGTTTCTCAAGACTTTGCACAGTATTTGCTAAATTTTGCACAATCTCCTCAAGAGGTACTTTGGAGTTCTGAGGTGCAGCTTGAGCTTGATTCCTTTGCTGATAGCTTGGATATTGATTTCCCTTTGCATAGCTAAAATTTGGATGGTCCCTCCAACCTGGATTATAAGTATTTGCATAGGGATCATACCTTCTTTGCCCATTGAAACCCCCAACAGCATTGACTTGCTGGTCCTCCTCTTGAAGGGAAGGACATAGATCAGTTGGGTGGTTGTTGGCACATATTCCACATGGCTTGGGCTGCTGAATCTGCTGAACTTGTTGGGTTTGACTCACAACAAGGCTACGGACAGCATTGGTGAGTTCAGAAAGTTGGGATGATAAAATGGAATTACTCACCTCATTTACATTCCTTGTTGGTAGCTCTTGGTCTCCAAATTGTTGAGAAGCTGCAGCCATGGAGGAAATTAAGTTCCTCATCTCTCGAGGTGATTTCTTTTCAATTGTTCCTCCACATGCTGCGTCAATAAATTTTCTCTCTGAGGGTAGCAATCCTCCATAGAAGTACTCAATGAGAGATTGGTCAGAAATATCATGCCGAGGGCAGCTTGTGCACAACTTTTTGAACCTTTCCCAATACTCATACAAGCCTTCAGAGTGCTTTTGCTTTATGCCACTTATTTCTCTACGGATGCCTATGGCTTTTGAGGTTGGAAAGAATTTTCTCAAGAATGCTCTTACCATATCAGCCCATGATGTGATGGATCCGGGTGGCAAGTAGAATAGCCACTCTTTGGCATAGTCTTCAAGGGAAAAAGGGAAGGCTCTAAGCTTGATATCGTCTTCTGGAATGCCTTGGGGTCTCATGGTTGAGCACACAACGTGGAATGCCTTCAAATGCTTGTGAGGATCTTCATTTTCTAGGCCTCTGAATTTAGGAAGGAGATGAATCAATCCTGTCCTTAGCTCGAATGGTGCTGTCAATAGGGGATATTCAATGCATAAGGGTGCTTGATCTCCTGTTGGTTCAGCTAACTCTCCGAGAGTTCTTTCCCGTGGCTGGGGTGCTTGGATGGGCACGTTTCTTGCTTGATTTTCAGCTTCTACATGTGCAGCAGGTGGTGCCGCCATTGCTGGATTTTCTGCCATGACCAGAAATTCAGTTTCTGGTGCTAAATCAGTGGTAGCAAGTGTGGTGGTGGAAGTTTCTGCTGGTGCAGAAATTTCTTCAGCAGGGGCAGTAGGTGGTCTGTGAGATGGTGTTGTTGATGAAGATGCTTTTGAGGCTTGGTTCCTCAAATTTGCTTGCTTCCTTAAGCTCTTGGCAGTTTTTTCAATCTCAGGGTTGTAAAGAAGTGTGTCTTTACGGCCAGACCTGGTCATAAAGGGAAAATACGTTAGTTTAAATCAATTCCCCGGCAACGGCGCCAATTTTTGATAGGCGGTTGTCGAAGCCGTCAAAAATAAACCTATTATCAACCGACAAAATAAATTTGCAGATAGTGGCAATAGGGTCGAACCACAGGGAATTGACACTAAAGACCTTCCTAATAATGACCAAGGTAAGTAGATAACAAATAATTAAAAGAGGGGGGTTTGATTTGATGAATTAATATTAAACAGCAAAAGAAAGCAATAATTTAAATAGATGAGACTTTCAATGAGAAAGAGATTCTAGCTGAAGTGTGAGTCTAATTCAATTTGTTCAGAATTGATCATTGATTTCTTGGATACTCTTATTTATTTCAATAAGTTAGTTTAGGATGTGGAAGGCGCTTCTCACAATCCTAATTCCTCCTTAATTCTAACTTGATTAGGAAACGTTCGCTAATCAAATACTAGTTAACAAGTTGCCAAGGAACGTCCTTGGGGCCTTTGGCATCGAACAACTGTTAACTGCATTAAGACTTAGAGAAACCTAACTCTAACCTTGCCAACCGCGTGGTCAAGTTTAGATTATGCAACTTGATTAAATTTGTGTTTAAACAATCTAAGCAATTACGGACCTAAACCATTCAAACAATATATTACTTATGCAATTAAAAGCAACAGGCCTTAATTGATTCTAAAAACAAAGCAATAATTATAGAAAGATCAGATTGCATAAATATTGAAACAAGCAAGAGTTCAACAATGGAGTATTAAACCTCCCAATTCATCACAATTTTGAATATTCTCAACTTCAACTAGAAAACAATGAATTTAGCCACTCATGGTGACTAAAATACAAAAATAAAGAAGAAAAGAAAGAAGGAAAGTTTCTGCTGTGTTGCTGGAGAATTTCCGAGGATGGCAGATGCTGAAAGAGATGATGAGTTGCCTTTGATGCTGCCCTTTTATAGCTGGAGAGTCCCAAGTCCAATTTGATTAGGGTTTTGTAATCTCAATTTGATTTGGTCTTCTTTGTAGTCTTTGATTCCTCTTTGAATTTTGTGTTTGATTGAGAATGGAACTCTCTAAGTGAAGGGCGTGGCTCTTGGGACTGATCTTGTGGTGTTTGAAGTGGACTTGGACTTCTTTTCTTTGAATTTCTAATTTCTGCTCTTTTCCCGCCTCTGCTGTATTTTCTGCTATTAAAGTGATTTGGGCAAATCCTGCGAGTGATTTGGGCAAATCACTTGCTCATTTTGCCCCAATCGCTTCCTGGGGTTCAGTCCAGTTTCTGTTTTTGTCTCTGCGAGTGATTTGGCCAGTTTCTGCGAGTGATTTGGGCAAATCACTTTGACCCAATCACTTTTCCAGCTTTTTCTTCACTTTTTCTCTAACTTTCCAATTTCTTCCTTTTCTGTAAAAACATATCAAAAACACAAATTAAGCTAGAAAAATGTGTAAATAAACAGTAGAAAATATAATACAAATGTGGCTAAATTATGCTTGATCACCATATCATCCCATGAAGTGATAGATCCAGGTGGTAAGTAAAACAACCAATCCTTAGCATAATCATCAAGTGAAAAAGGAAAAGCTCTCAATTTAACATGTTCTTCAGTTATACCTTGCGGCCTCATGGATGAACAGACAATGTTAAATTCTTTTAAGTGCTTGTGTGGATTTTCATTCTCTAAACCTCTAAACTTAGGGAGTAGATGAATCAAACCTATTTTGAGTTCAAAATGAACTGTCAGAGGTGGATAAGTGATGCAAATAGGTGCTTGATCAGCTATAGGGGCTGCCAACTCTCTCATGGTCCTTTCTCTTGGCATTGGGGCCCTCATGGCTGGATTTTCTTATATTATTTCATCATGGACAGCATGTCTAGTATGAGCAGCAGGTTGTGCCACGTTTTCAGCCATCTCCGCAGCTTGGTGGTGCGATTCAGAGGATTCAGAAGTGGTCTCTGCGATGAGGTCTTCTTCCTGCACAGATTCGGCTTTAGTTGTCTCCCAAAATCGAGTTGCTTGCTTCCCTAATCTCCTGATTGTGCGCTCAATTTCTGGATCGTAAGGCAGAGTCTCCTTGTGTCCAGATCTGTTCATGAAAGAAAAATAAATCAGTTAAATCAATTCTCCGGCAACGGGGCCAATTTTTTATTGTCGGTTGTCAAAATCGGTCAAAATAACCTTTTCAGTTATCAACAATATTACTACTGCAGATAGTGGTGAAAGAATCGAATCCACAGGGAATTGATACTTACCTATCTTTCTTATCAAGACCAAGGGAACACACTGAAAGTAAACTGAAAGCAAAGTAAACTAAAAGCAAAAGTAAAAAAAGGGGGGTTTTGAGATTGATTCCGTTGAACTAATACTGAAAGCAATAAAAGAAAGCGAATAATTAAAATAAAGATAAATCAATAATGAGAAAGCTCTAGTTGAAGAATTGGATCCATTTCAGTTGTTGGGATTGATCATTGAAACTTAGGTTCTTTTGATTTATTCAATAGATTAGTTATGGAGATGGAAGACGCTTCTCACCACCATGTCTCTCCTTAATCATAAATCAATTAGGGAACGTCCTCTAATTAATCACTAATCAACAAGTTGCCAACGAACGTCCTTAGGCCTTAGGCATCAAAACAACTATCAATTACATTAAGAAATAGAGAGATCTAATCCTAACTACCCAAACGTATGGTGATATTGCTAGATTATGCAACTTCCTTAGATTTTACACCAAGTGTTCTTGTGTTTGAATAATCCAAGCAATTACGGACTCAAAATTATTCAAACTAACAATATATTACCTTGTAATCAAGAATCAAGTGGCCACATTGATCATAATAACAAAGCAATAATAGAATCAAGCATGAAATTGCACAAATATTGAATAAACCAAAGACAACAATGTATGTTCAGATCTCACAATCCATAAAACAACCAAAATTTCACCTAATCTTCAACTAGAATAAAAGGTTTCAGCCACTCCTGACTAAATCAAAACCAAGAAAAGAAAAGAAGAAGAAGAGATGAAGAACCGAAGATGGAGAAGCTTGGGGAGCGCCGGCCGAATGGGAGAGTGAATGGGGAAGAGAGGTTCGGTTGTCCTTAGAAGATCCTTATATAGTTTTTAGGTGCTACCCTAAGTCTTCCTTGCTGCCCAAGTTGAACTCTTGGCTGCCCAAGTGCTGCCCATGCCACCCAACCTTGCACATTAATGAGGTGGGGCTTCCTTTTGAATTTTGAATTTTGAATGTGCAAGACTTGAGGTGGCATGTGTGACTTCTTTGGCTTCTTTGACAAGCTGAATTTGAATTTCAAATTTGAATGTGCATCTTCATAAGATTTGGCTTCTTTAATAAGGAAAAGGATTCTTGAAGATCTTGAATTTCAAACTGCTCTGCTGAACACACTTTTCTTATTTGCCACTTTCCTTATTTGCCACTTTCCTTATTTAGCACTTTCCTTAATAAGCTGAATCTTGATTTTGAATTTTGAATTCTCTTATGGATTTAAAATTTGAATTTCAAATTATTTTTCTTATTTGGCTCATTTCAAGTTGCACTTGGCATACTTGCTCTCATTTGCTCCATTTTAGGCAGTTTTAGAGGCATTTTCACCAAATTATCTCTTTACACCATTTTCTGCAAAATAAGATCAAAATCACAAAATTAGGCAGAAAAAGTATAAATTAACGTCAATAACCTCATGATAAAATGGTCTAAATTATGCTCTATTAGCAATACACATTCTTCATTGAACACCAAGTTTTATAACTCTTCTTTATAGTTTTCTTTGAACATAAGGTAAAAACTTTCAAGAAATCAATAAGCATGTCATAAAATCTTCTTTTTAACCTTTTTTTTTTTGGACAAATAGCCTTTTTAAACCCTTAAGAAATATTCAAAAAATCATTTTGGCTCTTTTCAAAAAAATTGGTTTACTTAGATCTCGAGAAATTTTAAAATAATCATTAAAACCCTTAATTTTTTTTTTTAAAATGGTCACTTAGATCTAAAATTCTAATTACGTTAAAAACTCTGGTAGTGAATTAAAAATGGATATTTAACCTTTTAACAAAAGATTCAATAGTCATGTAAGCCCCATTTAATAAATAAATTTGTTTTTAATATTTCAAAAAAAACTATTTTTGAAATTTTAATGACTAAGTTTAAATTAAATAAATTATGTTGTTTATAAAAAAGTAATTTTATAAAATGTATAGAATAAATAAAATATTAGTAACAACATATAAATATTTAACTTTAATTTATTAAAAACATAAAAAAAAATCCTTGATTTTAATAAAACACTTAAAAGAATTCCATTCAATTTTATTTTCTGTTCTCATTAACCAGACACCCAACTTTAATCATACAATCTCTATTAAAATCTTTTAAAAATCATTAAAAAATAGTGATCATTACTCTATATTTAAATAAATAATGAAAGTAAAAAATATATTGTAATAATTTAATTTTTTTATCCTATAAATATGATATTTGAACTACACTAGAAAAATAAAAAAAACCCTTATATTTTTATAATTTATATTAAGAAAATATAAAACCATTTCTTATAATTTAAATTTTCATTAATATTTTTATATCTTTATTATTTATCTTATATTTATCTATAATTTAATAATATAGTACATTTAGAATTTTTGAAAAGAAATTTTGAGATTACAATTTTATATTTTGTTGATGAGAAATGAAGGGAAAATATAGATAATTTTTAGTTTTGTTTTAAGGAAATGATTTTTAAATATTAAATTTAAATTTAGACATTTATAAATTTTAATTAAATTTTATTTATTCAGTAAATAAATTTTAAATTTATTCATAAATTTTATTTATGAATCTGAGATTTCTCAGATTTACTCAAATGCATTTATTATCGGTCTAAGTATGTGAATACTTATAAATTTAATTATTAAAACTAAAATTAAATTTATTCATTTAAAATGGTTTTAACGATTATTATATTATTTTTTAAAAATTTAAATATTTTTTATTTAACGAAGAATTAACGGTATTTTGGACATACTATTTTAAGGGTTTAACCGACTATTTTGAGAAATTCAAAACTTTAAATGAACCAATTTTTTTAACAACGGCTTAAATGACTTTTGTATATTTTTTAAGGATTAAAACCGCTATGTGCCTTTTTTTTATTTCTTTTTTAAATTATCTCTATTAATAACTTTGATAAGGGATTTAAGAGTACAAACAACTCTCTGCATATGTTCATTAGACTTACAACTATACTGCGCAATACTAGATTTTAAATGGTAAAAGGATGCTCTCAAAAATATTTTTATTGAATTTCACATAAGTTTTAATTAAGTTTTCATATATTATTCATTGAAAATAAATCTAATTAAATTTTTTTACTTTTACTCAATTGTTAAATAAGTTCAATTTATTTTTTTTGTTAATTAAGCCTCTATATTTTTGTAATAAGTTTTGACTTATTATAATATTTTTAAATAATAAAATATTATTTTTTAAATTTAAAATATAAAAAATTTAGTATTTTAATTAATATAAACAATTTTAAAAAATATATAAAAATAGTAAATAAGTTCTAAAATTACAAAAATGAAATTTTATTAAAAAATTTATTATTTAAAAAAATAATATTTTATTATTTAAAAAGTAATGTTATATTAGATCATGATTTAGTTGACTCTTGACAAAATACAAACGTTTAATTATCTTAAAAAAGTTAAAATTAGGTTTATTTAGTTTTTGAATAAAAGTATATAAACTTAATTGAATGTATTTTTATTATTCATTCAAATTGCTGATTTTCTACTTAAAAATATTATTTTTAAAGTTAAGAGGTAAAGAGCATCTATTTAGATATATACCTACATGTAATGCAACTTGTATGATCTATAACTTAATCTTAAAAATGTCTTTGGAAGTGATTCTTGATGGTACAATCAAATTTGAAAAGCAAACTAAAACTTTTTTGAGCCTTTTATATTCCGTCTTCCTTGTCAAAATAGATTGAATTTTCAACAACTAAAAACTGAGTTCATCGAGACAACCGAGTTAGAAATCCAATATTAATTTTTATTTGTGTTTTTTCTTCATTCTATGTACTATTTATTGACATAATATCTTAGCTTTATTTTTGTAAATTTTTATAATTTTTTTCATGTATGTGTGCTATTTTATTTTTAATTCATAAAATCTATGTCTTAGTATGTAAACCAATGAATTATGGGCAGCAATATGGTAAGGAGTTTTTCATTTTTAATTTAAATGTTTTATGTTCTTTCTATTTTGTTCTTTCATATTACTGCCCATATAAGTTTGTATATAGATGTAGATGGATATAAAGGTGGAGCCTAAGGTTTTGCATAATCGTATGTCTGATTGTCTTGTAAGAATTGGAGAAGTTTCTCTTTTATTTTTGTCTATTTATATGAAAAAATTAAAATTTTTCGCTATTTTGTAATTTAATTCAAAACTTTAAAGTTGGTAAAATTGTTTAAAATTATAAATTTTGTTGCAATTATATATCCAAATTTAAAACTTGAATTAGAAAAAGTGTGTTTTGTTGATATCATAGTACCACACAAATTATTTTATTACACTAATATGACACATAGATAAATTGATAGAAAAAATCTAAAATAATCCAAATCTTTAAAATAGTATAATTCAGTTCAAAGTCTATAAATTATTTTTCTTCATCTCCATCTAACTTGATGTAAAAAAAACTACAATTTTAACTTTTTTTTATTTGTCACTAGTTCCAACAGAAATTGCAATAGGTCTCATATTTATTGATTTTTTACTTTCTAAATGCTTTGTTAGGTATTCATCATCATACATTTCACTATATTCGTTATAAAAAACTATGTCAATATAATAAAAAATTGAAATTATAGTCTTATCGTCTACAGTTGTGCTATTAATCTTCTATTATTGGTCAATAGTATAAACCAACACTTAAAGATGCAAACACAAACATTGCATTAAGAGCATATATGATTAAAATCTAAAAGAATTAAGAGAATTAGAATTAAAAATAGAAAGAAGTTCTATTATAATTTGTTGCATTAAACAGATGGGAATAAAGTATAATAATAGGGAGGATAAATTTAGAAATTTTAAGTTTAATTCTATCAATTTTTATTATTTTTAGACTAAATTGAAAAACAGCTAAAATTTTTGGATTTTTATATCAATACTATTTATCTACATGACATGTGAGTATGATAAATAATCCATGTTTCTACATTAGCAAGACACACTCTCCCCAATTCAAGTTTTAACCTTATATATAATCGCAATAAAATTTACAATTTTAGATAATTTTGCTAACTTTTAAAGTTTTGGATTAAATTGGAAAATAGCGTAAAGTTTTAAATTTTTCACGTAAATAGCCCTTTATTTTTTAGTCTTTGTCCTCGTTTTGTAATGACCCCAATTTAGGACCACTATTAGTATTAAGGTTTAGATTGACTTAAGGTTACCAGAATCTATGGCAAGCCTAATTCACATCCTGTGTACCTAATAGAATCCCATCATGATATCAAAGCATACATAAAAACATCATCATCAAATTCAACATGTGAAAACATATCATAAAATATAAACATGTTCTAAGAGCCATCAAAAAATACTCCAATACTAACATCAATACATACCATAGAGTTTGATAAATATAACGTAAGAATTTAAAACTTTTACATAAAAGATATCATAAATAAGGGATCACACTAGTACGCTAGGCATATCACAGTTCTAAATGATTAATTATTTTATATGTCCATTAACTATTATATGGAAGAAACATACTCTAGACTATGAGATCTCAACACTAACTCTGCACCTGCAAACTTGGGATTAGGGAAAAAGGGGTAAGTTATGATAGTATAGTGAGTAGAATCATGATATAAAACAGTTTAATATAGAAGACGTTTACATGAATGCATCACAATACAAATAATTCACATCATATAATGGACTTGTCCCCAATAATCCTCCATAAATCTTATAGTGTTTGGCCCACAACTGGGGCTTCTTAAAACTTCCTCTTAAATATAGCATAATTCATAATGCCAGGGGTGTAGAATGGACACCCTAATCTTTCACTAAACATAATGTGAGGAGCGCAAAATGGGCCTCAACTCAGACTTCTATATCCGACATGCATAATCATAACATAACATGAGGGCTAGTGGGTCATCCAACATCCATCAACAACAATAATTAAATTACAATGTAGCATATTCGTGAATCTAATGGAAAACAATCTATAATAATTCATAGTATTTGTGATATATGAGCATGCTTAATAAATAGTTGATCTAACTTCAAATAAAATTTAATTTAGTTCTACTCACCTCTTATAAACATTTTATAACTCAGCTAGCAATTATCTCATTACTGGCCTCTATGACTTTTTAAGTTTGGTCTTATACAAAAAAATCCAAATGAGGGACTAAAAATAACTTTTACAACTCTTAAAGCTATTCCAAGAAATTTCTAAAAGCACATAAGAAAATAAAAGGGCTAAAAAAGGCTAAATAGGGGATTTTCGGTCATAGGTTCAATGATCTAAAGTCTCTGTACAAACCCAAAGCCCTAACATCAGAAGCAGATTAGGCTACCAAAAGTGGTATCCTTTTTTGGTAGGTTCGTTGACCGAACTTAGGTTCTTCTACAATAAGAACTCGATTCTGTCGTGACCTCCAACCTTTAACACTTAAAACATCCACCCATTTAAAGCTCAAAAACATCAAATCTCAACTGAAAAATCTTAAAACAACTTAACACTAACATGCATCCATCAAAAAGAGATTAAATCAGAACTTCCCATCTTGCATTGTACCCATATACTAAACTAAGTAAAAGTAAGTTACATGCAATCGTATATTTTCTAAAAAATGATAAGGTTTTGTGAGGAAACAAAACTTACCTCTTGAAAGATCAACGCAAATGGCAGATTAAAGTTAGGAGAAGGAGAGAGAAGAAAAAGTTGTAGACTTAAAAGAATCTTAGAACTCAACTTGAAATCTCCAAAACAAGTTTCAACTTCATCAAATAGTAACACATCATTTGAAGAGAAAAGAAAGGTAAGTATTGCTGCTTACCTCTTTCTGAAATGGAGAGAAAGGTTGAGAGCTATTTATAGGGGTGTGTTGCATAAAGCACCAAACCTGGAGGTTTGATAGCCGAATTTTAAAAATTTTGAAAATCTCTTTATGTACTTTTTTAAAAACTCATTTAAAATACACTTTAAAATTTTTTTTATGAAATCCATTTTACCCTTTCTTAAAATTTTCAATTCCAAGATTCTAGATTCTAATAGAGATTCCGTCGAAAACTGAAATTCCAATATTGAAAATTAGGTGGGTATTACACGTTTGACTTGGTTTTCTTGTTTTGCTTCATTTAGTTGCTGCTTTTATCCTTTTTTATTTATGGTATTTATTTAAAGAATAAAAGATATATTAAGTTATGGTGCAACCAAGGTAAAGACTCATGCAATGGAGCAAAAGATAGCAAGAAGTAAGGATGCCCAAGACTCCAATAGTCTATAATATGGTTGGACCACATTTCAGCCCCTTTCACATGGTCCAATTTGTGTAACTTTCTATCTAAAACAATTTAAGAGGTGGGCTAAGACCAATAAACCAAAGACCTTTTTGAAGGTCACTTGCATGAAATATTTAACCTATGAGCCGTGTAATAGATACTGGTTCTTTTTCTTTTTTACTTCTTTCAGTTGTAGGACTTTTAAATGGGTTTGTAATTTAATGAGTTGCATGCAAGTCTTTTTTTTTTTTCACTATATTCTTTTAGTTATAGGATTATTGATGAGTTGCAAAACTCAACTTTTTTCTTATTTAATTTCATAATTTTACTATGATTTTAATATAAATATTTAATTTGAATTTGAATTTAATTTTGAACAGGTTTGTGAGCAGAAGTTGAGAAAATGAACGGAAAAAAAGTTGAATTAAAAGATTTTTGTATTGAGAGATTACAACCTTGATCAAACCTGTAGCCTAAGGCGATGAGGAGATAAGATAGATTTTACCACCTAAGCAATGATAAGATCAGCTTTAAATGAGATCAAATTGAATCAAATTCAATCATATTAGGATAAAAATAAGATAGGATAGAGATAAAATAGGAGTAGTAGATTTTATTTTAAACTATTAAGTTTTATTTTTTTGTGCCTATATAAAGGTTCCTAGCATTAAATCTAGGGATATCATATTTTCTCCCTCTCTCCCTCCTCTCCTCTCTTGTCGCCGCCCCTCTCTCTTCTTCTCTATCTTCTTCTTTTCTTTTTCTTCTTTTCTTCTTTTTTTTTTCTTTAACTTTTGCAATTTTATTATGATATTTAGAGACTAAACAATTATTTTTAGTTGAAGGTTAATTTCAATTGAGGTTTTATTCAAGTTGTGAGGTTATATGTCTCAATTCTTTTCATCTTATTTCTATTTTTTGTTAATTTCTGAAATTGAGAAACACCACCTCCATTGTTGTTTTTTTGAGATTTCAAGGGGCCTATTGAATCTATGGGAAGACAACATATTGTTAATTAATCTAATTAAATACGTAATTGTTTAATTGGGTTAATAACAAGTAGCAATTAACATATTAGTTTATATTAAGGAATTAATAGATTTAATTTAAATAAAACGCGTGTTTTTATTGATCAAGTTTGAATTCTTCTCTCTTAATGCCATTGACTTAATTAAAGCTACATGCGTATTGGGGTTATTAGTTAACTATGAATTAATTTAAGCGCGAAGCGGATTAATTTATTCATAAGAAAGAATTGGTGGGATTCGCGTGTTTCACCACTATTACCAAACAATAGATAATAACATGAATTATTTTTTTCTAACCAATAATCAACTGCAAAACACCTCAATTTGATTACCTTCGGCTGAAAGTTTTAATTAATTATTTGTTTCTCAAATTTCAATTGCATTATTTATTATTTTTCTTTTAAATTTATTTTTTTGGCTTGCCCAAGACAAAATTACTTTCATAAAAAAAGCTCTCTTCTTCTCACTTTTTGTATTAAACTACTCTTCTATTTCAAATTGGTTATCTAAATTAAACAAATCTCTGTGGGATTGATACTCACTTACCCTATCTACAAGTTCTTATCATTCAAGAAAAGTGAGGTAAACTTAATTGACGGATTCGACACCCGTCAATTATTCTAAAATGAATACACTACAAGAACGCTAAAATCAGCAGCAAAAATTTTTACTATAAAATGCAAAGTTTACTGTAACGACCCCAAAAAGGACCGTCACCGGCGCTAGGATTCAGGTCGGCTTAAGGCCGCCAGAACCCGTAGCAAGCCTGCTATACTCTCTGTGTACCTGTAACACTCATACATGATCATACATTTTATGTGAAAATAAAACTCTTTTCTGAACCAAGGCTTAACCTGTGCATGCACTATCTCTGTACTCTGTATCCCTGACTAGAGCTTGCTCTAGATGGGTTAACTCATACCTGTTAAGCCTGGTTTTCACATACAGAAAAACATATATACAGATACAGATCATGTACAAAACATATACATCACTAGGTCAAGCAACAACTATTACATCTCTTTAATATTACATGTCCACTCTAAGCTATTACAGATCTCTTTACTCTTCCTGTACTCTGCTGGACTGTCCCTGTACACTGTACACTGAACCTGCAAAACTGGGGTTAAGGGAGTGGGATGAGCTCTATAGCCCAGTGAGTAGAACAGTAAAACATCTCAGTAAAATATGATCTCATGGAATGCACCATATCACAGACAAGCCACATCAAGAGTAAACCTGTCACCACATAGTCCCAGTAACTCTGTGCCAGGGCGTAGAATCGAGCACATGTTTCCCCTTGGTGATTTTATTGAGTTTCTAATCAAATCTTTCAAAGAAAAATAAGTTTATGGTGCGTTTTAACTAGTTTTGAGAAGGTGTGGAGTTTGAGAACTTGTGAAGCTTGAATCTTCATTTCTTCAAGTTTGGGGTCACGCCAGCCTTTGTTCTTCAAAGGGTAAGAGTGAATCCTTTGTTTTTATTATGTTTTAAATGAGTTTGATGATGGGAAAGGGGAGTTGTGCTTGAGTATGCATAAGTTGTCCATATTAGGGTGTATGGATCCTATGCTTTGTGTATGGTTGTTGTGTGTTGTTTGTTGGAGTTTAATTTATTTGAAGCTCCTTTATGCTTATTGAAGTGTTTATGCATGTTTTAGAAGGGTTAAATGCTGAACATGCCGGGTATTACATTTACTGCTATAAATATTATGGTATACATGATTGGTAGATATTGATGCTATAAAATTGAGGTATTTTGCAATAAAATTATGGTTGTTGCTAAAAAACTATTTATTAGTAAAAATAAATATTGCTCCTAAAAATAGTTTTTTTACTAATGTCCATAATTTTTTATTGCTATATTTTTCTTATGTATCATTAGTAGGTATTATTCATATTATTGTTGTATGTTAGTCAATATAGCAATAAAATTAATATCGCTATAAAATTTTTGCTACTAATTCTATTATTTATTATAGTAACATAGCATAATAGAGACATAGTTGGAATATTTAGGCGGTTGCTCTTCATTGATGACATGTAATTGAACTATAGTAATAACTTTAGGGCAAAAAGACATAAAATGAATAAAGGTTTAATGAATGTTAGAAACCTAGATGAGTTATCTTATTTATTATGTGTACAAATTAAACTTAACAACCGCACATGTTAAGTATACATTTGTTTGTTAAATGGAATCTACGCATGTGAATGAAAGTAGTAATATGTTCCAGGGAAATATAGTAATCATCTCATTTAAATAAAATAGCAACTCTCATATGATTAGTGTCTATTGTATGCGTTTGAGAATGGTGCTTGTTTACTTTGAATTTGTGTATTTAATCATAGAAATATATCCGCGTGATCAAGAATTCCATACTAAATATAATAAGATAGAATATAAGAAATGTGGAGAATTAGTACTTATTTTAATTAGCAAATCTTGAATAGCAAGAGGTGCTTAACACCTTTTCTCCTTTATACCCACTATTTCAAATTAAACCTAGACTAAATAGATTCATAGAATTATGAATGGAACTCTACTAGGGTGAGTCGTAATCCATGTCCTTCATTTGTCTCAGCTATCATCTGGATGATAATTCCAATTAATCCTCTGCCTTTTTATAAGGTTAATAAAATCAATATATTATGGTAGTGTTGTGGAAAGATAGAACTCATGTGGTGTTATATAATAAAACCGCTGTCCACACCACCTATCATTCTTCACCAGACACAACTCGTCAAAGTCGATAAATGGGAAAGAGCAACTGAATATTATTAATTAACATAATAGATAAATTTCATGAACTTATAACTTAAAATTTAGCTAAAATTCATATTTGTATATTTAAAAAAGAAATAATAAAAAAAGGTAATGGTAAAACACACATTATTATTATTATTATTATTATTATTATTATTTGCCAAATATATATATATAGTTGAATGAGCTTTGAATTAACAATTATATAAAATTAGTTAGTAATATAATCGATAATAATAAATGATATATTATTATTATTATTATTATTATTAATTATTATTCTTGCTTGTATAAAGAATATTCTAATTAATACCTCCTACAAGTATAAATAGTACATATTCAACCGATAGAAAGATATATACTTCTGCTATACATTTAAAATATATTTAGGCCTATTGGCTCAAAAAGATCCTAATTTTACGTTTTTTTCATGTTTATAGTCTAAACTTCTAATTTTAGATAAAAATCCTCCAATTTTCGAATTTATTATAATTATAACATATCGCCAATTTAATTTTGACCAGAATAAAATTTGACACATGGCATCTACGTGCAATTATTTTATTTTATTTTATTTTTACCTAAAATCCATATAATCAGCTACTTAATTCTAATTTAACCCATGTTTAACTACAACTCAAGTCTCTAATTAGCTTAGACCCTAATTGAAATCCCTAATTTAAAACCCCACTATCACAAATCGACATTCCAGAGGAAGAGAGGCTTTGTCATTCTGCCATTGTCCATCTTTCCCATAGAGATGATGTCTATGCAAGGTTATTCATCAAGTGGGACTAGTGTCAAGCGAGTTCTTTGTCTTGTGCGCCATATCCATGCCCAACTTTTAATTGCTTATACAAGAAAGAATTCTGGGCTAAGGTTCTATTATTATCCTTTAAGAAAGGTAATATGTAACACCCCTTACCCTATCAAAGTGTAGGCAGAGCAAGAACTGTGACAAACTATACTTTTTTAGACATATCAAGACTAAACAATTTCATTTATCTGTAAATACCAAGTTTTTAGGTAGTCCAAGCAAATTTTATAAGGTGATTAAAGTAAATGTAAGATTTTAAACCAAAATTTTGACAGAGTCTCCTCTGTTTCATCAACATTTCAATCTGTAGCACATATATAAAAAAAACACATGTAAAATTATCAACTGTCAATTGACATCCTACTATTCCTTTATTTACACAACCTTCATAACTCACTCTATTTAATATGTACATGCCAAAGTATAACTGTACTATGACTCAGAGACTCAAAACAACCAGCTATGATAATGGCCTTGATATCTGATGTAGACCTCTGATAAACTCTGCGTGCCTACTTTATCTACAACCTGCGTGAGGTAAAAACCAACTCGCTGAGCTAATGCTCAGTAGGTGATTGCAACCAAATAACAAAATAGAGCAAACATATTCATGTATATAAATAATTAAGTAAACAATTACAAGCTAGTAAATGTTGTTAACATGATACAAAACATACTTGTCAATCTTCTTGGTATAAAATACGAGTGCCATGTATCCTTGTGCATGACAAGAATTACCTTTATATTTAATAGAAATATCTTCTTTTGCCTTTATTGCACATTTTCTATTTAAAGAAAATCATCATAGCTTAGTGCATGTAATAGATGCAGACATATTAGCATTCAATGATAATTTCACAAAATCGAGTATCAATCTTAATTAGGTACTCAGCCCTTATAAACACATAGTAGGATCGACTAGGTAGATAAAGAGTTATAACGGTAGGCACAGGGTGCCAAACGGTAGGCTCAGAGGCCGAAACTGTAATAGCAGGGCTCTGTGGCCGTACTTAAGAGGTACCTGATATGTAACCTCAAATATAGATCATGTATCGGTAGCAATACTGTGAACTCTGTATGTTGATATGGCATGCCATACCCTTAAGCTAACCTCGACTCCTATTAAGTTTATCAGGGCCAAGTATCATTAATTCAATGTATCAATTGCTCAATGTAAATGTTTGTCATTTGAAGCTATTTGAATTCATTTCCAAAGTACATATACCATATGTCATGGTTAACAAGATGAGAAACTCATGGCAAATAGTGCAAAACTTTGTCAACATAGCATTCTAATATTATATTACGTCAAGTCAACTCACTTCTTACATTTCATACCACTAATAAATAAAGAATGACAAGTTTTGCTCAAATCATCATGCACAAATGGGTGTTATTGTCAAGAAAGCACGTGCAAAAATCAAGTACGATAAGCAAGCATGTGTGTAATTCTCACCGATTAAGCAAGCATGTCAATTTTTATGCATTCCAATTTGAGAAAACTGCATTCTGCCATATATTACATAAACTTTTCAAGCAGTTTAGAGTTACAATTTGACTTCAGTTTCTTGATAACAAATGTACATTTATGTCTTATGTTTCTGATAGAGCATATTTTAGTCCATATTATCATAATCTTATTGATGTTTATTTACACATTTTCTACCTAATTTTATGGTTTTAATCATGTTTTGCAGATATTAGGTGTAAAGAGACAATCTGGAGAAAATGCTCTTAAAACTGCCAAAAAAGTGTCAAATATGGAAAGTGCCAAAAAAGAAAGTTTTCAAATAAGGAAAGTTTTCAGAAAATGAAAGTTTTCAAATAAAGAAAGTGCAGAAGTAAAAGCAAATAAGGAAGGCTCAATCAGAAGATTATTTGAAATTCAAATCGCAGATCTTTCTTTCCTTGTTCAAAAATGTACACACACTGCAGCAGTCATAGCTTCCTATTTAGGCAGCAAGATCTCATGAAGACGCACTTGCCTCTTCTGCGTTCAGCATTCAAAATTCAAACGAAGGCTCCACCTAAAAGGGAAAGACTGGATAGATTCACTTTCCCTTCTGCATTCAATGACTGCGCTCCACTTCCTCTTTTGCAATCCGCGCGCATCCTTCCTCTTTTGAAGCCTGATCCGCGCGCCTCCTTCCTTCTGGAGAATTTGCAATGCGATTCTTTCCTTTTCAGCACTTTGAGCAGCCTCTTCACTAATTAGGAAGCAAGTATGACCAAGGGCAGCACTTTCAGCTATAAAAAGACACATAAGGAGCCTCCACACAACTTTTACACACCACCTTGGAGACACCTACGGGATTCACATCTCTTCTTCTACCTTTCTTCTTTTCTTTTATTTTTGATTTTTGTTTCAGCCATGAGAGGCTGAAATCTTTTATCTAGTTGAAGATTAGGTGATGCTTTAGTTGTTTTATGGATTGGGAGACTTGATCAAACATTGTTTATCTTTTGTTATTCAATATTCATACAATCTCATGCTTAATTCCATTGTTGCTTTGTTGTTTTGATCAATATGGCCAATTGATTCTTGATTGCAAGGTAATAATATGTTAGTTTAGGTGATTTAAGTCCGTAATTGCTTGGATTATTCAAAAATAAGAACACTTGGTGTAAAAACTAAGGAAATTGTATGATCTAGCAACATTTCATGCGTTTGAGTAATTAGGATTGGATCTCTCTATCTCTTCATGCAATTAACAATTGTTTTGATGCCTAAGGCCCAAGGACGTTCCTTGGCAATTTGTTAATTAGTAATTAATTAGAGGACGTTTCCTAATTGGTTTAATCATAAGGAGAGACATGGTGGTGAGAAGCATCTTCCATCTCCATAACTAATCTATTGAATCAATCAAAAGAAGCTAAGTGTCAATGATCAATCCCAACAACTGAAGTGGATCCAACTCTTCAACTAGAGCTTTCTTATTATTTATTTCTCTTTTATTTTATTATTCGCTTATTTTAATTGCTTTCAGTAGTTTGTTAATCAAATCAATCTCAAACCCCCCATTTTACTCTTACTGTAATTTATTTTTATTCTGCTTTCAGTTTATCTCGTTTTCAGTTTTATCTCGTTTCAGTTTGTTTTGCTTTCAGTTTTATCTCGTTTCAGTTTTATCTCGTTTTAGTTTTATCTCGTTTCAGTTTTATTTCATTTCAGCTTTATCTCGTTTCAGTTTATCTCGTTTTCAGTTTTCTTCTTTTTCAGTTTATTTTTATTTCAGTTTATTTTATTGGTCTTGATAATGAAAATAGGTAAGTTCTCAATTCTCTGTGGATTCGATCCTTTCACCACTATCTATAGTTGTAAATTGTTGATAACCAGAAAGGTTATTTTTGACTGGTTTCGACAACCGCAAGTCAAAAATTGGCGCTGTTGCCGGGAAATTGATTTAACTAATTTATTTTTATTTTAGGACCTGATCTGTAACCCGAAGAACACCATATTGCAGATCTGAAAAAAAAAAAAGAGAGTGAAGACCACATTTGCGCAGGAGCACCTTTTACAACACATTCGGCCGCCGAACTTCATCAACCTTCGGCCGCCGAACCTCATCCTCATTCGGCCGCCGAACATCTCACCAAAAGGCACAGTCACCATCGCAGATCTGAATCATGGACGAGGTAAGTAGATCTGATCTTTCTTTTCTGACATCTTTTATGAAAGATTTTGCCATAGGACTAGTTCAACAGGTTCAAGCACCCCAGCCACCAAAGCCATGTAGGATCTGTGGATATGTGGGACACCCAACTGATCAATGTCCTACACTTTATGAGGATTACCAACCAGTGCATGCATATGGAGGATTCGGTAGTCAGCCTAGACGTACATTTGGAGGATTCAATGACCAACCAGTTCATGCATATGGAGGATTCTATGAACAGCCAAGACATGATCCCTACCATAACACATACAATCCAGGTTGGGGAGACTATCCAGATTTCAGTTATGCAGAGGCTAACAACTACCAGGATTATCAAGGAAATCAAGCCCAAGAAGAACCTCCAAGTTCCAACCAACACCTTGAAGAGAATATTAGGACATTGGCGATTTCTGTTCAAACTCTCCAACAGCAGGTGGAACAACTGACCACCTCAATGAGTGCAACCATGATAAGAAGAGAGGACGAGTTTCAAGATGTATGGGATGACGATGAAAGTTCACCAGTGCAAGAACAAGCTACTGAAGAGAAACAACCAGAAAATTATTTACCTAAACAAACTGATCAAACAGAACTTGTTGAAAGTTTAGATATCATTGATTGTATGAGCCAAGAAATTTTTTATATAGATCAAGATGATATGCTAAACAATGATCTTTGCAGGGAAAAGAGCCAGAAAGAGCCAGAACTGAAAGAAACTGACTGTTGCATCCTACAGGTGAACTGCAGCCAAGCACAGACTGAAGAGGGCACTGTCGCACCTCCTCAGGAGAATTCGCAGATGAGCTTTGCGTAACCTGAAGCCACCTCCATCGCATCCTTTCAGCTTAAACCGCAGGACAGTCCTCCCTTTCAGTCAGATCTTGCACAGAAGGAGCAAACTGAAACTAATTTAGCCATAGATCCAATGCAAACAACCCATGCTCACAAGGAACAAATGGAAGTTCAAGAGCCCAAACCAAAGGACCATACGGACCAATGCCTTCCCAAACCTCCGGATAAGGTAGAGTTTGTTTTGCCTGAATTAAGTACTAAACTGCAGCTAGCTATGGAGAGATATGAATTGAAGTTGGAAGTGCTAAAAAATGCAAACATAAGGGCTAGAGGCACACCTCATCTGAAAGAAGAGAAGCTAATCATGTTGCTTCATGAGTACATGGAAAAAATAGGATGGGCTATGACTAAATCACAAGGAGTGCTACACTTTTTACTCAATGCAGTTGGGACCCTTTTCCCTTCTCCAATTACTTGAGCCTTGATTAAATGGATCACACCATGCACACCACACCCAGGGGAGTACTCAGTTTCTTTTACATTTTAATATTTCCTATACAATGAGGACAATGCATGATTTAGGTGTGGGGGTGCATATTTCTGAATTTTTAATTTTTGCTTTAATTTTCAGTTTGAATTTTTGTTTGCATTTTCAGTGTGATTTTTTTTCATTTTTTTTCATTTTTCCACAGTCTTCTTCTTTTTTATTTGCTCTACTCAAACTGATAGACTATGTTGGATGAGCTTTTCTTTCCATGACCCTATTGATGTGATGACTCTTTAAACTTATGTTGAATCAATTGCAGTGAGTTATATTCATGTTTGAGAATTGCCTTTTGAATTGAATCTTTGAGCTTACCATGGTGAAAAATGTATTGATGACACTCATTAGAGAGAATGAATTGAAAATTGTGTGAATGAACTTACCATGACTTGATTTAGCAATTGGTGTTGATTTGTCCAATGCATTGATTAAAAGAAATTCAGCAAAGGCTTAGACCTCAAAAGCACAAATTTAAAATTGTTCCAATGGTCAAAAGACTATGAACAGAGCTAGTAGCCACTTGGACAGGTGACCAACTGAGTAACTGGGGGTGGGTATCACCAATATGTACCTTCACGTCAAAAGGTTGGTGACTTTTTCAAACAAGATTAAAGTGCAAAAGGCTGAACAAAGTACTTCAAGGTAAGGGCAAATCACTCTGAAAGCTAGAAAAAGTCTTAACTGAACAAGAACATGTGCATGTGTAATCTCTCTCTTGAGGAAAACAAATCCTAGCCATGGTAAGTAAAGGGAAGCAAGAAAAGAAGGTGAGTAACCTTGATGCATATATTCTTCACTGCAATGATTCAAAATAAGGGTCTAGAGTAAGAGTTTAAGTGGTAATAAGGATCTAGAGCAAAGAAGGCTTATTTGACTATGTTTATTTGCTTGAGGACAAGCAAAAGGCTAGGTGTGGGGGTATTTGATAGAGCATATTTTAGTCCATATTATCATAATCTTATTGATGTTTATTTACACCTTTTCTACCTAATTTTGTGGTTTTAATCATGTTTTGCAGATATTAGGTGTAAAGAGACAATATGGAGAAAATGCTCTTAAAACTGCCAAAAAGTGTCAAATATGGAAAGTGCATGTAATACTCGGCTAGACTCCGGTATTGGAATTCCTACCGTCCGGTGGAATCTCAGGTGTCGGAGACTTCTAGAAGGGTAAAACCATGTTTTTATAAAATGTTTTAACGCATTTTATGTTTTTAAGCAAGAAAGAAAATGAGTTTTTGCATGAAAATGGCATTGGAGGAAAACTCGGGTTCGGCCGCCGAACCTCAAGTTCGGCTGCCGAACATACATGCGCTTCGGGAGTGCTTTAGGCCCCCGAAGGCATAAGTGAGGGAAGTCCAGGTTCGGCCGCCGAACCTTATTGTAATATCCGGCTAGATTCCGGCATCGGAATCCCTACCTTTCGGCGGAATCTCCGTTGGAATCTGGAATTTTGATGATGCCAGAGTCTTCTAGGGGGGTAAAAGTGTTTTCTAAAATGTTTTTACTGATTTCATGGTTTTAAATGAAAAGGAATTGAGTTTTGAAAAGAAAAGACCAAAGAGGCATTTGCCAGGTTCGGGCGCCGAAAGTGAAGTTCGGCCGCCGAACATGGGAAGGCTTCGGGAGTGCTTTTGGCCTCTGAAAGCTTTGTTTGAACGAGCCAAGGTTCGGCCGCCGAACCTCAAGTTCGGCCGCCGAACATGCATGAGTTTAGGGGGCACGTTAGGCTGCCGAAGGTCTTTGACCAGGCCACCTATAAAGAGCCCCCAGATCGGAAATGGGCGAGTTTTCTCCCCATTCTCGAGCTCAGGTGAGTTTATGCCCTCCTTTGGTCGTTTTCATGCTTTCTCTACCCATCTCTTAAGTTTTCATGAGTTCTACTCTTGTTTTGAAGTTTTGAAGCTTAAAAAGGAGTTTTGGGAGCTTAGAGGCTTTTGGAGCTTGGATCCTCTACACCTCCGAGTTAGGGATCGCACCACCCCTCGATCTTCAAGAGGTAAGTGTAGATCCTTGCTTTCCTTGTGTTTTAATGAAGTTTTAAGTAAGTTTAATGATGTTTTGATGGTTGAGTATGGGTAGATATGCATGTTTAGGCTTATGTGGGTTTTATGCCCAATGTATGTTTATGTGATGTTATGTTGAAGGCTTAAACTAGTTTATGCATGTGGGAGAGTGTATGCATGATTGGTAAAGAGCAAGTGAGGTTTTGAGTAGTTTTGATGGTTTTGGCTTATGTGGGTCATAAGCTCTTTATGTATGCTTTATGATGTTCTTTGTTGGAGTTTAAGCTTGTTTAAGCTCCTTTGTGCATGGTTAAGGGTTTATGCATGTGTTTGTGAGGTTGGAGGCTTGTTTAGGGTGTTTGGAAGGCTTGGGAGGCTTGTTTGTGCTTGAGGCTGAGTTCTGGATGAACTCAGGTTCGGCCGCCAAAGGTGGTTTCGGCCGCCGAACCTGCCTATGGATGCATGGTTTAGCCGCCTAACCTTGCCCCCGAAAGTTGAGTTTTGGCTTGAAAGCAGACTTTCGGCCGCTGAAGGAAGGTTCGGCCGCCGAAAGTGCCTGACTTTCGTCTCTGGAGAAGGACTTTTGGCCGCTGAAGGTGCCGCCGAAGGTGCCCGAGTTTCGTCTCTGGAGAGAGGGTTCAACCGCCGAAGGTGCCGCCGAAAGTGCCCTGTCTAGCCTTTTCATGGTTGTTTTCGATGCATGCTTAAGTGATGTTTTAGGGGTTTTTTGGGAGTTGTTTATGAGTTGTTTAGAGTGTGTTTGGCACCTCATTCTAGTCCACCTGTGTAGGATCGGACCCGAGGGACCGAGGAGGCCATCAGTGTTAGCAGTTGCAGAGTCAGTCCAGCGTCTGTCAGAGGTGAGTAGAACTAAACTTAATCTTTTATTTTACGAAATCAAATGCCTAAAGCATGTTCATGCATCATGTTTATATGTAATAGGTTGATTGCACTAGTTCCACGAATATGACGCATTGCATTATTTACTATTGATGTGGATGGACCAAGGCGACCCCAATAGCCCTAACTATGATATGTGAATGAAGTCCTGAGGAGCCCGAATGGCTGGGCATAATGAAGTCCTGAGGAGCCTGAAGGGCCGGGCATAATGATGTCCTGAGGAGCCCGAAGGGCCGGGCACCATGTTATGTTACAGACAGAGGGAGTTTTGGTGGTCATGTCCAATCCGTGATGTGAATTGTTTGTGCTGTGACGCATTTCATAAAAGCATGTAATTAATGAACTATTTTCTTTGTTTCTACTCACTGGGCTTTTTAGCTCACCCCTCTCCCCTAACCCCAGTGTTGCAGGTAGGAGGTCGATCGGGAAGTCTCAAGAGTTAAGGTTATGCTTATGTAATAGATTAGTGTTGTGTGGACATGTATTGTAAAATGAGATAATGTATTGTAAGATAATGAATTGTAACGTAATGTAAGTAAAGTAGAGATTTGTTTATGGAATAGTACTGTGCTTGGCCCCAAGACTTGGTTAGTCCCTGTTTAGTACATGATGTATGTTATGTCAGATGTTGAGTTGAGTTTGAACCAAACTGGTGGCATGTATTGTTTACCACGCTATGGTATTTTGATGAGGACCCTAGTGGAGGTCTTATGTTTGTGGTTTGATGCATGCACATGATAGGTTCTAGTTCTTTAGATGTAATCTCAGCTTGATGTATGTTATGTTGACCCAGCTAGAGTTTTGATGAGGGCTCTAGTAGGGGGTTCTTAATGTTTTCAGTTATGTTGCATACAGGTCAAGCTCGGTATGTACATCAGATGTTTAAGTTTTTATGTTAAAGTTTTGATCATGTATGGGATTTGACCAAGTGATAGGAGGTATGTTTGGCTTGCTATGGGTCCCGGCGGCCTTAAGCCGATCTGGATCCTAGCGCCAGTAGCGGTTCGGGCCGTTACAGAGGGTTATCAGTTTCCGGGTCGTTACACTTATGTTCGGCCGCCGAACATGGCATGCATGCGGAGGCACGTTAGGCCCCTGAAAGTGGCCTGGCTAGCCACCTATAAAGGGGTCCCCATGTCCGAACGGGTGAGCTTTTTCTCCCCATTTTCGGCCAAGGTGAGTCTCCGCCGCCCTCATACCGATCTTGAGTTCTTCCTTCAAATCTTCCATTATTTTTATTAGTTTTCACCTTTGTTTTGAAGATTTTTAAGCAAATAGCAAGTTTTGGAGCTTGGAGGTTCAAGGAACTCGATCTCTCCCATCTCCGAGCTAGGATCGTTTTTCCTCTCGATCTTCAAGAGGTAAGAGCCGATCTTGAGCTCATTATATGTTTTAAACAAGTTTCAAGATGATTCTTGGAGTAGAAATGCATGCATAGGTTAGTTGAGCTTTGTTAGGTTTTGTGTTGTGTTTATGGATAATGTAGGTTGCTGAGTTGCTTTTGATGTGTTGTAGTTGGGGTTTAGGATAGTTTGAAGCCCCTAGGAGCTTATGTATGTATTAATACATGTTTTGGGTTGAGTTGTATGCATGATTGAAGGTTTTAGGAGGCAAATGTGCATAAGAGCCGAGTTTCTGCCACTTTGGGAGAAACTCAGGTTCGGCAGCCGAAGAGACTTTCGGCCGCCGAACCTGCCTGTGGAGGCAAGCTTTCGGCTGCCGAAGCCTGCCCCCAAAAGTGGACTTTCGTCTCTGGAGGAGACTTTCGGCCGCCGAAGGTGCCGCCGAACATGCATGAGTTTCGCCTCCAGAGAAAACCTTCGGCCGCCGAAAGTGCCGCCGAAGGTGCATGACTTTCGGCTCTAGAGGGACTTTCGGCCGCCGAACCTGCCGCCGAAAGTGCCTTGTTCAGCCCTCCTTTGCATGAATTCTTTGATTATTTTGAGGTGTTTTAGGGGGTTTTTGGGGGATATTTTTAGAGTCATGTTCTAGTATGTTTGGTCCCTTATTTGAGTCCACCTGTGTAGGTTTGGACCCAAGGAACCAAGGATCCCAGCAGTGAGTCAGCTGCTTCAGTTCGTTGTCAGAGTTAGCCTGAGGTGAGTAGAATAAATCTTATGTTTTAAATTAATGCAAGTTTTAGCATAAATCATGCATCACGAATGCCATGTGATATAATAGGTTGTTGCATTAGAATCCACGAATATGTTGCACTGCATTCTTTGTTGTGGATGTGGGTGAATGCTGTATGATCCAATTAGTCCCTGAGGAAAGACAAGGACCCCATTCTACGGCCTGGCACGGTATGGAACGCAAAGACCAGGTGCGCAGATGAGGCCCTGGGGCAATGGTAAGTAATGTTATGATATGACAGGAAGACCAGGACCCCATTCTACGGCCTGGCACAGATAGGATGCTGGGACTATTTGGTGACAGGTTCACCCTTGATGTGATTTGTCTGTGATATGATGCATTACATGATGGCATATGTTTTAAATGTTATAATATTCTACTCACTGGGCTCTAGTAGCTCACCCCTTTCCCTATATCCCCCAGGTTTGCAGGTACGGGCTAGATCAGGGAATCAAGAAAAGTAAAGTCATGTGATTTGTAATAGTTAGATGTGGACATGATGATTTGTTTAATGATGTAAGAATATGAGCAGTCAGGTTATGTAATATTGATATTGAGGATTAGAATTGTGCTTGACCATAGTATGTTTGAATAATCCCATGTATATACATGATCTATGTTTTATGATGTTTATGTTCAACCAAGCTTGATGTCTGATGAGATTCCCCATTGGAGTATGTGATGAGGCTCCAGTGTGTGGTTTATGTTTATGTTTATATGCATGCGCAGGTTGAGCTTGGTAAAAGAAAAGAAAAAGTTCTCATGTTTATGGATATGTGTGATCATGTATGGGATTTGACAGGTATTCAGGATGTATGTTCGGCTTGCTACGGGTCCCGGCGACCTTAAGTCGATCTGGATCTTAGCGCCGATAGTGGTCCGATTTTCGGGTCGTTACAGAGTGGTATCAGAGCCCTAGGTTCATATGGTCGGACCTACAGTGTGTCGGGCTCATAGGTGTCATAGAAGGTCAAGCACAATAGGAAAGATCATGTCCACTAGGATAGGATGTGGAGTCCTGTCTTGTATGATGATGTGAAATGCCATGATTTTATGCATGTGCATTAATGATATGCTATGTATGTGATGTATGTGATGCGCGTTCATGTGTTTGCACATGAACCATTTGATGCTAATGTTCTATGTAATGTATGTTGTTTTTCAGAAAACAGGATAAGAGGAACTCGTCGATCTGCACGATTGACTGGAGTACCACCCCAGGACGAGGGCACTGATGCCCGTCCTCCTGCATTGCCTAGGGCAATGTCAAGTAGGTCCAGCAGAGAAAGAGCAGTAAGAGACCCTAGAAGGTCTTTGGATCTGGGTAGAAGCATATCAGTGAGGGGAACAGTACAAGGGGATATGTCAGAGGATGTGGGGGATCAGATGGATGTGGATCAGAGGAGGGATGGCAGTCTCGGAGTAAGTATGTCGGAAGAGGGGATGGGAGAGTCCCAAGGAGGCACTCAGGCCTCGGGATTTGTTCAGCCACCTTACTACCCACCCTTTTCACATAATCCCGGGTATTCGATGGGAGGTACATCGGATTACCCCAGTTTTAACCCTTATCACTCTCAGATGCCATACCCACCTTTCTACCCACCGTACCCACAGTACCCTATATATCCTCCCCCCCACCCTACCATCCAGATACAACAAACCCTACCCCAGGGGATGTTGCACCTCCTCCACCACCAGCAGCACCTACTGTCCCAGAAACCCAAATCCCTAAACCTAGCTCATCTGGGGGGAGCAAGGTCAAGATGACCAATTACATGAAGCTTGGTGCTCCTCAGTATGAAAAAGGGGATGACCCGTTTGTGTACCTTGAGAGGGTCAAGACAATTACAGATGAGATAGGAGCTGATGACAGTAGAGCCATTCAGATGGCTAGGTTCACACTAAAATGCAAGAAGGCCCGAGAGTGGTTTAAGAACTATGTGAACCCGAGCTTGGACGGCCTATCATGGAAGGAGTTTGCAAATGAATTTGCAGGATGGGCTTTCCCTGACAGTTCAAGAGAATTGAAGATGATTGAGTTCGAGCAGCTGAGGCAGACAAAAGAGATGAGTGTAGACGAGTTCACAGACAGATTCTTGGAGCTGTTGCCGTTTGCAGGGCAAAATCTTAACTCAGACCAGAAGAAGTTAAGGAGGTATATCATGAAACTCCATTCCAGGTATTCCTCCTTGATCCAGTCAGCAGATAGGGAGAGCTTCCATGCCATAGTGGATATAGCCCGAAAAATGGAGGCCAGTGCCATCATTCAGGGGACAGTTAAGCAATCAGTGGCACAGTCTTCTGATTCCAAGACCCCGGGTGGGGGAAGGCTAGATCCCTCTACCTTGAGTGCAGCAGCTTCAGGCAATAAGAGATGGGGTAAAGCCAAGTCTAAGAAGAACAAGTTCTGGAGCAAGATCAAGTCAGGTTTGGGATTAGGTAGTGGCTCAAGCTCTGATGCAGATAATGCAGTATGTGCAAGGTGTGGTAAGCCACACAAGGGAGTCTGCCGGGCTGGGACGATAGCCTGCTTCAGATGTGGGCAAGAGGGACACATGGCTCGGGAGTGTCCTAGAGCAGCTTTTATGGCACAGTCTCAGCAGACAGCTTCTGGTAGTGTGGCTCAGCCAGTAGCTCCAGCCGCGACTCAGGCTAGTGGCAGAGGTCGAGGGAGAGGGGCAGCCTTTTCTTCAGCGGGTTTCAGGGGTGAGGGTCCATCAGCTCCAGCACGGATCTTCACCATGACTCAGTAGGAGGCAAACACATCCAACACCGTGGTGTCAGGTAATCTCATCATTGGTTGTTCAGATGTGTATGCATTATTGGACCCTGGTGCATCTCATTCTTTCATTGCTCCGAGGGCCGTCGAGAGGTTGGGATTGATGGTCTCTGGGTTAGAGTGTCCCCTATGGGTCAGTGGATCCAAGTGTGACCCATCAGTGGCAGAGTCAGTCTGCCAGTATAGTCCAGTTTTTGTGGAGGGAAGATGCCTGTCCGCCGACCTTGTGGTTCTAGATTTGACAGATTTTGACGTCATTCTAAGGATGGATTGGCTATCTACCCATGGTGCTACCTTGGATTGCAGAGATAAGGTAGTCAGGTTCAGATGTTAGGATGGGTCAGAGGTTGTCTTCAGAGGAGACAAGGGGAGTACACCTAGAGGTTTGATATCAGCCCTTCAGGCTCATAGGCTACTCAGGAGGGGTTGTCAGGGTTTTCTAGCTCATGTGAGAGAGCTGGATAGTCATGTTAGAGAGCCCGCCTCAGTGCCAGTGGTCAGAGAGTTCTTAGATGTTTTCCCAGACGAGCTGCCAGGTTTACCACCTGCTAGGGAGATAGAGTTTGAAATTGAATTGATGCCTGGAACCAGACCGATCTCTATTCCTCCCTACAGGATCGCACCAGCAGAATTGAAGGAGCTTAAGGAGCAGTTGCAAGAGTTGGTAGATAGAGGATTCATCTGACCGAGTACATCACCTTGGGGTGCTCCAGTGCTATTTGTGAAAAAGAAGGATGGATCTCTCAGACTTTGTATCGACTACAGGCAGTTGAACAAGGTCACTACCAAGAATAGGTACCCGTTGCCAAGGATCGACGATCTATTCGACCAGCTAGCAGGAGCAGGTTGTTTCTCCAAAATAGATCTGAGATCAGGGTACCATCAACTGAGGATAAGAGAAGAGGATGTGCCAAAGACAACATTCAGGACCAGATATGGGCATTATGAGTTCCTTGTGATGCCGTTCGGGTTAACCAACGCCCTTGCAGCATTCATGGATCTCATGAACAGAGTGTTTAGCCAGTACCTGGACCACTTTGTTATTGTCTTCATAGATGATATCTTAGTGTATTCCAGGAATGCAGAGGAGCATGCCCATCATCTGAGGTTGGTTTTGCAGACCTTGAGGGAACATGGCTTGTATGCCAAGTTCTCCAAGTGTGAGTTCTGGCTGAGGAGCATCTCCTTCTTAGGGCATGTGGTGTCAGAAAATGGAATCGAGGAAGACCCCAAGAAAGTGGAAGTTGTAGCTAACTGGCCTAGACCCACTACGGTGACAGAGATCAAGAGTTTCTTGGGTTTGGCAGGTTACTACAAGAGGTTCGTCCAGGACTTCTCTAAGATTACAGCTCCCATGACCAGACTGACTAAGAAGAACTAGAGGTTTGTGTGGACCGACCAGTGTGAAGAAAGCTTTGAGGAGCTCAAGAAGAGGTTGACTTCAGCACCGGTGTTAGCTCTGCCGACTAGAGATGAGGACTTCACAGTCTTTTGCGATGCGTCCCGTGTGGGACTGGGTTGTGTGCTAATGCAGAATGAAAGGGTGATTGCTTATGCTTCTAGACAGCTAAAGAAGCACGAGTTAAATTACCCTACACATGACCTAGAGATGCCAGCGGTAATCTTTGCACTCAAGATATGGAGGCATTACCTTTATAGGGTAAAATGCGAGATCTTCACAGATCATAAAAGCCTGTAGTACATCCTGAGTCAGAGAGATTCGAATTTGAGGCAGAGAAGATGGGTAGAACTGCTCAGTGACTATGATTGCAAGATTCAGTACCATCCGGGTAAGGCGAATGTGGTAGCAGACGCCTTAAGCCGGAAATCACTTGGCAGTTTGTCCCATATTTCAGCAGAGAGGAGGCTAGTGGTGAGGCAGTTTTTGGAGCTCATGAATGAAGGTCTACAGTTGGGGTTGTCTGGTACAGGTGTTTTAGTTGCCCAAATGAGAGTGGCACCCGTGTTTCTGGAGCAGGTGGCTCAGAAACAGCATGAGGACCCAGAGTTAGTGAAGATTGCCAGGACTGTTCAGTCAGGCAAGGATAGTGAGTTCAGATTTGACAGTAAGGGGACCCTCCGCTATGGAAACAGATTGTGTGTACCAGATGACGTAGGGCTGAAGGGAGACATTATGAGGGAAGCTCATAATGCCAGATACAGTGTTCACCCTGGAGCCACCAAAATGTACCAGGATCTGAAAAGAGTTTATTGGTGGCCAGCTATGAAGAGAGAAGTGGCACAGTTTGTGTCAGTCTGCGAGGTATGTCAGAGGGTGAAGCTGGAACATCAGAAGCCGGCTGGAATGCTCAACCCACTACCTATTCCAGAGTGGAAATGGGAGAATATAGCTATGGACTTCGTAGTGGGGTTACCAGCAGCGTCCAATAGGTTAGACTCCATATGGGTGATTGTGGACAGACTGACCAAATCTGCTCACTTCATCCATGTCAGGAGCAACTACTCAGTGGATAAGTTAGCGCAGGTGTATGTGGATGAAGTGGTAAGGCTGCATGGGGTTCCTGTTTCGATAGTGTCTGATAGAGGGCCCCAGTTCACCTCTAGATTTTGGCGGAGTCTGCAGAATGCTATGAGTACCAGGTTGGATTTCAGTACTGCCTTCCATCCCCAGACCGACGGACAGTCGGAGAGGACCATCCAGACTATAGAAGATATGCTCAGAATGTGTGTGCTAGATTTTGGCGGTTCTTGGAGGCAGCATCTACCCTTGGTGGAGTTTGCCTACAATAACAGCTATCATGCTAGCATAGGGATGGCTCCATATGAAGCTTTGTATGGGAGGAAGTGCAGGTCACCTGTTTGCTGGGAAGAAGTGGGGGAAAAGGCCTTGGCAGGCCTTGAGCTTGTTGAGATCACCAGCAGGGTGGTGCCCATTATCAGAGAGAGGATTAGAACTGCTGTGAGCAGACAGAAGAGCTATGCAGACATCCGTGGGAGACAGGTAGAATTTCAGGAGGGAGATCTGGTATTGCTCAAAGTGTCTCCTATGAAAGGAGTGGTTCGTTTTGGGAAGAAAGGTAAGCTAGCCCCACGATACATTGAACCCTTTGAAATCTTGCAGAAGATTGGGAATGTGTCGTACAAGCTGGATTTACCTGCTTCAATGGAAAGAATCCATCCGGTTTTCCATGTTTCCATGTTGAGGAAGTTCGTGTCAGATCCGGGCAAGGTTCTTAGTGAGCCTGATGTGGAGATCCAAGAAGATCTCACCTATGTTGAGCAGCCAGTGCGGATTCTTGACACCCAGATTAGGAAGCTGAGAAACAAGGAAATCCCGATGGTGAAAGTCCTTTGGAACCACCACAATATGGAAGAATGCACCTGGGAGACACGGGAGTCCATGCTCCAACAATACCCTTATCTTTTCTAAGGTTAGTTTCTTGTATGTTTCATGTGTTTCATGTGTATGATGTGTTATATGCTTTGCATGTGCTAGTTGAGGAACATTCGGGGACGAATGTTCTTAAGGGAGGGAGAATGTAATACCCGGCTAGACTCCGGTATCGGAATTCCTACCGTCCGATGGAATCTCGGGTGTCGGAGACTTCTAGAAGGGTAAAACCATGTTTTTATAAAATGTTTAACGCATTTTATGTTTTTAAGCAAGAAAGAAAATGAGTTTTTGCATGAAAATGGCATTGGAGGAAAACTCGGGTTCGGCCGCCGAACCTCAAGTTCGGCCGCCGAACATGCATGCGCTTCGGGAGTGCTTTAGGCCCCCGAAGGCATAAGTGAGGAAAGTCCAGGTTCGGCCGCCGAACCTTATGTTCGGCCACCGAACATGGCATGCATGCAGAGGCACGTTAGGCCCCCGAAAGTGGTCTGGCCAGCCACCTATAAAGGGGTCCCCATGTCCGAACGGGTGAGCTTTTTCTCCCCATTTTCGGCCAAGGTGAGTCTCGCCGCCCTCATACCGATCTTGAGTTCTTCCTTCAAATCTTCCATGATTTTTATTAGTTTTCACCTTTGTTTTGAAGATTTTTAAGCAAATAGCAAGTTTTGGAGCTTGGAGGTTCAAGAAACTCGATCTCTCCCATCTCCGAGCTAGGATCATTTTTCCTCTCGATCTTTAAGAGGTAAGAGCCGATCTTGAGCTCATTATATGTTTTAAACAAGTTTCAAGATGATTCTTGGGGTAGAAATGCATGCTTAGGTTAGTTGAGCTTTGTTAGGTTTTGTGTTGTGTTTATGGATAATGTAGGTTGCTGAGTTGCTTTTGATGTGTTGTAGTTGGGGTTTAGGATAGTTTGAAGCCCCTAGGAGCTTATGTATGTATTTATACATGTTTTGGGTTGAGTTGTATGCATGATTGAAGGTTTTAGGAGGCAAATGTGCATAAGAGCGGAGTTTCTGCCACTTTGGAAGAAACTCAGGTCCGGCAGCTGAAGAGACTTTCGGCCGCCGAACCTGCCTGTGGAGGTAAGCTTTCGGCTGCCGAAGCCTGCCCTCGAAAGTGGACTTTCGTCTTTGGAGGGGACTTTCGGCCGCCGAAGGTGCCGCCGAACATGCATGAGTTTCGCCTCTAGAGAGAACCTTCGACCGCCGAAAGTGCCGCCGAAGGTGCATGACTTTCGGCTCTGGAGGGACTTTCGGCCGTCGAACCTGCCACCGAAAGTGCCCTGTTCAGCCCTCATTTGCATGAATTCTTTGATTATTTTGAGGTGTTTTAGGGGGTTTTTGGGGGATATTTTTAGAGTCATGTTCTAGTATGTTTGGTCCCTTATTTGAGTCCACCTGTGTAGGTTCGAACCCAAGGAACCTAAGACCCCAGCAGTGAGTCAGCTGCTTCAGTTCGTTGTCAGAGTTAGCCTGAGGTGAGTAGAATAAATCTTATGTTTTAAATTAATGCAAGTTTTAGCATGAATCATGCATCACGAATGCCATGTGATATAATAGGTTGTTGCATTAGAATCCACGAATATGTTGCACTGCATTCTTTGTTGTGGATGTGGGTGAATGCTGTATGATCCAATTAGTCCCTGAGGAAAGACCAGGACCCCATTCTACGGCCTAGCACGGTATGAAAGACCAGGACCCCATTCTACGGCCTGGCACGGTATGGAACGCAAAGACCAGGTGCCCAGATGAGGCCCTAGGGCAATGGTAAGTAATGTTATGATATGACAGGAAGACCAGGACCCTATTCTACGGCCTGGCACAGATAGGATGCTGGGACTATTTGGTGACAGGTTCACCCTTGATGTGATTTGTCTGTGATATGATGCATTACATGATGACATATGTTTTAAATGTTATAGTATTCTACTCACTGGGCTCTAGTAGCTCACCCCTTTCCTTATATCCCCCAGGTTTGCAGGTACGGGCTAGATCAGGGAATCAAGAAAAGTAAAGTCATGTGATTTGTAATAGTTAGATGTGGACATGATGATTTGTTTAATGATGTAAGAATATGAGCAGTCAGGTTATGTAATATTGATATTGAGGATTAGAATTGTGCTTGACCATAGTATGTTTGAATAATCCCATGTATATACATGATCTATGTTTTATGATGTTTATGTTCAACCAAGCTTGATGTCTGATGAGATTCCCCATTGGAGTATGTGATGAGGCTCCAGTGTGTGGTTTATGTTTATGTTTATGTGCATGCGCAGGTTGAGCTTGGTAAAATAAAAGAAAAAGTTCTCATGTTTATGGATATGTGTGATCATGTATGGGATTTGACAGGTATTCAGGATGTATGTTCGGCTTGCTGCTAGTCCCAGCAACCTTAAGTCGATCTGGATCCTAGCGCCGGTAGCGGTCCGGTTTTTGGGTCGTTACAGTGCCAAAAAGAAATGTTTTCAAATAAGGAAAGTTTTCAGAAAAGGAAAGTTTTCAAATAAGGAAAGTACAGAAGTAAAAGCAAATAAGGAAGGCTCAGTCAGAAGATTATTTGAAATTCAAATCGCATATCTTTCTTTCCTTGTTCAAAGATGTACACACACTGCAGCAGTCATATCTTCCTATTTAGGCAGCAAGATCTCATGAAGACGCACTTGCCTCTTCTGCGTTCAGCATTCAAAATTCAAACGAAGGCTCCACCTAAAAAGGAAAGACTGGACAGATTTACTTTCCCTTCTGCATTCAATGACTGCGCTCCACTTCCTCTTCTGCAATCCGCATGCCTCCTTCCTTCTGGAGAATTTGCAACGCGATTCTTTCCTTTTCAACACTTTGGGCAGCCTCTTCACTAATTAGGAAGCAAGTATGACCTAGGGCAGCACTTTCAACTATAAAAAGACACATAAGGAGCCTCCACACAATGTTTACACACCACCTTGGAGACACCTACGGGATTCACATCTCTTCTTCTACCTTTCTTCTTTTCTTTTATTTTTGATTTTTGTTTCAGTCATGAGAGGCTGAAATCTTTTATCTAGTTGAAGATTAGGTGATGCTTTAGTTATTTTATGGATTGAGAGACTTGATCAAACATTGTTTATCTTTTGTTATTCAATATTCATACAATCTCATGGTTAATTCCATAGTTGCTTTGTTGTTTTGATCAATATGGCCAATTGATTCTGGATTGCAAGGTAATAATATGTTAGTTTAGGTGATTTAAGTCCGTAATTGCTTGGATTATTCAAACATAAGAACACCTGGTGTAAAAACCAAGGAAATTGTATGATCTAGCAACATCTCATGCGTTTGAGTAGTTAGGATTGGATCTCTCTATCTCTTCATGCAATTAACAATTGTTTTGATGCCTAAGGCCCAATGACGTTCCTTGGCAATTTGTTAATTAGTAATTAATTAGAGTACGTTCCCTAATTGGTTTAATCATAAGGAGAGACATGGTGGTGAGAAGCGTCTTCCATCTCCATAACTAATCTATTGAATCAATCAAAAGAAACTAAGTGTCAATGATCAATCCCAACAACTGAAGTGGATCCAACTCTTCAACTAGAGCTTTCTTATTATTTATTTCTCTTTTATTTTATTATTCGCTTATTTTAATTACTTTCAGTAGTTTGTTAATCAAATCAATCTCAAACCCCCCATTTTACTTTTACTGCAATTTATTTTTATTCCGCTTTCAGTTTATCTCGTTTTCAGTTTTATCTCTTTTCAGTTTGTTTTGCTTTCAGTTTATTTTGCTTTCAGTTTTATCTCATTTCAGTTTTATCTCGTTTCAGTTTTATTTCGTTTCAGTTTTATCTCGTTTCAGTTTATCTCGTTTCAGTTTATCTAGTTTTCAGTTTTCTTCTTTTTCAGTTTATTTTTATTTCAGTTTATTTTATTAGTCTTGATAAGGAAATAGGTAAGTTCTCAATTTCCTGTAGATTCGATCCTTTCACCACTATCTGCAGTTGTAAATTGTTGATAACCAGAAAAGTTATTTTTTACTGGCTTCGACAACCGCGAGTCACTTTCCAACAAGGTATAATTCATACAAATCTGATCATCCTAGTTTAAGTTATGAATTTTTCGTTATAAGCTGTTCAACAAGATCTTAATCAGTTCAGTATTGATACTTGTTTATAGTATCACAAAACATATTAAATTCATGCATTTTCATACAAATTTAGCTTAAGTGTCTTCTACAAAGTTTTAGGTATACTTCTTAAGATTCATTTGGCACTAGTCTTGATAAATCTCACTGAGTACATAATTAGTTATGGTATAATCAATACACTCTGTTCTAGATGCACTATCATTGTGTCCAGTTTAGGTTCACTTGCAATTTATATCATCTTACCTATAGATTTAGAATTTTGTCAATTCATGGAAGTTTTAGCTCTTTGTCTCAGCTTTTATTTGGTATATCTTAGTCCTAATTTTAATAAATTCACAATAATTTATGAACTTGTTAACACAAGCTGCCCTATTACAACCTATTCTGCCAGGTTTGCACTTTTAGCTCTCATGTTAAATTTCTTTACTCTAAGCCTTTCAAACACTATTTTAATATTTATATAACATTTTTATACAATCAAAGCAACATTTACAGTAAGTAAAATCAATCCCTAACTTCACATATCTATGAGAAAATCAAAGGAAAACAGAAAATCATACAAACACCAAACCTTTCTTGAATTTCTCTTTCTTTTCCACTTCTACTCTCTAGCTATCTCCTTTCCCTTTGATATTCCTTCACCTAGGTCAATTTATATCTTAGAAAATGATTGAATAAATTATAAATTAAAGCTTTATAATTCATATTCATGCATGAACAAATGAGAAGATGCTATTTCTTACACATTTCTAAGCTCACCTTTGATTTTCAAGCTTGGTGCATATGGAACCCTAAACTTTTCTTCTTCAATTCTTTCAATATGTATCTCTTCCTTTATCTCTTGATCTTAGGGTGAATTTTGGTTAAAGAAATAAGTTGATTTGATGAGATTTTTGCTTGGATTTGGTGGAAGGAAGACAAAACAAAATCTTGATTTTTCAATGGTGTGAACTACGACAATGAGGTGATGGAGAAGACAACCCAATTTTTCACTTTGCTTTGTCATTTCTTTCATACATAGTTAGGTGACACATGGAGGGTTTAGGTGAAGAGGTGGAAAACATGAATGACTAAACTAAATTTTATCTTTAAACTTTCCATATTCACATTTTAACCTACTAAACTCTTTACCATGCTTTAATTTAGTTTTCAAACTTTCAATAATCATAGATTGACCTACTAAATTATGCATTTAGCCTTTAGAAGTCCTTTTTACTTAAGTAAGCATGACGGATTTAAACAAGCACCTCAAGCAAGCACACCGGGAAACCCTAAGCACCTTCCGAAAGTGACTTGTTCCGACTTGCTAATCACACTATCTGCTTTATCTCTGAATGTATCTGTTTCTTTATTTGAGTTTTCTATGATTCAGTTATTAGCAGTTTAGAGTTATGCTAGCACCTCCCCTAAGTAACTCGGGATAAGCTAACACCTCCCCTAATGCCACTTGCTCAAGTGGTGAATTAGCCTAACCCATACCTAATTGTGGCACTACTCTAGCTATGGATTTGAGGATGTTACATAATAGGTTGTGAATACATGATTATTTCATGGGTTCTATTATTATCCATTAAGAAAGGTAATACCCGGTGGATGCTTGTGATACTTTTTTACTAAATATTTTCTCTTTTCTTTGGCTTTGCTTTCTGTACATTGTGTTTGTTATGAATAATAAAGATGTGTCCAAATGATTTTATGGTTTCCTTCATCTATTAATGGGGAAAATGTTGATTTCTGCACTAACAAAAATAGAATAAAATTAGTTTATATGAAACTTTTAAAAGATGTATACAACTTCTTGAAGAAAGGTGAGCTGTTTAATATATTTGAGCCTAGAAATTCTAAGAGAGTTGATGTGATATTACGTTGAAATAGAAATTTACTTAGATGGGTTTTATTGTTATCCATTAAGAAAGGTAATAGCCTTTGGATGGTTATGATACTTTTTTATTAAATATTTTCTCTTTTTTTTTGGCTTTGCTTTTTCTACATTGTGTTTGTTATGAATAATTAAGATGTGTTCACATGATTTATGGTTTCTTTCATCTATTAATGGGGAAATGTCGATTTCTGCACTAACAAAAATAGAATAAAATTAATTTGTATAGAACTTTTAAAAGATATATACAACTTCTTGAAGAAAGATGAGCTATGTAATATATTTGAACCTAGAAATTCTAAGAGGGCTGTTGTGATATTGCGTTGAAGTTACTTAGAAATGAATGAGATTATGTATATTGGTATTTTCTGTTGTGGAAATTTTGAAATTTTGTCAAATGTCTTATAAAAGAATTCGAACTGTGTACTTTTAAAAAAGTTTTCTTAATATCAATAGAAGAAATTAGTTAAAAAAATTTATAAGAAAAGTAGTAGCTTATACTTAAGAAGTTCAATATTCATTATTTTGCTGGGTTTATATTTGTGTTAATATTACTGTTAAACAAATTTATGTTGAATACGTTTTTGCATTTGGTTACAAATTGCAATTTCTTTTATGGTTAGATGATGAGATTAGACTTGATTCAAGAGAAATAGTTGCATTTGATATACTTTTTAACAAAATAGAAACTTTAGAGGCAGCAAGTGCTTTTGAGGATGATCATGTCTGCAATGTGGAACAAAAATTGAAAGGAGCAGAAGAAAAGTTATTGATGAAAAAACTAAAGATCCGTGAGCTAAGGGAAGACAAAATCAAGCTTCTTCAAACAATTCACAAGCTGCAATATGATAAATGTGCCGAGTCATGTGATGGAAGAGTTAGATTTATTTGTATAATTTCACTATGCTTGTTGCTCCTTTTATTTGTAATGATGAATGTACTTGCAAAACACAAAAATTTCATATTTTTAATGAAAGTGTTGCAAGATTGTTTGAATTTGTGAAATTTTTATTTTTGACTAATTAAATGAGAGTTTGATAGTTACAACCATATTATCAAGTTTGATAGAGGACATATTTTTAAACAAAGCATCAAAACCAAAATATCATACTCTTGACAGGTAAAATTCCATGAATGCTTCAGGTTAGAGATTCTTTTGTAACCTCAAGCATTCCTTGAATTTCTTGACCATTAGTATCAATCCAAATGATAGAGAACTAATATAGAAAGACAATTATGCATACCCTCCTCCACTAGCACTCATATTTTATAATTTTTTTATATTTCAATTTCTGAAAGACCTAAACTGATCTAGAATAATAATTACAAAGGACCTTATTGAATTCTATTTTTTAAAAAATAGAATAATAGAAAGCAATATGAAATAGATTCCAAATCCCAAAAAAGCAACCTGTTTGAATATTGAATCATGTTTAAACAATAAAATATATAGCAACAAATAATAATCTCATTCTCAAGCATATAATAATAGTCATTTGTTCAAAAGTGAGAGACAAATAACATTAAATTGTTGCAAAATAACAGATAAATTCACTTTGCATTCCAAAATAATTTTTATTCTAATAAGTACCCAAATTAGTGGCTATATGTCAATGTAATCCAACCACATAATACCAAAATAATGTGGCATAATGTAACCGCAGCTAAACCACAATGGACCAAAAATAAACTGGTTGTACATTGATAGGCAAAAAATAAAAGGCAATATGAAATAGTTATGTTCTCTAATACTGAGGTCTCCTAACAGGCAATTTGTTTATCTGCATTGATGAAGGATGGATGTCTTCTTGGGATGCATTCTAGGAATATGGTGATTGTGATCCAATGGCTTGAAAAGATTGGCTTGCATTGCTACTTTCTACTCTTCTAGCTGCAGCAACAATTGATGCCGGTCCACTAATAAAAGTAACAGATGACTCTTCTGGTATCTGTACACATTACATAAACAACCATTATTTCTTATCAAATCAATATAACAAACAATACATCAAAGAGACATTAAATGTAATACCTTAGCATAAATATTGCCACTGGTCTCTGAAATAAGTACTCCATGTTCTTGTCTTGATACTCTTCTGTCTATTGCATTTTGTCTCATAATCTGGTCTACAGATGCGTTGCTTACATTGGTCTCAGAAATTTCTTTTGTTCAGTGAACTTGTCTTTGGTCTTCCTATCTTATCCTATAAATAAATACATAAATAGATTATCAAAGTTTTAAAATTGTTAATAAAATAGTGTTTACAATTGATATATCTTCTGACCTTAGATGGCTTTTCTACATGTGGCTTATCTTTATCAGGACACTCCCTTCTATTATGTCCTGATTTTAAGCAATGCTGGCAAATCATCACCACTCCTTCCTTACTTAACCTTTCGGAACTTATCTTTGGTTCTTCAAATGCATCCTTCTTCCTATTTCTCTTAGGTCTTCCAAGCATTTTTTTTTTGTGATGAGATTGTTTAATTAGAGGACCTTCGACATTTGACCACATTTCTGAGTCATTCAATGGGTCTATAGCATGACTGTATACCTCAGTGTATTGCGTCTTGCTATAATAAGGGTCTACATAATCCACAATTTCATGCTTCATGATCAAGCATAATTTAGCTACATTTTTACTATTATTATTATTGATGAATTATGCATTTTTTAGCTTAATATGTGTTTTTAATGATATTTTCTGCAGGAAAGATGAAAAATAGAAACTTGGTAAAAAATGGCTCAAAGTGCTGACCTTAACGAATGGCCAAGAAAGCTTCACGAGTGAAAGAAAGTCGTGATATGCCCAGGACAATTTGCCCGGATCACTAGCCCAATCACCATAAGCCAGTGATAGCTGAAACACGGAAGTGTCTTGCAGAAACGATTTGGGCAGGTGATTTTTCCAAATCACTGCCCAAATCAATTGTCGCCAATAGAAAAGTACAGAAATGCAAGAAAACGCAGAAATTCAAAATTTTAAGAGTTTAAGAGTTCTATCCTACCTCAAATACTCCAAGACTCATCCAAGACACCTCCAAACCGCACAAAAAGAAGTCCTTCATTCTAAGAGGTCTATTTATGATGAAATACAAAGCAAAGAAGGAATCAAAGACCAAGTCAAATTAGAATTTCAATTCAAGAAGGATTAATCTAGGGTTTCTCACTTATAAAAGGGCAGCAAGCAGCAGCAGAAGATCATCCACTTTTCGGCAGCAACATCTGCAGCACCACACCTTCTTCTATTCTTTCTTTTCTCCTTATGTATTTTTTGTCCACCATGAGTGGCTAAACACATCTTCCTCTAGTTGGAGTAGGAGAAGTTTCAGTTTTGTTATGAATTGGAATATCTGAGACTCCATTGTCAAACTTCTATTTTTTAATATTTATGCAACTTGTTCTTCTTGTTATTATTGCCTTGCTTTTAGAATCAATAAGGACCTGTTGCTTTTACTTGGATAAGCAATATATTGTTAGTTTGAATAATTTAGGTCCATAATTGCTTAGATTATTTGAACACAAGTAACAATTAGTTGCATGATCTAACTTAACCACGCAGTTGGCAAGGTTAAAATTAGGTTTCTCTATTTCTTAAAGCAGTTAATAGTTGAAAAGTGAAGAACCCCAAGGACGTTCCTTGACAACTTATTAACTAGTGTTTGATTAGCGAACATCTCCTAATCAAACTAAACTTAAGGAGGAATTTGATTGTGTGGAGCGTCTTCCACAACCTAAACTAATTTATTGAAATAAATAAAAGAATCAAAGTATCAATGATCAATTCCAAACTGAAATGGATCATATGCTTCAACTAGAGTCTTGTTATTATTGATTTACTCATCTTTTAATTATTGCTCTCTTTTACTACTTTAGTTTTAATTTTAGTTCACTATCATAAAAAAACAACCCCCTTATTTTACTTTTATTGTTAACTTGCCCAAGTCATTGTTAGGAAAGTCCTTAATATCAAATCCCTGTAGATTTGACCCTATTATCACTATCTGCAGTTTTAATTGTTGATTACTAATAGTTTTATTTTTGACAGCTTCGATAACCGCTATTAAAAATTGGCGCTGTTGCCGGGGATTTGATTTAACTAATGAATTTTCCTTTAATGACCAAGACTGGCCATAAAGAAGCTCTTTTTTACGATTCAGAAATTGAGCGTACTGCCAAGAGCTTGAGAAAGCAAGCAAACTTGAGGAACCAGGCCCCAAAACCATCTTCATCAGCAACAACAACAAATCTAGTATCTGCCATACAATCTGCTACTTAACCTGTTGCTGAATCAACTGTTGCACCTGCTATAGAATTTGCTGAACCAGCTGCTGCACCTACTGTCGCACCTGTACCAAAAGCCGAGATGCAAGCCGCTGCACCAGAAAATCGAGTACTTGCTGAACCACCTGCTGTCTATGCAGAAATTGAAGCTAAAAATGCAGCCATAAGAGTCCCAATGCAGCAAGAAAGGACACTACGCGAGCTGGCCACACCTATAGGTGACTAAGCACCCTTGTGCATCACCTATCCTCCTTTGACAACACCTTTTGAATTAAAAACAGGTCGGATACATCTCCTTCCCAAATTCAGAGGTTTGAAAAATGAGGACCCCCATAAGCACTTAAAAGAATTTCACATTGTGTGCTCAATATTAAGACCCCAAGGTATTTCTGAAGAGCATGTTAAACTTAGAGACTTCCCTTTTTCCCTTGATGATTATGCCAAAAATTGGTTGTTCTACTTGCTTCCCGGATCCATCACCTCATGAACTGGTATGGTAAGAGCATTCCTGAGCAAATTCTTTCCAACCTCAAAAGCTATTGGCATCCATAGAGAGATAAGTGGTGTAAAGCAAAGAGATTTTAAAGACTTATATGAGTATTGGAAAAGGTTCAAAAGGTTGTGCACAAGCTGCCCTCAACATGACATTTCAGACAAATCACTCATAGAATACTTCTATGGAGGATTGCTACTTTCAGAAAGAAAGTTCATTGATGCAGCATGTGGAGTCTCAATTGAAGACAAGACACCCCAAGCCATAAGGGAATTGATTTCTACCTTGGCAGCATCCTCAAAGTAATATGGAGACCAAGGGCAGTTGGCAAGGAGAGTAAACGAGGTAAGTACATCTTCCCTAGCTTTCCAAATTTCTAATCTAACTTCTGCTGTCCGTAGCCTTATTGTAGGACAGGCCCAACAAGCTCAGCAACTTCAGCAACCAAGGCCATGTGGAATATGTACAAACATAGGACACCCAACTGACCTATGTCCTTCCCTTCAAGAAGAGGACCAGCAAGTCAATGCATTTGGGGGGTTTAATGGCCAAAGAAGGTATGATTACTCTCCCCATTTGCAACTTGAAATTTATTTCCCACTGCTGGTCTGACAGTCCATAACTTGGTGTCCAACTTAGAATTTTCAATTTGTTTTCTTATCCTTGGATAGATTGCATCTTCAAATTTGTTCATATTCTGTAATTTGGTGTAAATTCTCTCCATAAGACAACTTCTAATATCCTCAAGCATTGAAATTATAGGCATTGTTCTAGCCTTGCATATATATGAATTAAAAGTTTCTACAAGATTGGAGGTCACCATATCACATTTAGGCCTGCAATTAATGAATGCTTTGCAAAAAACTCTTGGATCCTGCACCATAAAATCTTCATATGTTGTCACACTTAACTCTTTCATTGCATTAATGTGCTTCTTAAGGGCAGCCTCATAAGTTGCATAAGCAGCATTCCAAAACAACTTCTTGAATTCCTCCCCCTTGTGCATCTTCTTCCAATTTGCATATATATGTCTTGTACAATTTCAGTGCTTTGTATATGACACTAGATCCTTTATTGTATTAGCCAATCCTTATAAATCAAATTTGCAAATATGAATCACCAAATTTGAAACTATGAAAATTACATGCAAATAAATCATTATTGATATTGATTTACTTTCGGCTGATAAGATACTAGTGTTAAACCAAATCTATCAATGATATTGAGATCTTCAAACAATATGGTCAGTTACCATCTCCAACTATCTTCATTTTTTCCTTCTACAACATACCAAGAGATAGGAAACATTTGATTATTTCTATCTCTATCAACTCCACAGAATAGTGCTCTACCCATACCAGTCTTTAAGAAACATCTATCTAGACATATACAAGGTTTACATCTTACCAGATAACCCTTTCTTAAGCTTGAAAATCCAATATAAAGCCTCTTGAACACTGGACCACCATTAGCACCAATAGCTTCTGTTTGAAGTTCAAATTTTCCTTCACCATCTATCTCTTTAAGTTCAGCAATGTAAGAACCTAATTTTGCATAAAAACCATCCAAATTCTCTATTAAAATAGCCAAAGCTTTTGTTCTCGCCTTGTAGCAAAGCCATTTATTAACTATTAATACATGTTTTTCCTGTATGTCAAGTATCATCTCATTGATACCATAATTTGGGTTTCTTCTAAATCTATGCAATAGTTCTTAAGCTAGCCAATCTGAAGTTGCAAGCTTGTTTGTCAGTGTCCTATAACAGCAGGGATTTGCACTATACTTCTTCACTATGAATGTCCTTTCCCCTTTTGGCTGAGATGCATATATCACCCATGGACATGAACCCTTGCATCTTGCTTCCATTTTCAATTTATTCATCCTACTCCATCTAATGTTATAGCCATTAGTAATGGTATATTTGGTAATACAGTCTTTAAATTGCTTGCCACTGTCAAACATCATCCTTACTTTAAAAGTCAAATTACTGTGATTGCAGCTGGAGTTATAAACCAATCTCTTTTTCTTTTGCTTTCTCATGAAATCAATGTTGTTCTCATCACTACTATATGGTGTATCAAACTCATCATCCTCCTCTAAATCAGGTTGTCTACTATTATTCTCAATCCCCTTTTTATCTGTCTCAATTGTGGTTTCAAACTCTTCATGTAAGCCTTTATCAATGTTGTCTTATTTTTCATTGCATAAAGAAATTCTTCATCATCTGTTTCATAATCTCCATCTAAAATTTCTTCCATTGAACTATCTTCCTCATGTTCCTGTATTGGTACATGCTCACTGTTATTTGACAAATCATCACTATTATTAATAAATGGAACATCATTTATCTGAACCTCTATTACTTCTTTTTGGAACTGTGACTCACTTGCTTGTATAGTAATTGGCACATCAACAACACTAACTTCCCCAACATCATTAGTACTATTATTATTAAGAGCTCTTCTACTACTAGATCCATAATGTTTTTCACAGAATAATTTATCTCCCTCTTCACTATTTGCAGTGATAGGTTTGCATTCAATGAAAAGTTTCAAAAATCTAAATTCAGCACCCTCCAACCACATTTATTTTACTTCAGCATTATTCTTCACCAAAAACTAAAACTCCCAGTTGCCTTTAGGTTTATAGTATCCTATTTTTGTCACTTCACAATAGCCTAATTCCTTATATTTACTTACAATATCAGTGTAAGTCAAATTCTCACAATTTTGTCCAACTATCTAGTATACAAATACCTCCTGAATACTTGACATATTGCCCTTCAGTAAACTTTCCTCCCACATGAACTTCAATAGGAAAACTGTTACAAATTTCAAATATACAATATAATATTTTGAAATAACTCAATTAGTCTATCAAAATATAAATAAAAGACCCAATTAATAAAAGCCAAATGATCCATATTAGAAATCTCAAATATAAATACTAATACTGTGCAAATTAGTAATCCAATTACAAATACATGATAAGTATTGTAAATAATACATAAATACAATAAAAGATACACAATGCAATACACTACAATAATAAAATATGCATCTCACATATTTTCTTGAAGCTATTAATATAATAATATTTCACAAAGATACAAATAATTATTTTTGAAAGTTGGTCGAATCTTACCTTCTTTGCTTTTTCTTCAGATATTCCTTCTAAATTTTTCGCTTGCTAGCTATTTTAGGAGACAATGAAGTGCCAAATGGAGGACAACGCTCGTGGGTTTGCAGAACTCGCTCCTTCTCTCTCTACAAACCATGCTTACTGCCAACGAAAAATAATGGGTCCTCTCGTGGGTTTAAAGAACTCGCACTCTCTCTCTATGGACTATGCTTACTGCCAACGAGGAAGAATGGGTCCTCTGGAATGTTTGCAGAACTCGCCCCCTCTCTCTTTGTGGACCATGCTTACTGCCAACGAAGAAAAATAGGTCCTCAAGAATGTTGTTTTGCGATAGGTTTAGGAATTTTAAATTGAAGATTTCAATTCTTTAAATTAGGGGTTTAAACTAATTAGAGATTTGGGTTGTGATTAAATGTGGATTAGACTAGAGTTAAGTAGCTGATTATATGGATTTTTAAAAAATATAAAATAAAATAATTCCATGTGAGTGCAATGTATTAAATTTTATTTTTGATAAAAAATAAATTGGCGCTATTTTATAATTATAATAAATTTGAAAGTTGGGACTTATTGATCTAAAATTAAAAATTTAAGTTATAAATGTAAAGAAATGTAAGTTATAAATGTAAAAAAACTTAAAGTTGGGTCTTTTTAAGTCAACAGACCACCTATTTAATAAGTACTTTTATTTTTTTTTTGAACTGGTAATTAGTACTTTTATTAAAAACTTCTAAAAAAATTAATTAAGCATTAACTAATATATATATATATATATATATATATATATATATATATATAAGATTTAAAAATTATTTAACATAAATGAAACTTAATGAATATGTGCAACTGAAAAAACCAAAATAGAAAAAACACGAGGTCATATGCAATACATTTATCTTATGAATCACAATCGTCAAGGTTGAGAGGAATTGGCCAAAAGGGGTTATGGAAGAGGACACTGGCCAATTGTATAAGTTTAAAGAATTACGTTGAAAATTACATAGCCTCCTAATCTAAATAGGCAAGCGATCTCTCTCTTCTTCATTTTTATTTTAATTTTTATTTTTATTTTCTTTCTAGAGAATTATGGGAAGCCATCATCAATCTTGAATAATTTGGTTGTTAGGCCAGCCCTGATCAGCTTGCGACTTCACAAACTCAGCCAACAACTTAATTTCATCATCCTGCAAACGTGGCCCAAAGGTGCATTGGCCTCGTGGCGTGCAATTCTCCCCAAATCCCTGCCCACTCACAATATTAGAGTTAGTTTTATATCTGCGGAAAATTCCTAACTAAACAAAGGTATATACCACTATAATTTTATTGGTAAATAGATTAAATTTACCTCTAAATTCTAGAATGAGAATAGAAAATATAAATTTATTTTTTAGTTTAATTTATTTTTAAATTATCACTAAAAATATTAAATAAATCCAAATATACTAAAAGAACAAGACTTTCATTTATAAATCCTAACAAATTATAATTTTTTTTAATTTTTTAATAGTAATTTAAGTGTAAATTTAGAACGAAATATAATATTTAGTTTTATTAAATTCGTTGTGTAATTTAAGAGTAAATATAACTTTTAAAAGTAAATATAACTTTTTAGCTCAATGCTATTTATTTAAATTTTAATGTGGAATCTACTATAATTTTAACTAAATATTTCATTTATTAATTAAAATATACGCTCAAATACATGTTTATATGTTGTTTATTCAAGATTACTATATAATGTAAATTTAAAAATGAAAAATAAATTCATATTAATGTGGTAATAACAATGAGTTTTAAACAAAGTGAGTGGTCTAAAGGGAAAAGTTTGAGGAAATTTACCGGCATTCTTCCCTTCCCAAAGTAAGTAATGCGGTATATCTCTTCTTCAGTGGCTGCTCCATTTCTGCAGGTGCAACCCATTCCATTATTTCTACCACGTTAGCCACCAAATTTAGATGCCATTTTTATAATATTATATATATATGTTTAGTCATATACAAATATCTAATTGATTATAATAAAATTATAAAAAATTAAGAAAAACATCTGATAATTTGTGTTTTTTCCGAATCAAGGTCTGAAATTAACTTATGACAAAAATGACATATTCTCTGTCATTAATAAAATTATACTTTTTACATTAACTTGTTAAATTTAATGGCTATCTAATTTAAAATATTTTTTAATTGTAAATATAATTATACTTAAAATACAATTAAAAAAATAAAGAAAGACAGTCTAGTTCGAGTAATTCTTAAATTGATAAATGAGTTGCTAATATCCGTGAACGGAAGAATGGATCAAAAATTTAATTTTAAGAGCAAATAGTTTATTATATATATAACTAGACTAACTATTAATGTATTACTGCATGAAGAAAAAGGACAGAGAGATGAGGAGAATACAAAAACACTTTATTAAATGTCTCGAGAAGAATGGAGTTGTTCTATACAAAAGGTAAGCCTATATAGGCTATGGAAAATAGCTGATATAGTCTTTTGTAGCTGAGGTTTTCCTAAGTAGGCCTTAGAAGATATTTATACAAACATGTTATATGTGAGCCAACTAAGAATAGAAATTAAAAAAGCATTTGCATTAAGAAATATTTATATGTAAAATAAATATGGATTTAATTCTCTACACCTCTCCCGGCGCCAAGTTAGAGCTAGGAGATGAGTCAGATGCAACTTGAAAGTGAGATATTAGTGATGTTTAGCAGAAAGTGGCTTGGTAAGAAGATCTGCTACTTGTTCTAAAGTTGGGAGATGGGATGTGCTGATGAAGCCTTTTTGCAGTTGCTCTTGTACTACATGATAATCAATGGCAATGTGCTTTGTTCGTTCATGGAAAACTGGATTTACAACTAAATGGAGGGCTGCCTTTTTATCACAGTGTAGAGGAATGAGAAGTGAAATCTCATGATGTAAAGCTTGAAGAAGGTAGGTGATCCAGAGGAGTTCTGAGATAGTGCTGGCTATAGCTCTATATTCAGCTTCAGCTAAAGACTTAGATATAGTGTTTTACTTCTTGGTTTTTCAAGAAATCAAGGATAAACCAAAGAATATGCAGTAACCAATAAGGGACTTTCTAGAGAATGAACAAGCGGCCCAATCTGAGTCACAATAAAATTTAAGCTATAAACTTCCAAAAATAGGAAAGCACAAACTCTAGTAGAGTGTACCTTTTAAGTATCTCAAGACATGCATCGCTGCCTCCCAATGGGATTGCCTAGGAGTACACATGAATTGACTAAAAAACTGAACAACATAACTGATGTATGGTCTAGTTAAGTTGGCATAGAGAAGTATGCCAATTAACCTTCTGTAGGTATCTGGCCTATTAAGAGCTTGCGCAGAATCAAGAAACAAATGAAGCCCTTTAGGTAATAAAAAGGGGATGACTTCCAATAGAGCATGTCAGCATCTCTCAAAATGTCTGTGATAAATTTAATTTGGCTAAGCGGTGTAGCATCAGGAGACCTTGCCACTTCGAGGCCCAAAAAATATTTAAGGAATCCTAAATCCTTAATAGAGAATTTTGAATGTAGCGCATTCTTAATAGCAGTGATATCCGATATTGAAGTTCTAGTGATGATTACATCACCCACATATATCAAGAGTGTCATAAAAGAATCAAAAGCATGTTTCACAAAAAGATAATAATCATGAGATGATTGAGAAAATTCAGTAATGAATCTTGAGAATTATATGTCATATTTCTAGGCTGCTTGAGGCCATAAAGAGACTAGTTGAGGAGACATACTTGTCCTGGCAAGCTTTATTATATCTCTGAGGAGGTTGCATATAAATCTCCTCATTCAAATGACCATATAAGAAGGTACTGCTGATATCTAATGAAAAGATGGGCCGTTGTTTATTGGTTTCTACGGCTATGATAAGTCTGACAGTGGTTAATTTGGCAATAGGGGAGAAACTGTTGGATATTTAACAAATTATTTCAAAAGAATCATAAATAATTTAAAATATTTTGAAATAATTTATAGATTTTAAGTTGGTTAAAAAGATTTTTTTCACTTTAAGTTATCTTAATCTTTATCCTAACTGAACCATATTTTTAGCTGATATTGTGGAGATCTTAATCTTTATCTTAACTGAACCATATTTTTAGCTCATATTGTGGATATCTTAACTTTTATCTTAACTGAACCATATTTTTAGCTGATATTGTGGATTTGAATAATATTAAGCACTATAAATAGCAGTGTATTTACGTTATTCAGTATCACACAAAAAACAAATACTTCTTTTTCTCTCTACTGTTTCTTCTCTATTTCTGGATAATTAATAATTGATGTTGTTCTTGCTTCTGGATTACTTGTAATTCAGAAGGCTTGTTGAATCCTAGAGAATACGCAACCGTAGGTGAATTATCTTTAAGGACAGTGATTATTATCACGCCTCAAGCAAATATTCTGCTCATCTTGCATTTAATTTCTATATCTTTTTCTACCACTTTTCAACAATCTTAAGGATAATGGCTGAAATTACCTCTTCTAACAATACTTTCATTACTGAACCTGTTGATCCTTCTGCCACTGGCATTCCAAATGGTGTTCCTACTGCTATGATGTAACCTGCCATGACAATGTCCAAGCCATTCCTAGATGTCTCCAAAATTGAACAGTTCAATGGTGATAATTTCAAATGATGGCAGGAACGTATTTTCAGTTCTTGATATGTATGGAGTTGCTTTTGCTCTCACCAATGCGAAACCTGCAGAAACTTCCAATAAACAATGGGAATTATGGGTTCATGCTAATAAGGTATGTAGGTACACTATTATTAGAATATTATCTAACGATCTCTTTGATGTTTATTGCTCTTATAAAGAAGCAAAACAAATATGGGAGTCCATAATTGCCAAATATACTGCTGAGGATGTTGGCAAATAGAAATTTACTATTAGCAAATTTTACAAATGGGAGATGGTGGATGATAAAGATATAAAGGCACAAATCAATGAATACCACAAATTGATTGAGGACCTGAAATCAGAAAATATAACACTTCAAGAGGAGCTTGTTGCTGGTTTGCTAATTGAAAAATTACCGACTTTGTGGAGCGACTACAAGCAGCAACTCAAGCATAAACATAAGCAGTTGTCCCTTTCTGAGCTTATCACTCATATCATCATTGAAAATACAAACAAGAAAGAGATCAAGAAAGCTAAAGGAAAAGAGATCGCTGCCAACGCCAACTTAATCCAAGACTAGCCACACTACCAAAACAAAAGGTATAAAAAGAAATATGATTATAAACCAAATATTAATAATCCTACTTTTAAGAAAAAAAGGTAGTTGTTTTGTGTATGGCAAGCCAGGCCATCATGCACCTCAATGTAGGAAAAGAATGGAGAGAAATGACAATCCTGCTAAACCAAAGGCAAATTTGGTGGAAGTAGATGACATAATTGCTACGGTCATTTCTCAAGCCAATCTTGTGGCTAATATGAATGAATGGATCATAGACTCAGGTGCTACGAGGCACATTTGTGCAAATAGAAGTGCTTTTTCATTCTACACTCAAGCCAGTACAGGAGAAGATTCTGTGTTTCTTGGTGACTCAAAGTTCTTGGAAAAGGCAAAGTGCTTCTTCGTCTCACATCTGGCAAATTTTTGAAACTGAATGAGGTGCTACATGTCCCTGAAATTCGAACTAATCTGATTTCTGTTGCTCTGCTTGGTAAAAATGGAGTGAAAGTTGCATTTGAATCTGGCCAAGTAGTTATAACTAAAAATAATGTGTTTGTAGATAAGGAATATTGTAATAATGAACTGTTTGTATTGAATGTTTTCAAGATTGTTAATGATGAAAATGTTGATTCTTTTGCTTACTTGATTGATTCTTTTAAATTATGGCATGATAGAATGAGTCATGTAAGTTTACCTTATATTAAGAAGATGCATGCAATTGGACTTATATCTAATATTAATTATTCATGCTTAGATAAATGCGAAGTATGTGCTGAATCAAAACAAATAAAGAAAACTTGTGCTTCTGTTTTTAGAGAAATTGAATTATTAAATTTAATTCATATTGATTTAGGAGATTTAAAACAAACTATGGCTAGAGATGAAAAAAGATACTATGAAATTTTATTGATGATTTTTCTAGATATACTAAAGTATATATTTTAAGAAATAAAGATGAAGCCTTTGACATGTTTCTTGCATGTAAAAATGAAGTAGAAAATCAATTAAATAGAAAAATTAAAAGAATTAGATCAGATAGAGGAGGTGAATATGTCTTACTTAATGATTATTGTGAAAAATATGGCATAATCCACGAAATTACCCCACCATATTCACCTTAATCAAATGGGGTAGCAGAAAGAAAAAATAGAACTTTAAAGGAAATGATGAATTGTTTACTTGTTAGTTCTAATGCATCAGATAATCTATGCGGTGAAGCCATTTTATCTGCATATCACTTATAAAATAGAATTCCTTATAAAAAAATTGGTATTACACCTTATTAATTATGGAAGGGTTATCCTCCTAACTTAAAATATTTAAAAGTGTGGGGGTGTTTAACCAAAGTTATGCTTCCTGAACCAAAGAAAAGAAAAATTGGTGCAAAAACTTCTGATTGTTTATTTATTGGTTATGCTAATTGTAGTACTGCATATAGATTTCTTGTACTCAAAAGTGATGTTTTGGATTGTAACACTATTATTGAAACGAAAAATTCTGAGTTTTTTGAAAATATTTTTCCTCTGAGAAATAAAGTTGTTTCTAATGCATCTGTTAGTGAAAATATAAATGAAAGTGAAATTAAAGAGTTAAGAAGATCAAAAAGACAAAGGAAAGAAAAATCATTTGGAAATGATTTTTATGCTTATCTTTTGGAAGATGATCCTTTAACTTTTTCAGATGCAATTTCTTCTTCTAATGCATTATTTCGGAAAGAAGCTACTAAAGTTGAAATTGGTTCTATTTTACAAAATAATACTTGGAAACTTGTTGATCTACCACATGGAGCAAAACCAATTGGTTGCAAATGGATTTTCAAAAAGAAATTAAATCTTGATGGTTTAATTGATAAATATAAAGCTATACTTGTTGCAAAAGGTTTTACTAAAAAACAAAACATTGACTATTTTGATACATATGCTCCTGTTACTAGAATTTCTTCAATTAGAATTTTAATTGCTTTGACTTCTATTTACAAACTTTATATCCATCAGATGGATGTAAAAACTGCATTTTTAAATGGTGATTTCGAAGAAGAGATTATTTACATGGTACAACCAGAAGGTTGTGTTGTTTTAGGTCAAGAAACTAAAGTTTGTAAATTGCTTAAATCTTTATATGGTTTAAAATAAGCACTAAAACAATGGCATAAAAAATTTGACCAAGTTTTGTTAAGTAATGGTTTTTCTTCTATTAAGGTTGATAAATGTGTTTATACAAAACTTATTGGAAATGATTGTGTAATTATATGCTTATATATGGATGATATGCTCATTTTTTGTTCATGTTTTGATATAGTTCAAGAAACAAAACAATTTTTATCTTCTAAATTTAAAATGAAAGACATGGGAGAAGCTAAAGTAATTTTGGGTGTGAATTTTGTACGAAATGATCATGGGTTAATGTTGACTCAAGAACATTATGTTGAAAAACTTCTAAAGAAATTTGAGAATTTTGATGTGAAACCTGTAAACACTCCATTTGATGCTAACAGTCAGTTAAAGAAAAATATTGAAGATGTTGTATCTCAGTCTAAATATGCTCAAATTATTGGAAGTTTAATTCATTTGATGAATTTTACTCGACCAGATATAGCTTACGCAGTGTGTAGACTGAGCAGGTACACTTAAAGTCCTAACCATGATCATTGAAATGCTTTGGTACGTTTAATGAAATATTTGAGAGGTACCATAAATTATGGTATTCTATATAGTGAATTTCCTGCTGTGTTAGAAGGGTATAGCGATGCAAATTGGATTTCAGATTCAGATGAGATCAAATCCACTAGTGGTTATATTTTCACCCTAGGTGGTGGAGCAATATCGTGGAAATCAGCAAAACAAACTGTTATTGCTAGATCAACCATAGAATCAAAGTTTAATGCTCTAGATTTGACTGGTAATGAGGCCGAGTGGTTGAAAAACTTCTTGGCAGGCATTCCATTAGGAATGAAACCAACACCTTCTGTGTCTATTCATTGTGATTGCCAAGCTGCAATAGCCATTGCAAAAAATAAAACCTTTAATGGTAAAAATAGACACATTCGGTTGAGACATAATGTGGTAAAGCAGCTACTAAAAGATGGAGTTATATCTATTGATTATGTGAAGTCAGAAGTGAATTTGGCCGATCCTCTGACTAAACCCTTGGGAAAGAAATTAATAAATGAAACATCGAGGGGTATGGGACTACAGCCTATTGGAGGAAGTCAACAATGATGGTAACCTAACCTATATGATTGGCGATCCCATGAAATAAGTTCATATGGGTAATAACAAATCATTAGTTGATTTATATTAAGCACTTTATAAAGTCCTACCTGTGGTGTTAGTGCTAAAACTGCAAAGAAAGTGAGGTTGAGTTAAAACTCTTAATTATTTTCATATCCTTTATAGGTGGCATATAAGCTGCTGTATACACTTGATAGAATGACCTATATGAGAGTGGAGTGGAGCCGCTCCTATGAGATTGAAAGCAAATTTCTAGAGCTCTCATGAACTTCCAGGCACACGCATGGCTTATTAGTACAACACCGCGTCAAACAGTAGAATTGTGAAAGTACATTGTGATTGGTGAAAAGTTTAATTTATACTAAGAATCGTTTGGTTCATAGAAGTTTAAACTTCACCAAATATTCAGTAAATTATCTTTCACAATTCAAAAGACACCAAAATTAATACATTCTACTATACCCAAAAAATATTTTACTTAAATTTATGTTCCAATCCTTTTGAAATAAGTGGGGGATTGTTGGATATTTAACAAATTATTTCAAAAGAATCATAAATAATTTAAAATATTTTGAAATAAGTTACAGATTTTAAGTTGGTTAAAAAGATTTTTTCCACTTTAAGTTATTTTAATCTTTATCCTAACTGAACCATATTTTTAGCTAATATTGTGGATATCTTAATCTTTATCTTAATTAAACCATATTTTTAGCTGATATTGTGGATTTGAATAACGCTAAGCACTATAAATAGCAGTGCATTTACGTTATTCAGGATCACACAAAAAACAAATGCTTCTCTTTCTCTCTACTGCTTCTTCTCTATTTCTCGGTAATTAATATTTGCTGCTGTTCTTGCTCCTGGGTTATTTGTAATTCAGAAGGCTTGTTGAATCCTGGAGGATACGCAACCGTAGGCGAATTATCCTTAAGGACAGTGATTATTATCACGCCTCAAGCAAATATTCTGCTCATCTTTCATTTAATTTCTATATCTTTTTCTACCACTTTTCAACAGAAACTGTCTTTGTAATCCAAGCCCTCTATTTAATTGTAGCCTTTGGCTACTAGACGGGCTTTAAACTTGTCAATTTCACCAATAGATTTATATTTAACTTTGTAAATCCACTTGCAGCCTATGGCTTTCTTCCCTTTAGGAAGTTCAGTGATCACCCAAGTGTTATTATGTTCAAGGGCTAGTAATTCAAGCTGCATAGTTTTTGCACAGTGGGCATATTGTGATACAAGTACGGGAATGATACGATTCTTCAACAACTTATGGATTGAAGTATTCACACTCTTCAAAGATTTAATATGGGAAGCTCCAAATTATGACAAGTCAAATTATCATCGCTTAATGATAACTATATTTGGAAAGTATGGGAGAATAAGAAAATATGCAACGCACTCTTCAGCATATGTGGATGCGCAACACAATTTCAAATCACGTAATTCATATATAGTCGAATTGTATTTAGACCAATTTTGTTATTTTGGTATTTTAGTATTTTTTAAAATTTATTTTAAATTAATTTAGGCTAAATTAGAAGACAAATTCATGCAATCCATTTAGGAAGGAGATTCATCCAAGACAATTTAGGAAAATGATCTTTAATGTAATCTAGATTTGACTATTTGACTAGATAGTCCTCCTATATTGTAATTATACCTTTCTACACTAGAATTAGAGTTTGAAAGCTATAAAAACACATTTAAGGTGGCAGCCATAATTGGGAATGAAAAAAATGATGTTACGAATAATATTTTAGTTCATCTCTATTATTTAGCAACTTATCAAGGTTCAACCTTGTAGCGTTCTAATATGGATATCCTCCATGCTTAGTTAATTTATCAAGAATTTATTGTAGAGTTCTCAAACTGGAATCACTTGATTATCTATGTTTCTAATCACATTGGTTGGTTAGGGGTGTAGTAGAGCAACCTTCTGGAAGATATCTTTGCCTCGTTTTTTGTCAAGTTATGTGACGGGATTTTTTATCACATGTTGGTCTTGGATTTCGCATTAGTTGGTATCAGAGCGATAACTTGATGTGGAACCTATGATCAACATGTAATTAAAAATCCCGTCACACAACTTGATAAAGAACAAGGCAAGATATATTCCAGAAAGTTGCTCTACCACATCCCTAACCAACCAATGTGATTAAAAACAAAGATTATGGAGCAAAAGTTGCTCTACTACACCCCTAACCAATGTGATTAGAAACATAGATAATTAAATTATTCCAGTTTCAAGAATGCCACAAGAAATTCTTGATAAGTTAACTAAGTATAGAAGATATTCATATTAGAATGTCACAAGATTGAACTTTGATAATTGCTAAAAAATGAAGAAGAACCAAACTATTATTCATAACATTATTTTTATTTATTGTCCTCATAACTGCCACCTTAAGGGCGTTTTTATAGTTTCAACCCTAATTCTGGTGCGGAAAGGTGTAATTATAATATAGGAAGGGTATCTAGTCAAATAGTCAAATCTAAATTACATTAAAGATTATTTTCCTAAATTGTTTTGGAGAAATCTCCTTTCTAAATGGGCTGCATGAATTTGCCTTCTAATTTAGGCTAAATTAATTTAAAACAAATCCCACAAATACTAAAATACTAAAATAACAAAATTGGCCAAAGTGCAATTTGCCTATACATGCATTACGTGATCTGAAATTGTATTACATGTCTATATGTGTTGGAGAGAGTGTGGCCTATTTTCTTATTATCCATGTGTTTCAAATATAGTTTTCATTTTATAAGCCTAAAGTCTGCAAGATTCTCAAGTCTTTGTATGGCCTAAAGCAAGCTAGTGGACAATGGTTCTCCAATCTTTCTACCGTTTTACTTAATTTTAGTTACATTCAAAATAAATTTGATTATTCTCTTTTTATTAAACATAATTCTTCTTCTTTTTCTGCTCTATTAGTCTACGTGAATGACATTATCCTTGCTGGCAATGATATAAAAAAAATACAACTTGTTAAAGATTTTCTTGACACCTCTTTCAAAATCAAAGACTTGAGAAATCTTAAGTTTTTTTTTTTTTTTTTTTGAGGGATTAGAGATTGCTAGATCTTCCAAGGGTATTGTACTTAATAAAAAAAAATATATGCTTTAGATATTCTTCCTGATGCAGGTTACATTGCCTCCAAACATGTTTAGACACCGATGAGCAGTATCCTTAAACTTCAAAAGAATAAAGGCACTCTTTTGCCTGATCCTTCTACATACAGAAGACTTGTTGGCAAATTATTATATCTACCACTACAAGATCTGATCTAACTTATTTTGTTCAATAGTTAAGTCAATACCTATTATATTCTACTAATTTTCATTTGTAGGTAGCACATAAGCAGTCTAGGTTCTGATATTTTCTTCTCTATAACATTTGATCTTCAGTTAAAAGGTTTTAGTGGTTTTGATTGGGTTAGATGCGTTGACATTTGAAGATCTATGACTGGCTTTTGTGTCTTTTTTGGCTCTTCCTTGTATCATAGAAGTCTAAGAAACAACACACAGTTTCTCGTTCATCCTCTAAGGCTGAATATAAAGCCCTTGTTACTCTCACTTGTGAATTACAATAGTTAACTTATTTGTTTCATGATTTATAGGTTACTTATCAATCCCCTGTGATGGTTTTTTGTGATAATCAAAGTACTTTCCACATTGCTGCTAATCCTTTTTTTCATAAGCGCACAAAACACATTAAATTGGATTGTTATCTTGTTCAAGAAAAAATATATATTGGTGTTCTTAAATTATTTCCTCTCTCCATAGCTACTCAACTTGCTCACATTTTCACTAACCACCGACTCTACCTATTTTTCCAATTTAAAGGTCAAGCTGGGAATGCTTGATATTCATTCTCCAGCTTGCGAGGTATTAAGAAATTCAGTTATTCAAGAAAATAAAGAAAAATAATTATTCTAAATTATTCTAGAGTAATATAGTTAGTCAGTTCTTTATAGATAATTATGTAATAGTATAGTTAGTTTTTCTTTTTTATTCCTTAAATTATATATAAATATGAGATTTCTAATTGTATCTATAATAGAGTAAACATTATTTTTCCCTCCTGTAACATTTACACCTTCCATTCTCTTTTTATTTCTCTTATTTTTTTTCATTTTATTACTTCTTTTCCTTTTTTTTTTCATTTTCTCTCAATTTTCTCTTTTTTTTTCTTTCATTTTCTTTCTTTTTCCTCAATTTCTTTCGTTTTCCTATTTTTTTCTATATTCTTTTATTTTCTTTTACTTGCCTTTAAGTTTATTATTTCATTTTATAATAATTAATTATCTTAAAATTAAAATAATTTAAAATAATAAAATAATATTTTAACATAAAATATAATGACAAATTTAAAATTTTAACATAAAATTGTTTTTTTTTATTTTAAAATTTAGTAACAAATTTAAAATTCATTAATATATTTATTAACGAATTTAAATTTTTATTTTTTAAAGTTTTATCAAATGAAATTTGTTATTAATTTCTAGATTAACAACGACTTTCATAGTAGAAAACCAAATCCATCACTAAACATTATTATATTTTATTAAATTAATAATTGAAAAAATTTCGTTACTAATTGAAAAAAAAAAAAAAGAACTCTGGTAGCGTATTGGAATTAGGATAGGCTAATTTACCTTTGCAGGTCTTCCATGAAAAGAGTGGCTCCCTGCAATGAATAAGGCATTATGATTTTTTTTTTTTTTTTTTTCAGTATGAATTAGAGACCAGGAAAAATGGCTACGTTTATCAATGTCCATGGACTAAAACAAAAAAGTAAGTATTTGAACTCTATTTGTTTAACAAAAATCCATTATTTTTCAAGAGAATTTTTAATTGATATAAATTATTTAATACAAAATTTTAGTTTAGTTAAACTTACTCTATAAAAAGATTTAGCATGTGGGGTTAAAAAAATAAATAATGTAAATAAAATTCATCTATAAAAAATTTAATTACCTTAATCAAATTCTTAATCAAAAGGATAGTGACGAAAAAATTATTTATATTTTAAATTATAAAAATTAATTGAATATATTCAATATTAATCACTCAATTTTATTTATATCCTATATTACGTTTTATCGTTAAATTTAACAGAAATATCATATCATTATTTAAATTGGCATCTAAATTATTATCAAAAAAAATATTTAGACTTCATTAATTTCAATAATTATATTCTAAATATTTTATAACAAATATATCCTATTTCGATTTGATTAAATTTTTAATTTTAATTCAGTTTAATTATAATTTCAGCCAATAATTTATTTTTGAATTTTTTTATATCAATAAATATAATTTTTTACATAGTTATAGATCATAAATATTATGGTGAAATATTCCTAAAAAATTAAGAATCATTTAAAAATTAATTATCATATTAACTCTAATAAAATTAAAAGTAAACGGTTATTTATGACTACAATTATATCTAGTCTAATGAATTTAATCATTTTAGATTTATTAGTTTAATTATGACTTTTAATTTAATTAAAATAAATATAATAAATATAAATTATTTTTTAAATAGAGAAAATTATGAACTTGATTTTTTAAAAATATTATTATAATATTTATGGTCTAAGTTACATTTGTCAAATGTCAACGGATTTAGCTATTATTGTTTAGTGAGACATACATTATTAGGGTTATCGAGCTCAGGAGAAGATATAAGTATTGTAGAAATTTAGGGAAAATAAAAATGATAAAAGGAATGGAAGATAAATAAAAGATTGAATAAAAGCTTATCAGAAAAAAAAAATTTAAAGTTTATGAATTTTAACATTCATATTCTAAATTTAAAATTTTAAATAATAAATTCAATTTTTAATATTTACCTCAATTTTAATCATTAAATTCAATTAATTTTAATCCTTTTTAATCACATGTTATGTCATATAACATAAATTATTCCTTAAGAAATCTATTAGATTAAGAAAATTCAAACGTTTATTTAATTTATATTTATATTTTAAATTTTAAATTTTTAAATAATACAATTAAAATTTTTAAATTTATCATAATTATAATTGAGAAAACTAAATTAAATATAAAAAATTTAATAGAAAATTAAAATATAATTTCTAAAATTTTATATTAATAAAATATATAGTCCTTCAATTTAAATTTTATATTAAAAATAATTTTATTTTATATAATATTAAATATATTATACTAAATAAATATTTATTATAAATACATTTTCATTATATAAAATTATATAATGTATAAATATTATATATTTCAGCCATATTTTTAATTTATGAAAAATATATTTCATATTAATAATATTAAATATATTTTAATTTATAAAGTCATATCTCATAAAAGTTCATATTTTTTAACCACATCTCTCATAAGTTGTTGACCTATCACCTATTTAATATTTCTCTCTTTGGTTTGTTCATCTATGTAAGTATACATATGATATATATTAATTTATTATCTTAAAAACCATATTTTATATTAATAATATTAAATAAAATGAAATATTATATATTTTTAGATTATTAATTTTTTATATTTTAAATTTTTATTAATATGCAATATGTATATAAAAATAAGAATAAAAAATAAATAATGGAACTAATAAAAAAATATTATTAAAATAAAAATATGTATTTTAATAACTATTTTATTAATCAAATAAAACTTTATGAATTATATTATAATTTATAATTAATTTTTCACATTCAATTTAATTTTATAATAAATCGAAAACAGTTTAAATTTTTGATATATTTAAATATAAATTAAGGTAAATATTTAGAATTTTTTATTAATAAGTATTTTAAAAAATAATCAACGTATGACAGTTAAAATTGATTAAAGTTTATAGTTAAAATTATAAAAATATAAATATAAAAATTTATAAACTTTTAAAATTTTTTTCTAACAAAGCCCCTACATAAAATTTAAGAAATTTTTAGTTGGAAAATACATTTTAGAAAAATTACCTTTAATTTCCTTTCTTGACATAAAAATACATTTTAGAAAAATTACCTTTAATTTCCTTTCTTGACATAAAAGGTGGAATAAAAATTTATCCCTAGAATATAATGCCTATTAAAAAAAATTAAAATTACTTGAACTCATAGATTTAGTATAGTGATAAGTGTATTTGAGTAAATCCGAGAGATTTTAGATTTTACTTCTTTAATTCCTATTTCTTGTTTAAAAAAATATTACTCGTTTTTTTTTCTTTCTAACCATAAAAACTCAAATCAAAATATGAAAGGAATTAAAAAAAAAACAGGCAAAAGCGTAAAAGAAAAAGAATAGAAAAATTGAATGTCACAAAATGAAATTCACTTCCTATAGATCACAAGCAGTTACACTAAAAAGACATTTTGCTTTATTTTTTTTTCAAAAAAAAAGAAGTGTTTGAAAACCACGGTTGCAAGACATTGATGAGAATAATTGTTCTCAACAGTTGCAAACTTGTAGTGTCCATAGAAAGACACGGAACAGGTATCTTTTTTGGACATATGCAACGTACTAAAGTTATTTATATCCTTAAATAATATTATAATTATTATTATATATAATAATATTGAAATAACAACTAATATTGATAATTCTGAAGAAATGCTTGAGAGAACTATTTCCAGTTACTCAGAGGGCAATGGTTTTTCGGTGATTTTCGAAACGTTAGCATTAGCGTTGAGTCAGTGCGTGTTATTTGCTGCAAAATTTCTACCACCAAATCGTTGTGTGATTTTCAATTGTCAACAAATTATTCAAGTTTTATTTAGTTCTACTCTTGATAATTCTGAATTAGAACTAGTAATTTTGAATTTTAGTGATTGAAGATTGTAGTTCCTTGAATTATTAATTGTGTTCAATTTATTATGCATTCAAATTTTAGATGATAATTGAAAAACTAAGTAAATTTTGATTCTATATTTAATAAAAAACAAGTGCTAATATAATTAAATTTAAACAATGAAATTCTAAGTTTAAATACATTATTAATTCTTTTAGATAAAAAATTATCACTCTTCAGTTAATTATATTCTAATTACAAGAAAGTAGATTTGATTTTATAAGGACTTGAAGACTTCAATTGACTTTGATGATAAAGTTTGAAGGCTAATTTAGATATTTAACCGTAACAAGTTTGAACTTAAAAACTTAATATTTCAATAGTCTTGCTTATTGAACATTCTAAAATAATAAATGGGAGTATGACTGCAACAAAATAAGAGAGATAAAATTTAAAAAAAGAGTTAATTAGACTTACTGGTTGAATTATGTTTCCACCCGCGTCATGACACCCAATACAAGAACGACTAAATAAGATTGCCCCTTTCTGTATATCTGCAGTTGTCTGTCCTAGTGACACTACATCAAAACAATATGATAAAATTACAACCATAAGCAAAATATGAATAGTCAAAAAAATAATAAAAAATAAAAAATAATTTATTATTTAATTTCTATAATATAAAAAAAATTTACTCTTTTAATTTTTAAAATTATATTAAAATATCTCTAAAATATTAAAAATATACTAATTGATCCTTTATTAATTTTAAACATTAAATATTCTATTATTTAGTTTCTATAATACAAAAAAATTTATTAATTAGATTCTTTTTATAAAAATATAAATTAATTATCGCTTCGATTGAGAATGTTTTAGATTTTTTTCGACACTTAATAGTTAAAATTAATGAAAAAATTAATTAGTAAAATTTTTAAAAATTTTATACATATTTTAATATTTTTTTAAAATCAAACGATTAATCATTGAGTTTTTCTACGTAATGGAGATCGAATAATAATTTTTTTAAAAAATAAAATTAGCTAGAACTAACTAATTTTTAATTTTAAATTAAAATAATATCTTAAACAATTTAGATTATCAATATATAAAATCTAGATAATACAAATATTAAGGGCAAATCTAGATTTTACATATTATTTAGAGGATATAAACGTTATTTAGGAGTATATAAACGTGACTTTGTGGGTGTCTTGATAGCTGCATTTTCACCGTCCAATCTTTAAAAATGAGAATACAAACATAATTTTATAAAAAAATTAAATTTTTTTATAAAATACTTTAAAGATTTAGATATAAATGTAATTTTGTAAAAATGTTACAATTATTTTATTTAATAGATTTAAAAATATAAATTAAAAAATAATAAAAAAAGTCAAATAAAATGATAAATAGCAAAATTGAATTTTATTAAAATTATGTCTAAAAATCGTGATCAATATCAAAATTATAATTTAATTATTTAAAATTAAAAAATTGAAATATAAATATAATTTGTTAAAAAAGTTAGAATTATTTTATCCTTTAATCTTATTTTAAACTATACTTGTATTATTTATCAATTATTCTGATATTGGTTATCTTTTACTAACTATTTTAGTTGGGAAGATAGACCTGATTAACGACAAATATTGGTTTAGTCTAATTCCAGTTTGAAATCCACAGTAGGATTTAGTTTTTGATACTGATCTAATTTGTAACTGTTTAAAAATAGTTTTGATTCTTTTCGGTTTCCATAAATTCAATTCAGTTTTAAAATACTTATAATTATAATTTTATAATTTCAATTTTGATTCTATTTAAATTTAAATTTTAATATGTCAATTCGATTTGAATTTAAAAAATTTAAAAGTAAAAAAATAAAATAAAAAATTAAGAAATAAACATAAATATTATTGAATTAATAAGTAAATATATAATTACACTGTACAAAAGTATCATTTGCACAATATAAAAAATAAAATGGTATTATATTTAAATTCAAATAATATTTTTATAAGTAAAAAGAAAAATAAAAAAATTTAATCTTTAATTATTTAATAATTGACTTGTACGTATATCAATTTTAAATGGCGCATTTTATCAGATAATTTATTTTAAAAGTTTAAAGTCTAACTGAAATTAAATTATTATTTTAAATCGACCAATTTCCACTCCAATTTAGAGAAAAAGCCTATAACTGATACTTATTATAAGGTTCTGGTCCAATTTAAAAACCAGAACTAATTGACATAGTTCAGTCTCAATTTATGCTTAGTTACAGACTTTTACTTATTATGTAAGGGTTAAAATCGATTTGATTCAATTCTTTTATATCGATTTGGAATTAATAATTTTGTAAAAATTTAAATAAATTAATTTTTTTGAAAAATTTTTGCAATAAAAAATTTAAAATTTTTTAATTTAAAAATTTAAAAATGAAATTATGAAAAGTTTTATAAAAATTTATTTAAAATTTTTTCTAGAGAGAGATTATATTGACTCATTTAGCTTCCTTTTAGCTTTTATTATAGAAAGGTTAAATAGTTTATAAAAGAAAAAAAAACTAATACTTTAATGTTTTTTTAATTATAGTCCATTCTTTTATTTTTATCGGTTTAGTCTAATTTTAAATTTTTTTTATCAATTATAGTTTATGATCAAATTAAGAATCTGCGAATGTTAATGAGCAATTGATTGACTTTAATAATATTATTTTATTTATTATTATTGATTTATCACATAGTATCATAATACAAGTATTCAGAATTTATCGATTTTTACCCATTATAGTAAAATTTTCAAATGTTTTCAATTACAGCCAATTAAAATATTATAATCTAAATTACTTGAAATAAATATTTATGTTACTTAATAGGATAAATATAAAATTTTCTATATTTCTCCATATATTTTTTATGCAATTTTATAAAAATTATAAGTAAAATAGATAATTTTAATTTTTAAAATAAGAAAATCATGTAAAAGTATCAACAAAATTATATAAAAATTGTCAGCAACTATATATATATATATAATATTACATCACGATCGCTAAAAATAAACTATAAATTGTTACCATAAAATTGAGTTCCGTATCAAGAATCTGATACGTGGATAACGTGGTTCTATCCGAGAAAAGAAAAGTTCGGACACCTTAACACCTAGTTTTTCATCAAGACTCGCGCTCTTCTAGATAGGACGAGTCTCGATATAAAGTTACCGTTAGCAGACACATCCCAGCGAACTCTGTTACGCCTATAATCAGGGATCTCCAACCAGTCAACCCAGTAAGATTCTTTATCAAGTAGTTAGCCATATCATCGCCGGATTATCAAAAAATGTTATATTTATCCTCATTTTCTTACAGTATAAAAAGGGAACGATCACAGAGATAAAAGTACCAAACTCTTACACAACTATTCTCAAGTTCTATATTCGTCCTATTCTCCAGTTTACTGACTTGAACATCAGAGTAGCTGCCATGGGCACCCACCACCTCACGTTCTTTCTTTTGCAGGTTTATCCAATCACAGCACAGCTCTATTTTTCAGTCGCATCATTTGGTTCCGTTACCAAGAAAATCCATTGAATCCTTCCTGTTCATTTGGATTAAATCCGGTCTTTTATTCATTTTCTCTTAGAAAGAAATTTCTCTCAAAATGGCCAGTAGTTCATGAGTTACTGCTAATATTGCTACTAATGAGGGCGCCATCATTTTTTTCTCTCTTAGTAGTGGACAAAACACATCCTCAATGGTCAATGAAGCAGATCTCAACAATTTGAACAACAAGTAGATGCTCCAATACATCCAAAGCTTGCAAGCTACCCTCGAATAGTATAAGACTTGAGGGGAGACGTCCAACATGACTTCTAGAAGAAAGGAGGAAACCTCCATAAATACCCAAAGGACTTAGACAGAGGCGGTCAAAATATGACCTAAAGGACTCCGAAAGGCATCGATTAGAAGCTGGTAAGGCTATGCAATGGTACTAGAAGGAGCAAGAGGACTTTGACTTGGATGGTTCCTCGCCTCTTTTGGAAGAAATCTTAGCAGAAATATTCCAACTAAGTTCAAGCTGCCTAACTTGGACAAATATGATGGAACAACATATCCCAAGAGCCACCTGACGATCTTCAGGACGACTATGCAGCTTCAAGATATCAACGAATTCATGTTATGCCGAGTGTTTCCATCAACACTCACAAGTTTGGCTCAAAAATGGTATCAACATCTGAGCCCAAGTTTAATTAAAAAGTTTACGCAGTTTGCTACGTTATTTAAATCCAAACTTATTATTTGTATACCTCCTAAATAAACTTTCCTCTGACTTGCAAAAAATCTACCAAGGAGAAGGCGAGTCTTTAAGGAGTTTTATCTTACGATTTAATGTTGAAGTAATACAGGTGGAGGAGTTAAATCATGAGATAGCGTGGGAAGCATTAAAGAAAGGAACGTGCAATATAAAATTCATGGATTCCTTAATAAAAAAACTCAGCCGCAATATATCAACAATTGATAGACAAAACCCAAAAGTATATCGGGCTAGATGATGAAATCCAAGCACTTAGAGAAGACAAGAGGGTGAACAAAAAGCAAAGCCAAAAGCGGGAGAGGCGAGAACATGAAGGAGATCACAAGAGTTATCCCGTCTCCTAATGGAGGGATGACCAAAATAAGTATAAGAATTATACTCCATTGAATGACTCACGGATACGTATTTTAATATGAATAAGGAAAAACGACAAAAAAGTCAGGTTGCCGCCTAAGCTCAATCCCGAGAAAGTGGAAAGACGAGACAGAACTAAGTACTACTGTTTCCATGAAGATCATGATCATACGATGGAGAAGTGTCAGCAACTGAAAGATAAGATCGAGAGTCTGATAAGAGACGATACTCTTCTAAATTTCACCAAAAAGGATAGAGAAGAGATGAGACCTAAACCCGAAGCAACAACTCCTAAAACTACCCCTGATTCGGGAGCCTATGGGATTATTCATGTAATTGCAGAAGGACCTAGTGATGATCAAGAGAAGTAAGGAAACCACAGATGTAACAGCCGATCTGGTAAGCTCGACAAAAATTAGAAAGGACCATTTAGAGTCTCGAAGGTTATTTGTCCAAGGTCTTATAGCCTAACCAAATTAGATGGTCGAATCATGAAATATTTGTAACACTGAGAAAATTTTATCAATGACAGTTAATGAGGTGTTTTTTCATATATTGTGTTCTTCAATGACAAGGAATGAAGGGGTTGCCTTCTTCGAAAAAGATTAAAAAGCATTCATTGCAGGCCACAAGGCAATCTCTGCCAACCCAGGTCACAAGGTGGGTTCTGCCAGATCATAATTTGGGCATTGGTCCAAGTAATCAAGGCCATAAGATGGATTCAACCAGGCAAAGTCAGAAGGCGAGTTCCACCAGATCACAATTCGAGCGTTGATCCCACTAATAAAGGCTACAAGGTAGGTTTTGCTAAGCCAAGTCACAAGGTGGGTACCGCAGACCATAATTTGGGCGTTGGTCCCACTAATCAAGGCCACAAGTGGGTTCCGCCAGGCCAAGTCATAAGGCGGATTCCATCAGACCATAATCCGAGCATTAGTCTCACTAATCAAGACCACAAGGCAGGTTCCACTAGGCCTAGTCATAAGGTGGGTACCGCTAGATCACAATTCAGGCATTGGTCTCACTAATTAAGGCCACAACGCAAGTTTCGCCAGGCTAAGTTACATGGCAGCTGCTGCCAAACCACAATCTAAGCGTTGGTCCCACTAATCAAGGCCACAAGGTAGGTTCCGCTAGGTCAGATCACAAGACGGGTTCCGCCTAGGGCTGTGGTCGGTTCGGTTCTAAACCAAACTGTAATACCCGGCTAGACTCCGGTATCGGAATTCCTACCGTCCGGTGGAATCTCGGATGTCGGAAGCCTCTAGTAGGGTAGAAACATGTTTACATAAAATGTTTTAAGGTATTTCATGGTTTTAAGTAAAATGGAAATGAGTTTTTGCATGAAAACAACCTTGGAGGAAAACTCAGGTTCGGCCGCCGAACCTCAAGTTCGGCCGCCGAACATGCATGCCTTCGGGAGCGTCTTTAGGCCCCCGAAAGCACAAGGGAGGGAAGTCTAGGTTCGGCCGCCGAACCTCAAGTTCGGCCGCCGAACATGGCATGCATGCGAAGGCACATTCGGCCCCCGAACGTGGCCTGGCCAGCCACTATAAAAGGGTCCCTTAGCCGAAAACGGGCGAGTTTTTCCCCATTTTCGGCCAAGGTGAGCTTTCCGCCGCCCCTCACCGATCTTTGATGTTTTTCCTCTAGATCTTTCAAGTTTTTCACTTGTTTTAACTTCGTTTTGAAGATTTGAGCTTTTGAGCAAAGTTTTGGAGCTTTGAGGTTCAAGAACCCGAATCTCTTCCAACTCCAAGTTTGGTCGCCTCTACTCTCGATCTTCAAGAGGTAAGAGTCGATCTCTAGCTTATGTTATGTTTTAAGCAAGTTTTATGCAAGTTCATGGGGGTAGAATGCATGTTTAGCTCATAGTTAGGTTTATGGGTTTTATATGTGTTTTTGAGCAATGTGAGTTGCTTGTGTGTTGTAGTTGGGGTTTTTGTTGGTTTGATGCCCCTAGGAGCTTGTATGTTTGCTTGTCAATGCTTGGGAATGTTGTAGAATAGGTTTATGCATGATTGGATGAGTTTGGAGGCATAAATGCATAAGGGAGCCAAGTTTCTACCCTTTGGCAGAAACCAGGTTCGGCAGCCGAAGGAACTTTCGGCCGCTGAACATGGCTGGGGAGGCAGGCCTTTCGGCTGCCGAAGTTGCCCCCGAAAAGAGACTTTCGTCTCTGTCTGGGACTTTCGGCCGCCGAAGGTGCCGCCGAACATGCATGAGTTTCGCCTCTGTCTGGGAGTTTCGGCCGCCGAAGGTGCCGCCGAACCTGCCTGACTTTCGGCTCTGGAGGGACTTTCGACCGCCGAACCTGCCGCCGAAAGTGCCCTGTTCAGCCATTTCTTGCATGTTTCTCTATGATTATTTCATGATATTTTAGGGGGTTTTTGGGGAATAGTTTAGAGTTATGTTCATGTATGTTTGGTCCCTCATTTGAGTCCACCTGTGTAGGTTCGGACCCGAGGAACCGAGGACCCCAGCTGTGAGTCTGTTGCCCCAGTGTCTGGTCAGAGCTGTCCAGAGGTGAGTGGAATAACTTATTATATTTTAAAGCAAATAATGTACTTTTTAGCATGCTTCATGCATCATGAATGCCATGTGATGAACTAGGTTGCTTGCATTAGAATTCACGAATATGTTGCATTGCATATGTTAAATGTTGATGTGGATGAATGTTGGATGATCCATAGCCCTCGATCTATGATATGACGATGTGATATGTACGGTACGGAAAGTAAGACCAGTGGGACCCATTCTACGTTCGCTGGCACTATGTAAGGGAAAGACCAGGACCCATTCTACGTTCTGGCACAGTTGGACACTGTTATGTTATGATATGTTATGTAAGGGAAAGACCAGGACCCATTCTACGTTCTGGCACAGTTGGACCATATAGAGGGCTATTGGTGACAAATTCATCCTTGATGTGATTAGATGTGATGTGATGCATTCCATGATCCACATGATTTAAATGTTTTTATTATTCTGCTCACTGGGCTCTAGTAGCTCACCCCTCTTCCATTTCCCCAGGATTGCAGGTACAGGGTAGACCAGGATGTTTACAAGAGTAATGAAGTCTGATTTATGTAATAGATAGTGTGGACATGATAAATGTATTAATGTTATGTAAAAGTACAGTTTCAGTCATGTAATGATATTGAGGATTAGATATTGTGCTTGACATTGTGTATGAGGTATCCCTTTTATTACATGATCAAAAATGTTTTATAATGTTCAAGAAAGCCAACTCATCTCATGTTGTATTGCCCATTGGGGCATTGATGAGATTCCACAGAGGGATCATGATTATGATTATGACTATGTGCATGTATGTTCAGGTTGAGTTGGATGTTTGAAGGAAAAGTTTTAAATTTTTATGTATGTTGTTGATCATGTATGGGATTATACAGGTTTACAGGTTATATGTTAGGCTTGCTACGGGTCCCGGCGGCCTTAAGCCGATCTGGATCCTAGCGCCGGTAGCGGTCCGATTTTCGGGTCGTTACAGAATGGTATCAGAGCCCTAGGTTCATATGGTCGGACCTAGAGTGTCGGGCTCATAGATGTTCTAGAAGGTCAAGCACAATTGGAAGATCATGTCCACTAGGATAGGATGTTGAGTCCTGTCTTGTATGATGATGTGAAATGCCATGATTATATACATGTGCATTGATGCTATGATATGAATGATGTATATGTGATGAGGGTTCATGTGTGCCCACATGAACCATATGATGCTGATGTTTGTATGATGTGTACTGTTTTTCAGAAAACAGGATGAGAGGAACCCGTCGATCGGCAAGATTGACTGGAGTACCACCTGAGGATGAGGGCACGAGCGCCCGTCCTCCTACATTGCCTAGGGCAATGTCTTGTAGAGCCAACAGAGAAAGAGTGTCAAGGGACCCTAGAAGGTCTTTTGACGCTAGCAGAAGGGGGACTGATAGAGGAGGAAGTTCTTCAGATGTGAGGGAGGTTATGGAAGAGGATCAGAGGAGGGATGGGAACCTGGATGTGAGCATGGAGGAAGAAGGGACGGGGGAGTCTCAGGGAGGCGTTCAGGCCTCGGGGTATGGTTTTCCACCCCATTATCCACCCTTCCCACAGGGTTCAGGGTATCCGATGGGAGGCACGTCGGATTACTCCAGCTTTAACCCCTACCCTACCTACATGCCTTATCCACCTTTCTATCCACCTTACATACAGTACCCAGCTTATCCACCCTCACCCTTCTATCCAAACCCGGCAAACCCCACCTCGGGGAATGCTGCACCCCCACCTCCACCACCTACAGAACCAGCAGCCCCAGTTACTCAACCTCCTAGACCTAGCTCAACTGGTGGGAGCAAGGTAAAGATGACAGATTACCTTAAGCTGGATGCTCCCAAATACAAGTCAGGGGATGACCCCTTTGAGTATCTGAGAGTAGTGAAGACAATAACTGATGAGCTAGGGGCGAATGATAGCAGGGCCATTCAGATGGCAGGGTTCACTTTAAAGTGCAAGAAGGCACGGGAATGGTTCAAGTGTTATGTGGACCCGAGACTAGACGGCATGACATGGGAGGAATTTGCGAATGAGTTCGTGGGATGGGCTTTTCCAGACAGTTCCAGAGAACTGAAGATGATTGAATTTGAGCAACTGAGGCAGTCAGAGCACATGGGTGTAGAGGAGTTCACGGATAAATTCTTGGAGCTATTGCCTTTCTCAGGGCAAGCTCTAGATACAGATACGAAGAAAGCCAAGAGATATGTTATGAAGCTGCATTCTAGGTACTCCTCGTTGATTCAGTCAGCTGAGAGAGAAAGTTTCCACACTGTGGTGGATATGGCTCGAAGGATGGAGGCGAGTGCTATAGTTGAGGGGTCAGTGAAGCAGTCAGTGACCCAGTCTTCAGGGGTTAAGACCCCAGGCAGAGGAGGACCAGGTTTCTCTTCTCAGAGCTCAGGTAAGAAGAGGTGGGATAACACCACCAAGAAGCCGAAGAAGAATAAGTTTTGGAACAAGTTGAAATCCGGTCTGGGATTTGGCGGTGGCTCGAGTTCAGGCTCAGATGGTACAGAATGTCAGAGATGTGGAAGACCACACAGGGGAGTGTGTCGAGCTGGGACTAATACATGTTTCAGATGTGGACAGGAGGGACACATAGCTCGGGAGTGTCCTAGAGCGCCTTTTATGGGCCAGCTCCAGCAGACAGCTTCTGGTAGTGTGGCACAGCCAGCAGCTCCAGCCACAACTTAGGGCAGTGGCAGAGGTAGAGGGAGAGGGGCAACCTCTTCTTCTGGTTCCCGAGGTGAAGGTCCATCAGCTCCAGCCAGGATCTTCACCATGACTCAGCAGGAGGCTAACACATCCAACACCGTGGTTTCAGGTAATCTCGTCATTGGGTGTTCTGATGTGTATGCATTAATGGACCCGGGTGCATCTCATTCATTTATTGCTCCGAGAGCCGTTGAGAGGTTGGGTCTGATAGTCTCTGGGTTAGAGTGTCCCCTATGGGTCAGTGGACCCAAGTGTGACCCGTCAGTGGCAGTGTCAGTCTGCCAGTACAGTCCAGTTTTTGTTGAGGGAAGATGCCTCTCCGCCGACCTTGTGGTTCTAGATTTGACAGACTTTGACGTCATTCTAGGGATGGATTGGCTATCTACCCATGGTGCTACCTTGGACTGCAGGGATAAGGTAGTCAGGTTCAGAGATCAGGACGGGTCAGAGGTCGTCTTCAGAGGAGACAAGAGGGGCACACCTAGAGGTCTGATATCAGCTCTTCAGGCTCGTAGGTTGCTTAGGAAGGGATGTCAGGGGTACTTAGCTCATGTGAGAGAGATAGACAGTCAGGTCAGGGAGCCAGCCTCAGTGCCAGTTGTCAGAGAGTTTCAGGATGTCTTTCCTGATGAGCTTCCAGGTTTATCACCTGCTAGGGAGATAGAGTTGGTGCCTGGAACTAGACCGATCTCTATCCCTTCCTACAGGATGGCCCCAGCCGAGTTGAAGGAGTTGAAAGGACAGTTGCAAGAGCTGGTAGAGAAGGGCTTCATCCGACAGAGCACCTCACCTTGGGGTGCTCCGGTCTTGTTTGTGAGGAAGAAGGATGGATCCCTTAGACTTTGTATCGACTACAGGCAGTTGAACAAAGTCACTACCAAGAATAGGTACCCTCTGCCAAGGATCGATGATCTATTCGACCAGCTAGCAGGAGCGGGTTGTTTCTCCAAAATAGATCTAAGATCGGGGTATCATCAGCTAAGGATAAGGGATGAAGATGTGCCGAAGACAGCTTTCAGGACCAGATATGGGCATTTTGAGTTTCTTGTAATGCCGTTCGGGTTAACTAACGCCCCTGCAACATTCATGGATCTCATGAACAGGGTATTTAGCCAATACCTGGATCACTTTGTTATTGTCTTCATAGATGATATCTTAGTGTATTCCAGGAACGCAGAGGAGCATGCCCATCATCTGAGGTTGGTTCTGCAGACTTTGAGGGAGCATGGCTTGTATGCCAAGTTCTCTAAGTGTGAGTTCTGGCTGAGGAGCATTTCGTTCTTGGGGCATGTAGTGTCAGAGAATGGGATTGAGGTGGACCCCAAGAAGACAGAAACTGTGGCTAACTGGCCTAGACCCATTTCAGTGACGGAGATCAGGAGTTTCTTGGGTTTGGCAGGTTACTATAGGAGGTTCGTACAGGACTTCTCAAAGATAGCAGCTCCTCTGACCAGACTAACCAGGAAGAATCAGAGGTTTGTGTGGACCGACCAGTGCGAAGAGAGTTTTGAAGAGCTTAAGAAGAGGTTGACTTCAGCACCAGTTTTAGCTCTGCCATCTAGTGATGAGGACTTTACAGTCTTTTGTGATGTGTCCCGTGTGGGACTGGATTGTGTACTAATGCAGAATGAGAGGGTGATCGCTTATGCTTCTAGGCAGCTGAAGAAGCATGAGTTGAATTACCCCACACATGACCTGGAGATGGCAGCAGTAATCTTTGCACTCAAGATGTGGAGGCACTACCTCTATGGGGTTAAATGTGAGATCTTTACAGATCATAAGAGCCTGCAGTACATCCTGAGTCAAAGAGATTTGAATTTGAGACAGAGGAGATGGGTGGAGCTGCTGAGTGACTATGATTGTAAGATTCAGTACCATCCGGGTAAGGCAAATGTTGTGGCAGACGCCTTAAGCCGGAAATCACTCGGTAGTTTATCCCACATTTCGGCAGAGAGGAGGCCAGTGGTGAAGGAGTTTTACAAGCTCATTGAGGAAGGTCTACAGATGGAGTTGTCTGGTACAGGTGCCTTGGTAGCCCAGATGAGAGTGGCACCCGTGTTTCTGGAGCAGGTGGCTCAGAAACAGCATGAGGACCCGGAGTTAGTGAAGATTGCCAGGACTGTTCAGTCAGGCAATGATAGTGAGTTCAGATTCGACAGCAAGGGGATCCTCCGCTATGGGAGCAGACTATGTGTACCAGATGACATAGGGCTAAAAGGAGACATTATGAGGGAGGCTCATAATGCAAGATACAGCATTCACCCCGGAGCCACCAAGATGTATCAAGATCTAAAGAAGGTTTATTGGTGGCCAGCTATGAAGAAAGAAGTGGCACAGTTCGTGTCAGCCTGCGAAGTGTGTCAGAGGGTGAAGCTGGAACATCAGAAGCCGGCTGGAATGCTTAACCCGCTATCTATTACAGAATGGAAATGGGAAAATATAGCTATGGACTTTGTAGTGGGGTTACCGGCGGCGTCCAACAGAGTGGACTCCATATGAGTGATTGTGGACAGACTCACCAAATCTGCTCACTTCATTCCTGTCAGGAGTGGCTACTCTGTGGACAAGTTGGCGCAGGTATATGTGGACGAGATCGTCAGGCTGCATGGGGTTCCTGTTTCGATAGTGTCAGATAGAGGGCCCCAGTTCACCTCCAGATTTTGGCAGAGTCTGCAGAATGCCATGGGTACTAGGTTGGATTTCAGTACTGCCTTCCACCCACAGACGGACGGACAATTAGAAAGGACCATCCAGACCATCGAGGATATGCTCAGAATGTGTGTGCTGGACTTTGGCGGTTCTTGAAGGCAGCATCTACCTTTGGTGGAGTTTGCCTACAATAACAGCCATCATGCTAGTATCGGGATGGCTCCATATGAAGCTTTGTACGGAAGGAAGTGCAGATCACTTGTTTGCTGGGAGGAAGTTGGAGAAAAGGCCTTGGCAGGGCCTGAGCTAGTAGAGATCACCAGCAGGGTGGTACCCATAATCAGAGAGAGAATCAAGACTGCTGCCAGCAGACAGAAGAGCTATGCATACGTCCGCAGAAGATAGTTAGAGTTTCAGAAGGGGGATCTGGTATTGCTCAAGGTGTCTCCAATGAAGGGAGTGGTTCGCTTCGGGAAGAAAGGTAAACTAGCCCCACGATACATCGGACCCTTTGAAATCTTGCAAAAGATTGGGAATGTGTCGTACAAGCTGGATTTACCTGCTTCGATGGAAAGAATCCATCCGGTTTTCCATGTTTCGATGTTGAGGAAGTTTGTGTCAGATCCGAGCAAGGTTCTTAGTGAGCCTGATGTGGAGGTCCAAGAGGATCTCACCTATGTTGAACAGCCAGTACGGATCATAGACACCCAGATCAGAAAGCTAAGAAACAAGGAAATCCCGATGGTGAAAGTCCTGTGGAACCACCACAACTTGGAAGAATGCACTTGGGAGACACGGGAGTCTATGCTCCATCAGTACCCTCATCTCTTTTAAGGTTAGATCCCTATGTGTTTTTGTGCAGTGTATGTATGTTATGTTTTATGCCATGCTATGTGTGCTAGTTGAGGTACATTCGGGGATGAATGTTCTTAAGGGGGGGAGAATGTAATACCCGGCTAGACTCCGGTATCGAAATTCCTACCGTCCGGTGGAATCTCGGATGTTGGAAGCCTCTAGTAGGGTAGAAACATGTTTACATAAAATGTTTTAAGGTATTTCATGGTTTTAAGTAAAATGGAAATGAGTTTTTGCATGAAAACAACCTTGGAGGAAAACTCAGGTTCGGCCGCCGAACATGCATGCCTTCGGGAGCGCCTTTAGGCCCCTGAAAGCACAAGGGAGGGAAGTCCAGGTTCGGCCGCCGAACCTCAAGTTCAGCCGCCGAACCTCAAGTTCGGCCGCCGAACATGGCATGCATGCGGAGGCACATTCGGCCCCCGAACGTGGCCTGGCCAGCCACTATAAAAGGGTCCCTTAGCCGAAAACGGGCGAGTTTTTCTCCATTTTCGGCCAAGGTGAGCTTTCCGCCGCCCCTCACCGATCTTTGATGTTTTTCCTCTAGATCTTTCAAGTTTTTCACTTGTTTTAACTTCGTTTTGAAGATTTGAGCTTTTGACCAAAGTTTTGGAGCTTTGAGGTTCAAGAACCCGAATCTCTTCCAACTCCAAGTTTGGTCGCCTCTACTCTCGATCTTCAAGAGGTAAGAGTCGATCTCTAGCTTATGTTATGTTTTAAGCAAGTTTTATGCAAGTTCATGGGGGTAGAATGCATGTTTAGCTCATAGTTAGGTTTATGGGTTTTATATGTATTTTTGAGCAATGTGAGTTGCTTGTGTGTTGTAGTTGGGGTTTTTGTTGGTTTAATGCCCCTAGGAGCTTGTATGTTTGCTTGTGAATGCTTGGGAATGTTGTAGAATAGGTTTATGCATGATTGGATGAGTTTGGAGGCATAAATGCATAAGGGAGCCAAGTTTCTGCCCTTTGGCAGAAACCAGGTTCGGCAGCCGAAGGAACTTTCGGCCGCCGAACATGGCTGGGGAGGCAGGCCTTTCGGCTGCCGAAGTTGCCCCTGAAAAGAGACTTTCGTCTCTGTCTGGGACTTTCGGCAGCCGAAGGTGCCGCCGAACATGCATGAGTTTCGTCTCTGTCTGGGAGTTTCGGCCGCCGAAGGTGCCGCCGAACCTGCCTGACTTTCGGCTCTGGAGGGACTTTCGGCCGCCGAACCTGCCGCCGAAAGTGCCCTGTTCAGCCATTTCTTGCATGTTTCTCTATGATTATTTCATGATGTTTTAGGGGGTTTTTGGGGAATAGTTTAGAGTTATGTTCATATATGTTTGGTCCCTCATTTGAGTCCACCTGTGTAGGTTCGGACCCGAGGAACCGAGGACCCCAGCTGTGAGTCTGTTGCCCCAGTGTCTGGTCAGAGCTGTCCAGAGGTGAGTGGAATAACTTATTATGTTTTAAAGCAAATAATGTACTTTTTAGCATGCTTCATGCATCATGAATGCCATGTGATGAACTAGGTTGCTTGCATTAGAATTCACGAATATGTTGCATTGCATATGTTAAATGTTGATGTGGATGAATGTTGGATGATCCATAGCCCTCGATCTATGATATGACGATGTGATATGTACGGTACGGAAAGTAAGACCAGTGGGACCGATTCTACGTTCGCTGGCACTATGTAAGGGAAAGACCAGAACCCATTCTACGTTCTGGCACAGTTGGACACTGTTATGTTATGATATGTTATGTAAGGGAAAGACCAGGACCCATTCTACGTTCTGGCACAGTTGGACCATGTAGAGGGCTATTGGTGACAAATTCATCCTTGATGTGATTAGATGTGATGTGATGCATTCCATGATCCACATGATTTAAATGTTTTTATTATTCTGCTCACTGGGCTCTAGTAGCTCACCCCTCTCCCATTTTCCCAGGATTGCAGGTACAGGGTAGACCAGGAGGTTTACAAGAGTAATGAAGTCTGATTTATGTAATAGATAGTGTGGACATGATAAATGTATTAATGTTATGTAAAAGTACAGTTTCAGTCATGTAATGATATTGAGGATTAGATATTGTGCTTGACATTGTGTATGAGGTATCCCTTTTATTACATGATAAAAAATGTTTTATAATGTTCATGAAAGCCAACTCATCTCATGTTGTATTGCCCATTGGGGCATTGATGAGATCCTACAGAGGGATCATGATTATGATTATGACTATGTGCATGTATGTTCAGGTTGAGTTGGATGTTTGAAGGAAAAGTTTTAAATTTTTATGTATGTTGTTGATCATGTATGGGATTATACAGGTTTACAGGTTATATGTTAGGCTTGCTACGGGTCCCGGCGGCCTTAAGCCGATCTGGATCCTAACGCCGGTAGCGGTCCGATTTTCGGGTCGTTACACGAACCGAACCGAAAAAACTGAAAATCAAATTGTAAAAATATTAAAAATCGAAAAAATCGATTATAAAAATATAACCGAATCAAATCGAACCGATAAAAATTGGTTCGCTTCGATTCGGTTACTTCAAACTGAAATCTGTAATTTTTTTAATTTTATGCTTTTAATTTCAGTAGAATAATTTAATAAATATTTCTCATAAATTTATTAATAAATATTGTTTGAATATATAATGATAATACTTAAAAAATTCATATAAATCCATGTAAAATTTAAAAATACGTATAAAATCAGTGTTTCACATAATAAAAGTATGTATAAAATCGATTTTTCAGTTTATCGGTTATTTAACACGTTTAAACCGAACCAAACCGAAAACCGAATAAGCTGAAAAATACTAAACGAACCGAACTGAATATTTTGATTAATCAAACCATTAAATCGAAATTGATCGGTTCGGTTCAGTTTTTCGGTTCAAACCGATTTATGCTCTCCCCTAGTTCCGCCGACCACAATCTGGCATCGATGAGACCAAAGCCACAAGGCAAGTTCCACCAAGCCAGAAGACAAGGCTTTGGTCCCACTAAAAAAGGCATTTTATGCCAAATCCATAAGGCAGATATTAGCCAAGCCAAGTGACTGGGCATTAGTTTCGACTCACATAAAGTTCTAAGGCATTTGATGCCTAAGGCCACAAGGCGGGATCCGCTAGGCTGGGCCACAAGGCGAGCATAAGCCAAGCAAGAAGACTAGGCGTTGGTTCACTAATCAAGTCATTCATGCCAGGTCACGATGCAGGTTCTATCAGGTTCAACTATTGGGTGTTAGCTCCATATAAAATTTTCGAGGCATTTGAGGTCCAAGCCACAAGATGGCTGTTCGTGGACCAGTACTAGCGTCAAGATTATAAGAAATCCTATAAGGTACCTCAGGTCCAAAGCAAGCATTCGCTAGGCCATATGTCTGGGTGTTAATCCTACTGTTCAAAAGTTTTCATGTTATTTATTTTATTATCGCTATCATGGTTTGGGTATTAATCCGTTAGCAAAGTTTTAAAAAGAAATCATTTAAGTCTTGAGTAGATAAGGTTTATGGCTGAATAATAATCATACAAAGCTATCAAAATTAAATATTTTTCATTAAAATAAAAGACTTATTACAGGATAGGAGGGACATCATCAGTCGCCTCCTCCCGAGCTTCTGTTACAGGTTCATCATTGGTTATTGCACTAGAAGCCGGGTTATAAGGGTTTTCTTCAATTGTCCCTTCTTCCGTCCCTACCATCCTCATCCTCATTCTCCTCGTCAGGCAAGGTGTCATCGATCTAGGAGAAGTCCTCTATAGGAAAATGCCTGAGAAGCTCCTTCTTAATGGCGTCCTAGAATTATACGAACATCTCCCCACCCTAGGCCATCGTCTCTCGAGATTTTGCTTCAAGCTCAGCGATCTTGGTAGAGGCAATCCGGGCTTCCTCAGCCTAAGACTATAGTTCCCGCACTTGGCAATGAAGAAAAGCCACTTGATCCCTAGCGCTCTTTGCTTGATTCTCCAGGGCCAGTTTGGAAGCATTGGCCTCACCCAACTCAGCCCGGAGCTTATCCACTGACTCTAGATTCTCCTTCATGATGCCTTATACCTCATTAACCCGAGTCTTCAGCCTCGAGCATTCCTCTACCAGGAGGCTCCTGTCTGTTTCTTGAGCGCCAAACTCCCGCTTTAGGACTTTGTTACTCTCTTTGGCCACATAGGCATAGAGAGCACTCTCCAGGATAGAGTGCATAACATTGTCAAAAAGCTCATCCATCTCGAGCTCAGTCAGGAGGTGATGGTCCCTGTGCCTCAAGGCATTCTTGGTTAATATGACAGCCATGTTAGGATCCTCAAGGAGAAAGGGCGTTCAGGTTAGCGCCAATGCTAGGCGTTGAATGCTAAGAGGCCACAAAGAATCAAACCCTACGCTCGTAGGAGTAGTCTCAGTAGAAGCAGGGAATGCAACAGAAGGCTTAGGAACTGAGACAGATGCAGAGGCACCCATTATAGAAGATTCAAGTTGTGAGGGAGCCAACTCTTCTATTGTAGGTTGGGGAGGAGGAGGAGGAAGCATGACCATTTCTTTTGCCCGTGAGCACACTTAGGAGGGGGATCGGTTGTCCTTTACGGGCAACACATATTGCTTCAGCAAATTTACTTCTTGATCCTGCTATATCTACATAGATTGAAAAGTAAGTAAAATAGTTTAAAATATAAAAAAAGGAAGAAAGAAAAGTACCCTGATCTCTAGCCAGGAAAGTGATCCCCCCAAGGCTGGGAAGGCTGGATAGGTGAGGACCTCGAGTCTAGCTCGCCTGAAGATGACTCTGCTAAGACAAAATAACGTTCCTCACCGCCTTGGTAATGTCCATTTTCTGAAGGGACCTAACCATCATCAAGAGAAAGACTAAAGCCATGTCCTTATCCCTCCTCAGTTGGACCCCATCCTTCCTCAGTTCCATCCATAGGTTCCAGCTCGTTTGAAGGCACCCAAAACCCTTCGGACCCGGTGATGGAGGACAAAAAGCTTGTTTTTCCACCGCTTTAATAAAGAAGGTATCCGGTCGAACATCATCTGGCATTTTCGCCCGCTAAAAAACTATAACTCTTCATTTTTGCGAGTACCCAGCTGGTATAGCTGAGAGAAGAGGGCTACACTTGGTTCGTTGTTGTTACTAAGACAAACAAACTGAAAGCCACTAAGATTCTCCAGTTGTTGGGATGCAACTAGATAACCGAAAGCTTATGAAACCGAAGGACATTAATAAAAAATGAGTTCATAGAGAACAAATGACCTACCTTCAGCTGCTCCTCGGAGACTATAATAGTATCCTCTTGCAAACGAACGCTTGAGGAAGGAGCAAAGACACAAAATGTCTCTTGAGGAATTTGATATTTGTCATGAAGGCGATCTACATCTTGCTCCGATAGGATGGACATGATGTCACTAATTGAGCTACCTTCGCTTTCTTGAGCCGCTCTCAGTGGAATGATAGGGGTTGGGGCACAGATGCGACTATCGAATGAGGAGTTTGAGGCAGAACCTCCACTGGGAGTAAGTGAAGAAGAAGAAGTATTCCTATTTATTCTAAAAGGAGAAAAAAAAATAAAAATTACTGTGATAGAAAGAGAATATAAAGAGAAAGAAGCAACCGAGTCTTTTAGAAGCAAAGATTCTAGTTGTGAGCAAAAGTAATGTTTAGGGAAAAAGAAGAATTCTTATAAGATAGTTTTGACGGTAGGCTTTAAATGTGACTCGATAAACAGAGCAGTCATCATTAAAGAGTTAGGTAGGCAAAACGGTGTGAGCAGAGGAAGGCCAATCTCAAAAAGCCATGTGCCACAGATTTTGAAGACAATTGTCACTTTCGAATCTGAAAAATCGAAAACCAGCGGCGGGACCTTTGATATTACATCACGATCGCCCAAAGTAAGCCATAAGTTGTCACCACAAAACTGGGCTACATAGCAAGGATCTGATAAGTGGATAACGCGGTCCCACCCGAAGAAAGGAAGACCCGAATACCTTAACACCCGGTTTTTCATCAACATGCCCTCCCTTGGATAGGATGAGTCTGGGCATAAAGCTACCGTTAGCAGTCATAACCCAGCACACCTGTAATCACGGGATCCCCAACTAGTTAACTCTGCGGGATCCCTTATTAAGCAGCCAACCACATCATCGCTGAATTATCAGGAAATGCTATATTTATTCACATTTTCTTACAATATAAAATGGGAACAATCATAAAGGCAAATGTATACAATTCTCTTACATAACTATTTTCAAGTTCTACATTCGCCTTATCTTTCAGTTTATTGATTTAAGGTCAGAGTAGCTGCCATGAGCACCCACCATCTCACATTTTTTTTTTTTATATAGATTTAGTCAATTATAGTGTAACTCTATTTTTCAAATATATATATATATATATGATATAGAGTGGAGGAAAAATAGAGACTATCGATAGTGGAAATAATATAAAGTAATGAGTTGAGGAATGGAGTAGAAACAAGGGAAGGGGTGAAAAGAGAATGAAAAATAGATAGGACCTTTCTCTTTCCTTCCTCCACTTGCCTTTCTCATCCTGTCTTACATTCCATAACAAATTATACGTTGAATCTCATCTTCCCTTTACTCACCATCACAATAAAATTAAAATTATTATTATTATTATTATTAATTTTTATATGACTTTTTAATTTTTTTAAAGAAATTAGAATCTTTACTTATCTTCACAAATAATTTTTACTATTCTTTTAAAAGAAAATATATGTGAGAAAGGAAAATTTACTGTTATTATAAATAAAATAAATATTAAATTTCAAAATATGAAAAATAAATATTTCTTTAACTAATGTAAGTTAAAATTAGTTAGTTGAGGAATTTAGTTATAATTGACAAAAATTAAAAAAATATTGAATAATTTTATTATGATACTATATGCTACGTCAATAACAACAAATAAAATACTATTGTTGATGCCATGTCATATATCATCATGGCAGCACCTTTAATTATTAATTTTGACCATGGATGATAATTAATATAAAATTTTAAAATTGGACTAAAATAAATAATGATAAAAAAATTTACTATTAATTAAAAAAAATGTTAAGTACGAGATTTTGTATAATATTAAATTTTAGGGTAATTTATACGACCTTCCTCAGGTTTAATAAAATTTAGAAATAAATTTTTATTAAATTTTTACTAATAAATTAGTCTCTAAATTATTACTGTAAATTTCTATTAGTTGCAGAAATTTATTTTTTTTTAATGATTAAAATGCCATCTTCTTTAATTAAAAGTTATTTTATTTATTATTTTAATAATAAAAATTAAAAAATTACTATTTTAATTTTTAAAAATTGATAATTTTTTATTTTTATCCATTATTTTTTTACTTATTATTATAGTGAATAATTTTAATTTTTAAAGTATAGAATTAATATTATGTATAGAAATTAATAATGAATAATTTTAATTTTTTTAAAAATTAATTTTTATATTATGTAAGTATAAAAATGATCGATTTAAAATTAAATATTAATGTTTATACTTAATTAAAAATTAGTTTTTATGTTTAGGAGTTCATCTGAATTAATTTTTATACCTATAAAAATTTTATATATAACTAAAATTAAAAATTAATTTTTATACTTATATATTATAGTTGGAATCTGCCTAAATTGATTTTTTTTTAAGTATAAAAATTTGTATACTTACAGAATATCAATTTTTATATTTTAAAAATTAAAATTATTTATAATGATAATAAATAAAAAATATTAATAGATAAAAATCATAAATTTATCTATTTTAAAAAATTAAAATAGCAATCTCTCATTTTATTATTAAAAAAAATATTAACTATTTAAAAGAGTATTTTGATCATAAAAAACATAAAACCTCTGATCAACGGTCGGCAATTAACAGTAATTTATATTTTCGGCAATTAACAGTAATTTATATTTTTAATTAACGAAAATACTATTTTATTAGATAGAAATTAAATTTAGAGACTAATCTTTTATTAAAAATTTAATGAAGTATTACTCTGTAAATTTTGTTAAATTTCAGAAGGTTCATGTAAATTACCCTAAACCTTATAGAAACCATATAAATAATATTTTGTAAATATAAAATTTTATCAATTTATATATTCTATTATATATATATATATATATATATATATATATATATATATATATATATATATATATATATAATACTATGTTTGTAATTTTTGAATATTTTGAACTAGATTTGAACAAAAAAATAAATTTGCATCAAAATCATTTTGAACAGTAATATTCTAATTTCCATTCAAATTTGTTTTTAATTTTTTTAAAAAAATTAGGATATAAAGAATTTCCTAAGTAATATATTTTTATTCATTAGATTAAAGCAAACCAGAAAATAAGTTCAATTCTATATATAAAAAACAAAGTCCAGTTAACACTTGTATTTTTACTTGATAATAAATAAGTTCAATTCTATTTTTTTAATTAAATAAATTTTTAATTTTATTTTAAGGTTAAATAAATTTTTAACTTAATAAATATTATTTAAGAATAAAATATTATTTTTATAATTTTAAAAATTATTTACTATATTTTTTATTTTTTATATTAATTAAAATACTAAAATTTTGATATTTGAAGTTAAAAATAATATTTTATTAGTAAAAGATATTATATTAAATCTTGATTTTTTTTTAAAGTAAAATTTAAGAGTTTATTTAAAAAAAATAAACTGAGGTTATTTAATTTTAAATAAAAGTATAATAATTTGATTGGATATATATATATATATATATATATATATATATACTCTCTCTAAAACGTATGTTGCTGGCGTATTTTCAGCATATTTTAATAAGTAATTTTTTAAAACTCATAATTTCATAATATAATTATTTTTATTTAATTTTTTATAATAGTTTTAGAAAAGTAAAAGAATTTAATAATAATTAAAATCATATTATTATACTAGAAACGTAATTATCTTAAATCATAAAGTAATTATGCTACCAATAATATAAAAAAATAATAAAATATATAAGTTTCAGTACTCGTGATACATTTTTTTATGTTTTTTTTATAGAGTTTGTATTTGATATTGCTGTTTTTTTTTATTTTAAATTTTATTGCTCTAATATATATATATATATATAAGTAATATATGTTTAGTCTATTGAATTAAAATTAAATTATATTTATATTGAGTCAGTCTATTTAAATGTAAAATGCTCTCTAAACTAATAGATTTAATAAATTAAAATTTATTTGAAATTATAAATAAATTTTATTGTTTATTTGGCGTTTTTTTGTTTGAATTTATTCCAACTTTAATAAAAAGTTTAGAAGATGATTTAAAATTAAAAATTTTATTATTTAGTATTTATGATGTATAGTATATTAATTTGCCCTAATTTTAAAAAATATAGTAAAATATTTATAAAATTTTAATAAATTTATTAATTAATTTTAATAGTTTATTTAGTGTAAATGATATAAAAAAATTAATTGATCTCTTAATTTTATAAAAATATCTATTAATTAGATTTTTCATATTAATATTATTTTAAATTTTTTATAATACATAATAATAAATAAAATTAATTAATAAATTTTTAAAAATTTATAAATATATAAATTAATTAATTAATTTTATTACCAAACCAACTAAATAATAATTTTCTATTTAAAGTTTTATAAACTCTTAACCGCGAATGAAAGGATTGGGAAAGGAAAAAGAAAAGTAAGGATATGTTGGGAATATAAAATATCTGACGGATAACTTATCCATCCAAGTAACCAAGTTAGTGAAGGAAAACAAAGTACCTGGGGTGTCGCACAAGGGGGATAAAGCGACAAAAGCAGCAATCAGAGGCGGAGCCAAGCTCTGCACAAACTTCACTTCCATCCGCTTGTGAGGAGCTAGGTTTTCAATTTCTCTATGCTTTTTCTTTCCCTTGCAAGGCAATCACGTCATTCTTCATTTGCTTCGATAAATACACAAAGAAAAATAGATAGATAGATACCGCTGAAAGGGAGTTGTATGCTACGTTTCTACAGCCAGCAATGAGAGAGAGAATCTGCATTTGATGGATTGATTTATTTGGCAGATTGGGCTGAGGATGAACAACTGTGCAAACGGGATGGCTCGGGTTGCTTTAGGTTAGTTTTTAAGTGCCGCGGTTTTAAATGTGCTGGCGTGGAGACATTTGTTTTTGTAGCAATTGGTCAGCACATCTCTCAATTTTAAATTAATACGTGGAGTTTTTAAGATGTTAAAAATATTTTAATGTAATTAAATTTAAAATTATATGTATATATAAAATTAAATAATAAATTTTTTATTGAAAATAAATTTATATATTTATTTATTTTAAAATTATATGAACTTAAATTAAAATAAATTTTTAATAACATCTTATTAAATTATTTAAATTGATAATTTTACCAGCTGAACCATAAATAATATCAAATAAATTTTCACTAATTTTAAGTGAATTAAAATTAATTATTAAAAATAAATCCAGATCCCCCTTATCTTTTTCTCTTGGAGCATAAATAAGTTCAATTTTAAATTAAAAAAAAATCATTTACTCCATATATTATAAAAATAATTCATTAATTGATTTTTTAATTTTAAAAAATGTACTAAAAAGTTCTCAACATTTTAAAAAGCGTACGAGTTAGTTCATCCGTTAGTTTTAGCGATTAAATATTTTACTATTTAATTTTTATAATTTGAAAAAATTTATTAGTTGATCACTTAAATTTATAAAAAGTTTACTAATTAATCTCTCTTTACCGAGAGTATTTAAGTCTTTTTAATAATAAATAACGATTAAAATTAATAAAGAGACCAATTAGTAGAGTTTTTAAAATATTAAAGATATTTTAATATATTTTTGAAAACAAAGCAATTAACCAATAAATTTCAATAAATTTCACTATACTGTATAGACTAAATAGTAAATTTTTCTTTAAATATTTTTGCCACATATGCTCTGAAGTTTTTAAAAATGCTAAATATGTCCAATACTATGTCAAAAATTAGTGTTTGTGCTACACACATTTAATAAAATATTTAAAAAAAGGAGAAAAATGACTATTTAGTTTCTGTAGTATAGGAAAACTCACTATTTAGTCTGTCAATTTTGAAAAATACACTGAAATATCTCTAACATTTTAAAAATTTTACTAATTGATGTTATAGAGATTAGACTAAATATGTTCAATACTATGTCAAAAAGTAGCACTTGTGCTACACACATTTAAGAAAATATTAAAAAAAAAAAAATGACTATTTGGTTTCTATAGTATAGGAAAACTCACTATTTAATTCGTCAATTTTGAAAAATACACTGAAATATCTCTAACATTTTAAAAAATTTATTAATTGATGTTGTAGATATTAGACTAAATATGTCCAATACTATGTCAAAAAGTTAGCGCTTGTGCTACACACATTTAAGAAAATATTAAAAAAAGAAAAAATGACTATTTGGTTTCTGTAGTATAGGAAAACTCACTATTTAGTCCGTCAATTTTGAAAAATACACTAAAACATCTCTAACGTTTTAAAAAATTTACTATTTGATGTTGTAGAGATTAGATTGATGATATGGTCAGAATGGAACTATATTGTGATTAGCTAAACTTGTAAAGAAGAGAACATGAGGCAGTGGGTGCCCACGACAGCCACTCCGATACTTAAGTCAGTATACTAGGGAATATGACAAATGTAATGAATTGCTTAGAATTTGAGTAGTATAAGAGAATATCATGCCGTAGTATAAGAGAATATCATACTTTTACCTCTGTAATTCTTCTTTTATAATGTAAGAAAGTGGAGATAAATATGACATTTCCCGATAAACCGATAATGATGTGGTCAGCTGCTTAATAAGGGATATCATTAGCTAATAGTTTGGTAATCCCGTGATTATAGGTATAATGAGAATACACTGGACTGTCCCTGCTTAACAGTAACTGTGTACCGAGACTCGCCTTATAGAGGGAAGGGCGAGTCTTGATGCCGATCCGGGTGTTTGAGATGTCCATATATTCCTTATCTCGGGTGAGACTGCTTACTTATCATATCCTTGCTACATGGCCCTGATTTGTGGTAACAACTTATGACTTACTTTGGACGATTATTATGCAGCATCATAGATCTCCCCATTTATCTTCGATTCTTTAGATTTGAAGGTGACGGTTTGACTTTTCGATTTCGTGGTATGTTTTGATTGGCCTTTGCTGCTTGCATCGTTTTGCCTTCCCTTAGTCATAATGGTTGTCTTTTTTTTCAAAGCATATTTAAAGCTTTGCCGGTTATGCCACTGTATAAGGACCCTCCTTTCTCTTCTTTTTGTTTATGATTGTCATCTGTATGAAACATAAATGGGGGTATTTTCTTTTCTTTTCCTAAGAATAACTAAATCTGTGCGGAGGATATCATAATGGTCTTCGAAGAACAACTGAAGGCAGATCTTCATAAAGGTGCAAGCATAATGCTTAGCCCTAAGGACTGCAACCAGTTTGACTATAACAGCTTTTCAGTGCCACGATTCTAGGGAAAGGGGTTGAATTGTGCAAGATTCATTCCAAGGGCCAGACCAGAAAAGCAGTTGGAGAAACGATCCTTTATGCGGCTTTTCCTGAACAGATGACATCTTTCTAGAGGATGAGGTTGAGAGGCTAAAGACAACCCTACCAACTGGGTCTCTGCTAATAGATTTTTAGAACATTCTGATGTAATAGAGACTTACTGAAGTCCACCTTATCCCTTTGTGATATTTTGTAATAAAAATATATATTTTGTATATCTAATCTTATATATTTTGTATATCTAATCTTAGGCATTTGTTTATTCCTCTTGTCACTATCAATGATTTAAACAATTGGTACGAGGCTACCTTTCAACCAAACTGTGAATCTGGTGACCACCATTTTTGGTCCAAAAAAGGGGGCTGAAGCATATCTTTTTTGCAGAGTTTTAACACCCGATTTAACAGACATAAAATAATTTGGAGAATCTTCTGCAAAATATGATTAATACTTGAGCTTGTGGCCTGGTGGACTCCCACCTTTCCATCATAAAACGCCTTGAGAAAATTTGACAATAAGGGACTTTCACCCGGTCTGGATTCTTGGTCATTAATCTTTGACTGACACCTTTGTCCTTTGTCTTTTGGGGATTAGTATATCCGCCTCACGATTGTCTAGCATAAATGACTTGATTGGTGGGGCCAACACCTGGATTGGTGGGGCCAATGCCTGGATTGGTGATTTGGAGGAACCCGTCTTGTGACCTGGTCTGGTGGAACTTGCCTTGTGGTTTTGTTTAGTGGGACCAACACCCGAATGGTCTGGCAGAACCCGCCTTGTGACCTGGCCTAGTGAAACCCACCTTGTGGCCTGGCCTAGCGAAACTCACCTTGTGGCCTGACCTAGCAAAACCCACCTTGTAGCCTTGTTTAGTGAGACCAATGCTCGAATAGTCTAAAGGAACCCACCTTGTGACTTGGCCTGGTGGAACCCACCTTGTGGCTTTGTTTAGTGGGACCAATGCCAGAATGGTTTGGCGAAACCCGCTTTGTGACCTGGCCTGGCGGAACCTACCTTGTGGCCTCATTTAATGGGACCAACACCTAAATGGTCTAGTGGAACCTGCCTTATGACCTGGCCTGGCGGAATCCGCCTTGTGGCCTCATTTAGTGGAACCAATACCTAATGGTCTGGCAGAATCCGGCATGTGATCTAGCCTGGCGGAATCCACCTTGTGGCCTATTCTTGTATTTTTTTTTAAGAAAGTAATCCCATTGTTCCTTATCACCGAAGAACACAACATGTGAAAAAATACCTCGTTAACTTGTTATTGATAAAACTTTTCTCAAATTATAGATATTCTAGGAATGAGGAATGATTTGACCATCTAATTTGGCCAGCTAATGTGGAACACAGGATCAACTCGGGATAAAAAAACCCCATCACACTACTTGACTAAGAAGAAGGTAAAGATATTTTTCATAAGATTGCTCTACCACACCCCTAATCAACCAATGTGATTAGAAACGAAGATAATCAAGCAATTCTAGTTAGAGAATACCATAAGAAATTCTTGATAAGTTAATCATCTTCGAGCTTGTGTTCTTCACCAACAATCTCACTAGCAACTTGATTTGCATGACTTTGATCTATTGAAGGAGCTTCTATATCAATTGCATGGATTTCTTCAACTGAATAATCCTCAACATTTTTTTTTATCTCCTCAAATATAGTTGAAACCTCTTCATTATCAACATGTTATGGTGGCAATTGAGATTGTTTTGTCCATTGTAGTAGAAGATTCTCTAAGACTTTTGCTTCTTTTTGAAATTTTTTGATCCGCACTTTTATGAGATCACAATCTTCACTTAATGATTTAAGGATCTTTGATTGGTCACTTAGATGAAATTTTTTGGATCTTCTATATGCCATATTTTTTTACTTTTTTTTTTCTCTCTTTTTTTGTTTTTAAATCTCACTTAACAAAAATAATTTTTTTTTGAAATAAACAAGATAAAAACTGAAACAAATGAACAATGAAGCAAATATTTAAAATAAAAATAATGAAATTGAAAGTAAACAAATAAAACAAGCAAACGTAGATAAATAGGAATTTATCTACTACCAAGCTCTGATACCAATTGATGCGGAATCCAGGATTAACATGTGATAAAAAACCCTAAACACACTTGACAAAGAACAAAGTAAAGACATCTTCCAAAGGTTGCTCTACTACACCCCTAATCAACCAATGTGATTAGAAATATAGATAATCAAACGATTCCAATTAGAGAACGCCACAAGAAATTCTTGATAAGTTAACTAAGCATGGAGAAAATCCATATTAGAATGTCATAAGGTTGAACATTGATAAGTTGCTAAACATGGAGGCACAATGAATTAACCGTCTTTATACTTGAGAACAATATCAAATATTTATTCATTAACTTCCTTCCTGACATGGAACCTTGTGAATCAAGTCCAAGAACTCTATGAAAAGATGGAAAAACTCCAAAGATCAACAATAAACTCCCTTCTATTGCACCCAATGCAAAGAACAAGAAGAACACCAATGATTAAGGATTAAAGAAACAAAACAAACGGCAAAATTGAATTGATAAGTTTACAATGATTCTTGATGCAATTGGAAGAATGAAATCTCACACTCTCACAATAATAAAGACAGACAAATAGCATGAACAATTTTGAATTTTGATTAAAAGTCCTCCTTATGCAAAGGACAGTTGGAGTTTATATAGAAAAACTAAACCTAACCTTGAAAGAATAAGAATAAACTAAACCCTAAAGAGCCAAACAAGGCCGGACGAAAATTAAAAGCCCATAGCAAGGAGCAGCACACTAAGGCCTAAAAATAAGGTTTAAACAACTAAACTAGTAATACTAAAGCGAATAATATAGCATAAGCTTAACCCAAATAAATGGGCTAACAAAATACATCATTAAGGCACAAATAACATACATAAACACGTCCCCCAAGCCTGCTCATGAGTTGTGCACATGCTTTCCATATGCTCTTTAATTTGCACAATTGCACATATTTCTTTAAATCTGTCAACTTGGTTTGATGGATTTGTATACCTTTTAATTGGACTCAATGGACGTGAATCTTCACAAAAGTGTTCCTTCATCTTCACTTTAGGCTTCTCTTTTTGTAGCTTTAGCTCATAGGCTTGATTATGCTCCTTAAGCCCATAGTTGTAAGTGTTGCACCGAATCTACCCCATATAAATTGAAGCACGCCCCAAGTGGATTTAGTTTATATAGATATGATTTTGAACTCCTTTTAGACCCATTTGAATGATATAAGGTTGTTGCTCCACACTATTGTTGCAAGTATGCCCTATTGGATCTATATCATTCCCTCCTTCAGAAAAGATTCGTCCTTGAATCTTGCTCATGTTCATGTCAGGAATGGAAGCTTTAGGAACCAATGCATCTTCGAAGACCTCCTCTTCAATAGGTAGAAATAGCATGAAACTCTCTTCATGGATGTTCTCATCAACAACCTGCACATCAAGAATAAGAGAACTAGGCATAACAATGTTATTCATACAAAGATCATGTGGATGTGACCCATTCTCCTCTACAACTTTCAAAACAACCCCATTCACCTCCTCCACCTTATCAATCATGTCCATCGTCAATTACAACCTCTTCTTTAAGCTCAATGATGGAATTTTTAGCAAGAACTTTGCTAATTTCATGCGTTACAACTTCCTCTTCAATTCCAATCTCTCTGGAAGTTGAAATTGAAACTTTAGCCTCTTCTTTCTCCCCTTCTTTCTCCATCCTCCTCTTTCTTATCTCTTCTATTTTCTTATTAATAAACCTTTTCATCTCTAACTTTGCTTCACGTGAATTCTCTTCATAAACTTGAAGCTCCTCAATTAATAACATAGCTTTTCTAAGGCTATATGTAACTTCCTTATCCATTCATTTCTACAATGCTGAATACAATTTTTAAAGCTATTTATTGCAAAATAAAGCATAAGATAGGAAATATTCTCCTTAAACTCCATCTCAAGTTCCTCTCTATCATCTCCATATTTATCTAAACTCATGGTTAAGAATAAAAACAGAGATCACAAGAAAAAAAAAATAGAGTTAGTAGCAAAGCATTTTTTTTATGTGTTTGTACTATATTACCACTCTTTGCAATTCCTCAAATTGAACTTCAGAACTTAGGCCAACCAACCAACTCAAAAGAACGCTTAGAAATAAAGATTAACATCCTAACAATAAGGAGTAAGTTGAAACACACTAGAAAGAAGACACAAGACAAAAATGGATGATAGCACAAAGGCAAGGATATGTACTACTTGATTTTATCAATTTAGAGTGTAATCACAATCAAATAATACCCTAACCATGTAAAGGAAACAAAGATGACAAGACTAAAGAAAAAAATCAACAAACAAGAATTGAGAAAAGACAATTTAGGCCAAAATGTAAGAATTTGAATTACTACAAAGTAAATCAAATATGGAATCTAAAATATTTCTACCCAATAAAGTAATAAAGCAAAAATACTTAAACTAAATAAGGATTTCCATGTATAATTAATTTTTTGGAGCTAAATTAATTATTTTGTCTCAAAGAAATTTGTTTGAAGCTCTAAACATGCACAAGTATGTGGGTGATAGAATATGACATCAAATTAATTAAAATAAGAGAAAGTCAATCCAAATAGCCCCTAAAACAATAGAATCCAAATATTTATGGAAAAGGAAAGAAATTTTTCGGCACAAGAAACCTCAAGTCCTAATTCAACTAGGAGAAGGAAAACAAATCCAACAAGAAGAAGAATTCCTCCAAGATACGTAAAGAATTCTCTTTCTTCTTCTTCCTTTCTTTCTCTTTTTGATTTTCTTTCTTCTTCTTCTTTTTCTTTTTTGAATCTCTTTCTTCTTTTTCGACTCTCTTTCTTCTTTTTCTTTTTAATTTTCTATTTTTTTTTCAATCGAATTGATCAAGAATGAAACTTAACTAATTTAACAACCAAAATTAAATCAACAAATACTCAAATCAATTTAGATGATAAACAAATTAAACTAGCAAAAGACCAAAACGCCAAAAATAAAAAACACAAGAAAACTCAAATTTAAAAATTTTAAATAAGATAAGTAAGAATTTATCTTAACATTTAGATCTGATACCAACTGATGCAGAATCCAGGATCAATATGTGATAAAAAAAATTCCGAATATACACTAATAAAGAACGAGATAAATATATCTTTCAAAGGTTGCTCTACTACACCCGTAATCAATCAATGTAATTAGAAATATAGATAATAGAGCGATTTCAACTAGAGAAGACTACAAGAAATTATTGATAAGTTAACTAAGTATGGAAAAAACCCATATTATAATGCCACAAGGTTGAACCTTGATAAGTTGTTAAACCTGGAGACACAAAGAATTAACCATCTTCATAATGGAAAATAATATCAAATGTTTATTTATTAACTTCCTTCCCCTACATACAAAATAAAGGCTATTTATAGCCAAATATTTTCTAATCCTAGTTAGAATAGAAAAACAAAATAAATATTAATTAAAATAAGAAAATAAGACAAATCTTAGTTGAAATAAGAAATCCTATTTGAATAAGAAAAACTATACCTAATCCTACTAATTTGACTCCTAATCCATATAGAATTATACAAGACATCGAAACACACTAAGATACCTCATATATGAGTTTCTAAAATTAAATAAATGATGGCTAAAGTTGGACCCAAGAATTTTAAGAAAAATAAGGCCATTTCTTTTTCTTGTCTTTCAAATATGGTATTCAGAATGAATGGCTCACATTCTCCTTGATTCCTGTGATTCAAAGCTTCCCATATTAAATCTTTGAAGAATGTGAAGACTTTAATGTGCAGCTTATTGTTGAAAAATCGTGTCATTCTCATGTTCGCATCACCAGCTTATATGACCCTGGGCGAATAATCTTCGAGACCCTAAGCGGTCCTTTCTAGTTCTCACCCAACTTACCAGACTCAGCACTGACACCCATTATATTTATTCTTTTAAGGACTAGATCCCTCACATTAAAAGCACGTGGCCTGACCTTACTACTGAACATTCTAGATATCTTATTTCTGTAAACCACCATTTTGATTATGGCCTTTTCTTGCAAAAATTCTGCTTGGTCCAAATTAAATTGCATTTCTTCGGAATTCCCTAAAATCTCAAGGTGTTGTGTTCAGAAGCTACCTAATTGGATTTTCACGAGATGACTACCTCGGTCCCATATACAAGAGAAAAGGGCGTTTCTCCTATAATTGTTCTAGGGGTGGTTTTGTATGCCCATAGTATGTGAGATAACTCCTCGGGCTAGTTACTTTTGGCTTTGTTGAGCCTTTTCCTTAGCCCCTATAGGATGGTCCTATTTGTCACCTCAGTCATACCATTGGTCTGGGGTGATAGGTTGAGCTAAACCTTAAGTCAATTTTCCATTTCTTGTAAAATTCTTTTTTGAAATTCTGCTTTTTCGCTTTTCTGCTGCAAAAATTTGTTTGCCCTACTGTTTGGGCAAACAGCCAGTCAAACAGTCAGTTCCGTGCTGTCTGTTTCTCTGTCTCTGCTCTGTGGGAATTGTTTGCTCAGTTGTTTGGGCAAACAGCTGGTCAAACAGTAAGTCTGCACTACTTTTTATCCTTTTTCATTTTCTGTTGTAACTTGGTTTGGGCTGTTGTTTGGGCAAACTGATATTGGCACATGATCAGTCCAAATTTAGACCATCATGTTATTAATATTAATTTACACTTTTTCTGCCTAATTTTGTGGTTTTGATCTTATTTTGTGGAAAATAGTGTAAAGGGGTAATTTGGAGAAAATGCTCCTAAAACTGGCTAAAATAGGATAAAGGAGAACAAGCATGCTTGTACAACCTAAGTTGCAACTGAAGAGGAGATAAATAAGGAAAGCACATTCAGCCAAGTAATTTGAAATTCAAATTTCAAATCTTCAAGAACATTCAAAATTCAAAATTTAGCTTATTCAAGAAGCTAAATCTCAAGAAGATGCACTTACCTCTCAAGCATTCAAAATTCAAAATTCAAAATTCAAAAGAGGACATTCAAAATTTGAAATTCAAAAGAAGGCTCCACCTCACAAGGAAACTTAGGGCAACACTTTTAGCCTATAAAAGCTTCAAGTGTCGCACGCCTCACTCTTCTCTACTTCTGTCCTATTCGGTCGAACACCTTCCTTCAAGCCAAGACCACCGGCCACTCCTTCTCTTCTTCTTCTCTTTCTTTTTGAGTTTTGTTTCAGCCATGAGTGGCTGAAACCTTTTTTTCTAGTTAAAGATTAGGTGAAACTTTGGTTATTTTATGGATTGGGAGATCTAAACATACATTGTTTATCTTGTGTTTTTCAATATTTATGCAATTTCATGCTTAATTCCATTGTTGCTTTGTGGTTTAGATCAATAGGGCCAATTGATTCTTGATTGTAAGGTAATAATTTGTTAGTTTGGATAGTTTTAAGTTCATAATTACTTGAATTATTCAAACACAAGTAACTCTTGGTGTAAAAACTAAAGAAATTGCATGATCTAGCAATATCACCATTTGTTTGGGTAGCTAGAATTAGGTCTCTCTATTTCTTAATACAATTGACAGTTGTTAGATGCCAAAGGCCCAAGGACGTTACTTGGCAACTTGTTGATTAGTGATTAGTTAAAGGACGTTTCCTAATTAATTTATGCTTAAGGAGGGATATGTTGGTGAGAAGCGTCCTCCATCTCCATAACTAATTTATTGAATCAAACAAAGGAACCTAAGTATCAATGATCAATCCCAACAACTAAAGTGGATCCAATTCTTCAACTAGAGCTTTTCTCATATTTGAATCTTCTATACTTTAATTATTTGCTTTATTTTATTGCTTTCAGTATTAGCTTAATTCAATCAATCTCAAAACCCCCCTTTTTATTTTGCTTTCAGTTTGTTTACTTGGTCTTGATAAGGAAAATAGGTAAGTATCAATTCCCTGTGGATTCGATCCTTTTGCCACTATCTGTAGTTGTAAAATTGTTGATAACCAAAAAGGTTATTTTTGACCGGCTTTGATAACCGAACAGTCAGCACACCAAACTTGATCTCTTGGATTTCTCTTCCATTCTCTTTGGGCAGCTTTCTTAGCCATTTCTTGAGGGTCTTTTGTTTGGCCAGACTATCTTTTGAGTGTTTAAGGCCATTTTTCACCATTTTACCATTTTACACCTTTTTCTGCAAAACAAGATTAAAACCACAAAATTAGATAGAAAATGTGTAATTTAACATCAATAATAACATGAAAAATGAGCCTAATTTTGGTTTGATCAATGTCATTATTGCCTTGCTGTTAGGATCAATAGGGCCCCTTGCTCTTAATTGCAAAATAATATATTGTTAGTTTAAATAATTAGGTCCGTAATTGCTTAGATTGTTCAAACACAAGTAACCATTAGTGTAAAAACTAAGAAGTTGCATAACCTAACTCAAGTTCACCACGTGGTTGATTAGTTAGAATTAGGTCTCTCTATTTCTTAAAACAGATAACAGTTGAAAATTAAAAAATCCTAAGGACGTTCCTTGGCAACTTGTTAGCTAGTGGTTGATTAGCGAATGTTTCCTAATTAATCTAAACCTAAGGAGAGATTTGGTTGTGAGGAGCGTACTCCACAACCAAAACTAATTTATTGAAACAAATAAAAGAATCAAAGTATCGATGATTAATTCCCAAACTGAAATGGATCCTACACTTCAACTAGAGTCTTTTTATCATTGATTTACACTTCTTTCAATTATTCCTTTCTTATATTACTTTAGTTTTAGTCTTAGTTCATCATCATAAAAAACCTCCCCTTATTTTACTTTTATTGTTAATTTGCCTACGTCATTGGTTGGAAAATCAAAGGTTCAATTCCCTATGGATTTGACCCTATTACCACTATCTGTAGTTCTTAATTGTTGATTATTAATAGGTTATTTTTTATGGCTTCAACAACTGCTATCAAAAATTGGGGCTGTTGCTGGGGAATTGATTTAACTAACGTATTTTCCTTTTATGACCAGGGCTGGCCATAGAGAGGCTCTTCTTTATGACCCAGAAATTGAACGTACTACCAAGAGCTTTAGATAACAAGCAACCATGAGGAACCAATCCTCAAAACCAACTTCATCTGCCATACAATCTGCTGCACAAACTACTGAGCAACCAATTGACCAACCTGCTGTACCCATGACTGAACTAACAACAGAAGATGAAATGCAAGCTACTGCACCAGAAAATTGAGTACTTGCTGAACCACCTGCTGTCTACGCTGAGATCGAAGCTGAAAACACAGAAATAAGAGCTCCAATGCAACAAGAAAGGACACTTTGTGAGCTAGCCACACCTATAGGTGATCAAACACCCTTGTGCATTACCTATCCACCTTTGACAACACCTTTTGAATTAAAAATAGGTTTGATACATCTCCTTCCAAAATTCAGAGGTTTGGAAAATGAGGACCCACATAAGCACTTAAAAGAATTTCACATCGTATGCTCAACCATGAGACCTCAAGGTATTTCTGAATAACATGTTAAACTTAAAGCTTTTTCTTTCTTTCTTAATGATTATGCTAAGGATTGGTTGTTCTATTTGCCACCCGGATCCATCACCTCATGGGCGAGGATGGTAAGAGCATTCTTGAACAAATACTTTCCTACCTCAAAAGCCATTGGCATCCGGAGAGAAATAAATGGTATTAAGCAAAGAGGTTCTGAAGAATTATAAGAATATTGGGAGAGATTCAAGCGATTATGCACAAGCTGCCCTCAACACAATATTTCAGACAAATCACTTATTGAATACTTCTATAGAGGTTTGTTACCTTCGGAAAAAAAAATTTTATTGATGTAGGATGTGGAGGATCGATTGAAAGCAAGACACCTCAAGCCATAAGGGAACTAATTTCTACAATGGCAGCAACTTCAAAGCAATATGGAGACCAAAGACAGCTGCCAAGGAGAGTAAATGAGGTAAGTACATCTTCCTTAGCTTCCCAAATTTCTGATCTAACCTTTACTGTTCATAGCCTTATTGTAGGACAGGCCCAACAAGCTCAATAACTTTAGCAAGGCCATGTGGAATATGTGCAAACGTAGGACATCCAACTGACTTATGTCCTACCCTTCAAGAAAAGGACCAGCAAGTCAATGCGATTCGAGGATTTAATGGCCAACGAAGGTACAATCCTTACTCTAACACTTACAATCCAGGTTGGAGGGAGCACTCGAACTTTAGTTATGCTAGGGCAAATCAATATCAAAATTATCAACAAAGAAATCCAGCCCAAGCAGCACCTCAGAAATCAAATGTGCCCCTTGAAGAGATCATAAAGTCTTTGGCAAAGATGGTGCAAAACCTTAAACAACAAATGAGTCAAATGGCCACATCTATGAGTAAGCTAGAATCACAAGGGAAATTACCTTCCTAAATAGAGATTAACTCAAAGCAAAATGCTAGTGCCATCACATTGAGAAGTGGGAAAGAGCTTCAAAGTGATAGATCTGAGCATCAGTTTTCCAAATGCATGAACAGGCTACTGAGGAGAAACTGCCGAGTGATGACCCAGGGCATCGATTTGCCCAAGTCACTGGCCAAATCGACAGATAGATAGAATTGCCTAGTAGAGTCGATTTGCCCAAATCGCCAGAAAAGGCAGAATTTGATTTGCCCAAATCGAAAGTCCAGGTAGAATCCAAGCCAAAGCAGAAGAAAACAGAACATCAACCTGAAGAAAAGTTCAAAATTCCACCTCCCTTTCTAAAAAGGTTTGTAAGATCAATATACCTTTGTTTGATGCTGTGAAACAAATACCAAGGTATGATAAATTCTTAAAAGACCTATGCACCAATCGAAGGAAGCTTGCTGAAAATGAGAAGGTAAGTGTAGGGGAATGTGTGTCAGCTGTCATTCAAAGAAAACTTCCAACTGAGTGCAAAGACAGAGAAATGTTTGTTGTTTCGTGCAAAATAGGTAACGTGGGTATAAAGAAAGTTGTGTGTGACCTTGGGACATCAATCAATGTAATTTCTCTTTGCATCTATAATTCATTAAATGCAGGCACACTTAAAAGCACCAAAGTTATTATCCCGCCAGCTGACAGATCTATAATCTACCCCAAAGGTGTCTTAGAAGATGTTTTAGTACAGGTGGACCAGCTAGTCTTTCCAGCAAATTTGTATGTAATTGACATGGAGGAAGACAAAAGCAACACCACCTTAGACATCCTACTCAAACGACCCTTTTTTAGCACAGGCAAAATAAAGATAGATGTGCATAATGGCACATTAACCATGGAATTCAAAGGGGAAGTAATCAAGTTTAATGTTTATGATGCATTGGAATTCCCTAACAATATGTCTCCTATATATGGTTTAGATATCATTGATTGCCTAAGTCAAGAAATTTTTGAAATAAATTAAGATGATTGACTAAACGCTGATTTATGCAGGGACACTAGCCAGGAAGATGTGGAGAACCAGAAAAACTTGAATGAAACAGAATCAGGAGAAATAACATGCTACATAGACTTATCCAGAGGTGATTTACCCAAATCGCTTATGCAGGCAGAATTCGATTTACCCAAATCGCTTATACAGGCAGAAATCAATTTGCCCAAATCGCTAAAGGAAGCAAAATTTGATTTGCTCAAATCATCAGTACAGGCAATACAGGTAGAATTTGATTTGCCAAATCGCTTATGCATGCAGAATTCAATTTGCCTAAATCGCTAGAGAAGGCAAAATTTAATTTGGCCAAATCAATAGACAAATAGCAACTTTCAGAATAGTAAGAATCAGCACCAGAACTAAAACCTCTACCTAGACACATGAAATACATATACTTGGGGGTAGAAAAGACACTACCAATCATAGTGTCAAATCAACTAAGCCAACATGAAGAAGAAAGCCTCTTACAAGTATTGAAAAAGCATAAGAAAGCCATAGATTAGACCATAGAGGACATAAAAGATGTCTCACCATTAATATGTAAGCACAGAATACTCATGGAAGAGGATTGCAAACCTGTCCATGATGCTCAAAGGAGGATAAACCCTCCTATGATGGAGGTTGTAAAGAAAGAGATAGTCAAGCTCCTAAACGCTGGGGCCATCTACCCAATCTCTGATAGCAAATGGGTAAGCCCTGTACATGTAGTTCCAAAGAAGACTGGAATCACCAATACATACCGGCGTCGGCAACGAGGGATGTTGATGGAGCCACAACCGGAGGACAATTACGGTGATTCCCCACTCACTTCATCAATGTCATTGCAAGCCACACCAGAGCATGCAGAACCTTCAGCCATGCACATGTTAGTGTATTTGCCCTAGGCCATTATTTTAGACTTTTTTATATGTCTTTTTGGTTATTAATAAAAGAGGTTTTACTATCATTATTATTTGTTTGCATGTTACATAATAATGATTAACATCCCTAGTTACTTATTATTATGTTGATAATAATAAAATATAACTAGTATGATTATTGATTGATAATCATAAGATGATTATGTATATGTTGATATAATTCAATAACCATAGATACTTGTTAGAGAACGAAGTATTGGATGGACCCGTACTGAGATCACTACATGGGTTATTGTCATAATTGAATCTCAAAGTAGTTATGTCTTAATCCTTTGACTTAAGATTGTCATAGTTTCCAACATAAGGACTGTTATGTTTTGACATAACCAAACATTGTCTTTAATCGGACAATCATAAAGGTTATGATTGAGCATAATAGAATTTATGTAGAGAATATTGAACAATCAAGATAGAATTTGTCCCTCTTTTTGAGAGAGATATCTTCTGGGCCCCTCGATAAGTGAAACTGAGACTACATGGTCGTGCTCAAATGAATTAATAGTGTGATCAATATCATTTGAATTTATTAGTCTACTTAGAGATCGAGAAATCATAAGTTTGAACATTATAAGTTTGACATTGACCATGACTTATGTTCAAACTAGATATCGTGTGACAAAGGGATTAATACGTGTTCTATTTATTAGGCTTTATCGAACTATCGATCCTCATATTAGTTGGGTAGTCATAATGTCTTGCTAGAGGCCGCTTATGATTTATGGGTCTTGTGGGACTGGGCCTATTGCCAATTAATGTGAGCCTATTGGGTCACACACAAGAACGTTGTTGATGTGCTATATTAAAGGGCTAAAAGCCCATTAGTATAATTAATAATAATAAAGTGTTATTATTATTAATATTAATTTTTTATTATTATAAGATAATAATATTTAAAAGGATCTGCAGTCTATCTGTAACTGTTAAAAATAAAGAACTCCATCACATAAGATATTTGAGTATCTGTGAGATCGTGATAGTGGGTTCTGAACACAACTCTTTTACGAAAAGAGTTGTGGGAAAAAAAAAAGACTGAAACATATAAAAACTCCTTCTACGAATTGTGGAGTTAACGTTTTTAGAAAATTCAGTCTAACAGTTGCAGATTGTGGAGCACATAATCTATTCATCCTTGAGAGAACTAGCACTCTAGAACGATAAGAGACGTTCATATGGATACCATAGCGGATGTTCATTGAAAAAGCAACACCTTGAGTTCGGGATTGTATTTTCTTATCGAGTCTAACAGGTTAGTAGCTTATCCTTCCTTTCGAATTAAATGAAGCACACAGATCCCGTTAAGGAAATTAGAGATTTTAAGTTTTCTGCTGCGTGTTTGGGTTACAGTAAATCTCTGAATTTCCTAACAGCACAGCCTATCTAGTCACCCCAGTGATTTGCCCAAATCACCACCCAAAGGGCACCCCGTGACAGCCTTGACTTTCAATAAACACACAGAGCGCACCAGGTTTGAGCAAATCTCTACCCTTCCCTACCATCCGTGTAAGCTTGTGCATTCTGAAACACTTAATGAATTGGGCATTCGGGCAGAAATTTAATCACTCATCGATGGCATTGGGCGGAGCTCTTTCTTCCATCTAAGAATGCCAGCATTTATAGAACTCATACAAGAGTTCTTGTGCACATTTTTCTTTGATAAATCTGCCATGAACACACTGCACACCTAATTAGTGAGTTTCATATTGATAAGACAGCGATTTCATATGTCCATGCATGAATTTAATACGGCATTGGGGTTTGATTGCCAAAATACCACTTGTGACTTTCCTGATGATTTTGATACTGCTGCTATATATGTTGAATTGTGTGACAATCCCCTGATCTTTATTCTTCCACTAGATCCAAAGACCTACATTTGAGCAATCATTGTTTAAAATATTTGCATAGATTTCTTGCGTATACTTTTTCTGGTTGCAAGGATGCAACAAACATACTCATAAAAACAGACTTTACATTTTTTGGAGTATGGTACATAGGTAGAAGCTTAATTTTGGATTTTGGATTGCCACACAAGTCTCTAGCATACTCACTTATCATCGCCCCTTAAATCTTGATCATGTCATAAAGATTCTCGCCTTGACAAAATAGAGGTCCGAATTACGCATATGGAAAGCATGTTGCAGCTACTGCTACAACATTTCTTGCCTGGAGACCACTAGCAACCCTGATTTGGCCAAATCAACACCCTAGGAAGTCCCTTTCTCTTACCTTAAATATTTTGCATTGAGGATAATGCCTAGGATTGGTGTGGGGGTGCATTTTTCTAATCACTTTACTGTTTATATAGTTTTAAGTTTTCATTTTACACATATTTGTTTTTTTTAATTACTTTTTACATATACACATCTTTCACTTTCCACCCACACATGTTTTTCCTTCACAATTACCTTGTTGCACATATTTACCAATTTTTTTTTATTCTTGCTTTACTCAGCATGATAGCAAGGTTAAATGAGCCTCCTTTCTCATGACCCCATTGATTTACCAACTCTTTAAACCTAAATTGAATCACTTGCAGTGAGTTGCGTTTATTTTGGGAGTTTATTTTTGAATTAAATCTTTAAGCCCGCCGTGGTCAAGAAAGAATAATAAACCTGAAAATGTGTGTAATAGAAAATGACTCATGCGGCAATCAGTGTTTTGATTTTTCCAAATCATTGTGAAAAGTAAAGAACAATCAGCAAAGTTAAAAGGCACAAAGCACAAATCCAAAAACTAGTTCTAATGGTCAAAGACTATGAATAGAGCTAGTAGCCACTTGAATAAGTGACCAATTGAGTAACCGGGGATGGATAACACAAATATGCACCTTTGTGTAAAAAGGTTGATGACATTTTAAAGCATGAATAAAAGTGCATAAAGCTTAACAAAGTGCTTAAAAGAAGGGCAGATCACTCCCGAAGTTGCATAGTCAAACTAAACAAGATTTGTCCATGAATAAATAAACTTTCTCTCTCTTGAGGAAGACAACTCTCAACCACGGTAGGTGAAAGGAAACAAGGAAAGGAGGTATAACCTTAGTGCATGTACATTACACTGCAATGCTTCAAATTAGGAGTCTAGGGTGGTAAATTAAGTGGTAAATAGGTCAAGAAGAAAAGGGGGCTTGATTGACTAAGTTGTTTATTGCTTGAGGATAAGCAAGAAGCTAGGTGTAATACCCGGCTAGACTCCAGCGTCGAAATTTCAACCTTCCGATGGAATCTCCGTTGGAATCCAGGATTTCTCAGATACCGGAGCCTCTAGAAGGGAAAAATATGTTTTTTTCAAAATGATTTTCATGATTTTATAATTGGTTTTGAGCTAAAAAAAATGTTAAAAGAGAAGAAAAGTTTTCTTTGAGGGAAGAACCCAGGTTCGGCCGCCAAACCTCAAGTTCGGCCGCCTAACATAGGGCTGTTTCGGGAGCGCTTTAGGCCTCCGAAGGTGTTCTGGTCAGCCACCTATAAAAGGCCCCCCAGTCCGAAAATGGGCGAGTTTTCTCTTCATTCTCAGGCTAAGGTGAGTTCTTGCCCTCCTTTGGTTCATTTTATATTTTTCCTTCAAATCCTTCAAGTTTTCACGAGTTTTCTTTTGGTTTTGGAAGTTTAAAGCTCAAATCGAAGTTTTGGAGCTTGGAGACCTCCGGAGACCCTTTTCTCCTCATCTCCGAGTTTGGATCGCATCTCCTCTCGATCTTCAAGAGGTAAGTGTAGATCCTTGTCTTGTTGTATGTTTTAATGAAGTTTTTAAGAGTTTTAATGCATAAAATGGGTAGATCTATGTTTTAGGGTTTATGTTAGTTTTATGATGAATGCATGCCCTGTGTTGTTTGTGTTGATGTTTGTTGGGGGTTTAGGTTAGTTTTTACCCCCTTATGCTTGTGGGAGTGAGTGTGCATGTTTTTAGTTGTTGGGTGTGAGGATTTGAGAGTTTTAGGATTGGAAATGCTTATAACAGATTCGGACCTGCTGTTCAGAAGGAACCAGGTTCGACCGCCGAAACCATGTTCGGCCGCCGAACCTGCATGGGAGGCAGCCTTTTGGCCGCCTAACATGCCCCCGAAGGCTGGGCTTTCGGATCTATGAAGGGGTTTCAGCCACCGAACCTGCCCCCGAAAGTGCCTGACTTTCGAATCTGGGGAGAACCTTCGGCTGCCGAACCTGTTTCCGAAAGTGGATGACTTTCGAATCTGGAAGGGACCTTCGACCGCCGAACCTGCCGCCGAAAGTCCCCTGTCCAGCCCTTCCTTGGGTTTTTTATATGCTTGTTTTGTGAGGTTTTAAGGGGTTTTTGGGGAGATGTTTAAAGTCATGTTAGAGTATGTTTGGTCCCTCATTTGAGTCCACTTGTGTAGAATCGGACCTGAGGAATCGAGGTGATCAGCAGTGAGTTAGCTACTTCAGAGTTAGTCAAGCGTCAGCCAGAGGTGAGTAGAACTAACTAATCAAATGTTTTAAGAATGTTCATGCATCATGATATGTAATAGGTTATTTGCATCAGATTTCACGAATATGCTGCATTGCATAATTTATTGTTGGTGTGGATGGACCAGAGGAAGACCCACTAGCCCTCTATATGATATGATATGGTATGTAAGAAAGTCCAGGGTTGCCCATGCCATGCGTCCTGCCATTATGTTATGTAATAGAAGTCCTGAGGAGCTCCACCGAGGGCTGGGCACAGAGTAGAGGGAGTTTTGGGTCATGTCCATCCGTGATGTGAACTGTTTGTGTTGTGATACATTTCATGAAAGCATATATTTATTAAACTGTTTTTTTTTGTTCTGCTCACTGGGCTTTTGTAGCTCACCCCTTTCCCCTAACCCCCAGGTTTGCAGGATCAGAGATAGCACAGGAAGTCAACAAGGGTAATGGCTATGTCATGTAATAGAGTAGTAGTGGACATGTGATGTAATGTAATGTTTTGTGGATAGTATTGTGCTTGGCCCTATTGATAGATTGAAATCCCTATTGTACATGATCTTTATGTAAATGTTTTAATGATGAGATATTTTGAACCAGACTTGACATATGAGATGTTGAGCCAACTGGAGCATTTGATGAGGGCTCCAGTAAGGGGTTTTATGTATATAGTTATGATACATGCATAGGTCAAGCTTGGTATATGAAAATTTTAAAGTTTTTATGAAAATGTATGATCATGTATGGGATTTTATCAGATGTACAGGATGTATGTTAGGCTTGCTACGGGTTCCGGCGACCTTAAGTCGATCTGAATCCTAGCACCGATAGCAGTCCGGTTTTCGGTTCGTTACAGAGTGGTATCAGAGCCCTAGGTTCATATGGTCGGACCTAGAGCGTGTTGGGCTCATAGATGTCATAGAAGGGCAAGCACAATAGGAAAAATCATGTCCACTAGGATAGAATATAGAGTCATGTCTTGATGATGATGTGAAATGCCATGATTATATGCATGTGCATTAATGATATGCTATGTGCTAATGTTGATGTGATGTATGTGTTTTTTTTTTCAGAAGTCTGGATGCGAGGCACTCGTCAATCTACTGGATCGACTGGAGTTCCCTCTGAGAGGGAGGGTATGGATACCTTTCCCCCTGCTCTGCCGAGAGCACAGTCGTGTAGAGTTAGCAGATGGGAAACATCAAGGGACCCTAGAAGGACTTTTGATGTAATCAGAGGAGGAATGGATCCAAGAATGATGTCAGCTGATATGAGGGAAGCAGAGATGGATGTTCAGAGAAGAGATGAAAGCTTAGGAGTAGGTGTGCCAGAAGAGAGTGTAGGAGAGTCGCAAGAAGGCTCTCGGGCCTCGGGTTCCACAACCCCAGGTACAGGGAGAATTTATCTCTCATCTTTGAGTGCAGCCCCCACAAGAAGTAAAAAGTGGGGCAGAACCAAGAGGTCGAAGAAGAATAAGTTCTGGAAAAGGTTAAAGTCTAGTCTGGGATTAGGTGGTGGCTTGAGCTCCAGTTCAGATAGTTCTGGATGCATGAGGTGTGGAAGGCCACACAAGGGAGTCTGTCGGTATGGGACTACAGCATGTTACAGATGCGGACAGCAGGGGCACATGGCATGTGAATGTCCCACTGCGCCCTGGTTGGCACAGTCCTAGTGGACGGCTTCAAGTAGTGTGGCTCAGCCAGTAGCTCCAGCCATGATGCAAATCAGTGGTCGAAGCAGAGGGAGAGGGTCAGCCTGTTCTTCCGCAGGTTCCCGCGGAGAAGGTTCATCAGCTCCAGCTCGGATCTTCACCCTGACACAACAGGAGGCTAACACGTTAAACACCGTGGTTTTAGGTAATCTCATCATTGGATGTTCTAATGTGTATGCTTTAATGGACCCTGGTGCTTCTCACTCTTTTGTTGCTCCGAGAGCCATAGAGAGGTTGGGTTTGATAGTCTCTGGGTTAGAGTGTCCTCTTTAGGTCACTGGACCCAAGGGTGATCCATCTATGGTAGAGTCAGTTTGCCGATTCAGTCCAGTGTCAGTTGAGGGTAGATGCCTTTCAGCTGACCTTGTGGTTCTAGACTTGACAGATTTTGACGTCATTCTAGGGATGGATTGGCTATCTACTCATGGTGCTACCTTGGACTGCAGAGACAAGGTAGTCAGGTTCAGAGGACAGGATGGGTCAGAGGTTGTTTTCAAGGGGGACAAGAGGGGTATGCCTAGAGGTTTGATATCAGCACTACAGGCTCTTAGGTTGCTCAGGAAGGGTTGTCAGGGGTATCTAGCTCTTGTTAGAGAGCTTAGCAGTCAGGTCAGGGAATTAGACTCAGTGCCCATAGTCAGAGAGTTCTTAGATGTCTTCCCAGATGAGCTGCCAGGTTTACCACTTGCTAGGGAGATAGAGTTTGGAAATAGAAGTGATGCCTGAAACCAGACCAATCTCTATTCCTCCCTACAGGATGGCACAAGCAGAGTTGAAGGAGCAGTTGCAAGAGTTGGTAGATAAGGGTTTTATCCGACCGAGTACCTCACCTTGGAGTGCTCCAGTGTTGTTTGTGGAAAAGAAGGATGGATCCTTGAGACTGTGTAACGACTACAGACAGTTGAACAAGGTCGCTACCAAGAACAGGTATCCCCTACCTAGGATTGATGATCTATTTGACCAGCTAGCAGGAGCCGGTTGTTTTTCCAAGATAGATATGAGATCCGGGTACTACCTATTGAAGGTCAAAGAAAGAATCAGATCAGCAGTGAGAAGGCAAAAGAGCTATGCAGGTATCCGCAGGAAGCATGTTGAGTTTCAGGAGGAGGTTGGGGTATCGCTTAAGGTGTCTCCTATGAAGAGGGTGATTCGTTATGGGAAGAAGGGTAAACTAGCTCCAAGATACATAAGACCCTTCGAAATCCTACAAAGGATTGGGAATGTACCCTACAAGTTAGATTTACCTACTTCAATGGAGAAAATCCATCCGGATTTCCATGTTTCCATGTTATGGAGGTTCATGTCGGATCCGAGTAAGGTTCTTAAAGAACCAGAGGTGGAGATCTCAGGGGATCTCACCTATGTTAAGCAGCCAGTGCGGATCATAGACACACAAGTCAGAAAGCTAAGGAACAAGGAAATCCCGATGGTGAAAATCCTTTAGAATCACCACAATATGGAAGAGTACCCCTGGGAGACCTGGGAGTCCATACTTCAGCAGTACCCGTATCTCTTTTAAGGAGAGGGTTTTTAGGTTATGCTTGCTTCTGTGTTGTTTGAACATTCGGGGACGAATGTTTTTAAGGGGAGAAGAATGTAATACCCGGCTAGACTCCGGCGTCGGAATTCCAACCTTCCGATGGAATCTTCGTTGGAATCCGGGATTTCTTAGATACCGGAGCCTCTAGAAGGGAACAATATGTTTTTTTCAAAATGATTTTCATGATTTTATAATTGGTTTTGAGCTAAAAAAAATGTTAAAAGAGAAGAAAAGTTTTCTTTGAGGGAAGAACCCAGGTTTGGCCGCCGAACATAGGGCTGTTTCGGGAGCGCTTTAAGCCTCCGAAGGTGTTCTGGTCAGCCACCTATAAAAGGCCCCCAGTTCGAAAATGGGCGAGTTTTCTTTCCATTCTCGGGCTAAGGTGAGTTCTTTCCCTCCTTTGGTTGATTTTATGTTTTTCCTTCAAATCCTTCAAGTTTTCACGAGTTTTCTTTTGGTTTTGGAAGTTTAAAGCTCAAATCGAAGTTTTGGAGCTTGGAGACCTCCGAAGACCCTTTTCTCCTCATCTTTGAGTTTGGATCGCATCTCCTCTCGATCTTCAAGAGGTAAGTGTAGATCCTTGTCTTTTTGTATGTTTTAATGGAGTTTCTAAGAGTTTTAATGCATAAAATGGGTAGATCTATGTTTTAGGGTTTATGTTGGTTTTATGATGAATGCATGCCCTGTGTTGTTTGTGTTGATGTTTGTTGGGGGTTTAGGTTAGTTTTTACCCCATTATGCTTGTGGGAGTGAGTGTGCATGTTTTTAGTTGTTGAGTGTGAGGATTTGAGAGTTTTGGGATTGGAAATGCTTGTGACAGATTCGGACCTGCCGTTTGGAGGGAACCAGGTTCGGCCACTGAAACCATGTTCGGCCGCCGAACCTGTATGGGAGGCAGCTACCCCCGAAGGCTGGGCTTTCAGATCTATGAAGGGGTTTCGGCCGCCAAACTTGCCCCCGAAAGTTCCTGACTTTCGGATCTGGGGAGAGCCTTCGGCCGCCGAACCTGCTTCCGAAAGTGCATGACTTTCGGATCTGGAAGGGACCTTCGGCCGCCGAACCTGCCGCCGAAAGTCCCCTGTCCAGCCCTTCCTTAGGTGTTTTATATGCTTGTTTTGTGAGGTTTTAAGGGGTTTTTGGAGATATGTTTAGAGTCATGTTAGAGTATGTTTGGTCCCTCATTTGAGTCCACTTGTGTAGGATCGGACCTGAGGAACCGAGGTGATCAGCAGTGAGTTAGCTGCTTCAGAGTTAGTCAAGCGTCAGCCAGAGGTGAGTAGAACTAACTAATCAAATCTTTTAAGCATATTCATGCATCATAATATGTAATAGGTTGTTTGCATCAGATTTCACGAATATGCTGCATTGCATAATTTATTGTTGGTGTGGATGGACCAGAGGAAGACCCACTAGCCCTCTATATGATATGATATGGTATGTAAGAAAGTCCAGGGCTGCCCATGCCATGTGTCCTGGCATTATGTTATATAATAAAAGTCCTGAGGAGCTCCACCCAGGGCCAGGCACAGAGTAAAGGGAGTTTTGGGTCATGTCCATCCGTGATGTGAACTGTTTGTGCTGTGATGCATTTCATGAAAGCATATATTTAGTAAACTATTTTTTTTTTATTCTACTCATTGGGCTTTTGTAACTCACCTCTTTCCCCTAACCCCCAGGTTTGTAGGATCAGAGATAGCACAGGAAGTCAGCAAGGGTAATGGCTATGTTATGTAATAGAGTAGTAGTGGACATGTGATGTAATGTAATATTTTGTGGATAGTATTGTGTTTGGCCCTATTGATAGATTGAAATCCCTGTTGTACATGATCTTTATGTACATGTTTTAATGATGAGATATGTTGAACCAGGCTTGATATATGAAATGTTGACCCAACTGGAGCATTTGATGAGGGCTCCAGTAAGGGGTTTTATGTATACAGTTATGATACATGCACAGGTCAAGCTTGGTATATGAAAAGTTTAAAGTTTTTATGAAAATGTATGATCATGTATGGGATTTTATCAGATGTACAGGATGTATATTAGGCTAGCTACGGGTTCCGGCGACCTTAAGTCGATCTGAATCCTAGCGCCGGTAGCGGTCCGGTTTCTGGGTCGTTACACTAAGTGTGGGAGTATTTGATCAAACATAATTTAGGCATATTTTTACTATTATTATTAATGCTAAATTATACATTTTCTAGCTAATTTTGCGCTTTTGATCATATCTTGCAGAAAATGATGAAAAATAAAGATTTGGTAAAAAAAAGGCCTAAAATGCATGAAAAGTTGATTTGACCGAAGCAATTTGGACAAATCACCCTCAGGAATGACTAAGGAGGCTGCACAAGTAGATGGAAGCAAGAAGCTAAAACTCAGTATTTTGATATGTTAGAATTGATTTGTCCAAATCACTGGGCAAATCGATTATCGCATAACGGAGAAGGAAAGAACATCACAAACTCACGACAAGGGCAAGCGATTTGCCCAAATCACTGGGCAAATCGATCATCGCAGGCAGAAAAGTGCAGAATGGCGGAAAACACCAAACTTGAAATTTTAAGAGTTCCAATCCATCTCAAACACACCAAGACACATTTGAAACACTTCAAACACTCTCCAAAAGAGAATTCCCTCACTCAAGAAAGTCCATTTATGAAGAAACAAAATCAATGAGGGAATTAGAAACCAAATTGAAAAGGAACTCTGTAATACCCGGCTAGAATCCGGCATCAGAATCCCTACCTTCCGGCGGAATCTCCGTTGAAATCTGGAATTCTGGCGATGCCAGAGTCTTCTAGAGGGGTAAAACGTGTTTCTAAAATGTTTTCACACGATTTTATGGTTTTTAATGGAAAAGAAATGAGTTTTTAAAAGATTAGGCCAAGGAGGCATTTGCCAGGTTCGGCCGCCGAACATGGGAAGGTTTCGGGAGTGCTTTTGGCCTCCGAAAGCTTTGTTTGAATGAACCAAGGTTCGGCCGCCGAACCTCAAGTTCGGCCGCCGAACATGCATGAGTTTAGGGGGCACGTTAGGCTGCCGAAGGTGGTTGACCAGGCCACCTATAAAGAGCCCTCAGATCGGAAATGGGCGAGTTTTCTCCCCATTCTCGAGCTCAGGTGAGTTTTTGTCCTCCTTTGGTCGTTTTCATGCTTTCTCTAGCCATCCCTCAAGTTTTCATGAGTTCTACACTTGTTTTGAAGTTTTGAAGCTTAAATAGACGTTTTGGAGCTTTGAGGCTTTTGGAGCTTGGATCCTCCACACCTCCGAGTTAGGGATCGCACCAACCCTCGATCTTCAAGAGGTAAGTGTAGATCCTTGCTTCCCTTTGTGTTTAATGAAGTTTTAAGAGGTTTTAATGGTTAGGTATGGGTAGATATGCATGTTAAGGTTTTTGTGGGTTTTGTGCCCAATGTATTTTTATGTGCTGATTGTTGGGGGCTAGAACTAGTGTTTATGCCCTATATGCTTGTGGGAGAGTGTATGTATGATTGGGAGAGGGCAAGTGAGATTATGGGTTGTTTTAATGGTTTTGGCTTATGTGGGTCATAAGCTATTTATGTATGCTTTTTGGTGTTGTTTTTGGAGTTTAATCTAGTTGTTAAGCTCCTTTATGCATGGTTAAGGGTTTATGCATGCTTTTGAGAAGTTAAATGCAAGTTTAGGATGTTTGGAGACTTATTTGTGCATGAGGCTGAGTTCTGGATGAACTCAGGTTCGGCAGCCGAAGGGACTTTCGGCCGCCGAACCTGCCTGTGGTGGCTTGTTTTGGCTGCCGAACCCTGCCCCCGAAAGTTGGACTTTCGGCTCTGTAGGGGAGTTTCGGCCGCCGAAGGTGCCGTCGAACATGCATGAGTTTCGTCTCTGGAAGAGACTTTTGGCCGCCGAAGGTGCCGCCGAAAGTAGCTGAGTTTCGGCTCTGGAGGGACGTTCGGCCGCCCAACCTGCCGCCGAAAGTGCCCTGTCCAGCCTTCCTTTGCATGATTTCTATGTTTTCTTTTAGGATGTTTTAGGGGGTTTTTGGGGAGTTGTTTATGAGTATTTAGAGTATGTTTGGCACCTCACTGGAGTCCACCTGTGTAGGATCGGACCCGAGGAACAGAGGTGTTTGGCAGTGTTAGCTGCTTCAGAGTCAGTCTAGAGCTAGTCAAAGGTGAGTAGAACATAACTCTTTTAATATTAAAGAAATTAAATGTTTTAAGCATGTTCATGCATCACGAATACCATGTTATGTAATAGGTTGTTTGCATTAGAGTTCATGAATATGTTGCATTGCATAATACGATGATGACGATGTAGATGAATATTGGATGATCCATTAGCCCTCAGTATGACATGATATGACACGATATGACATGTATGACATAATATGAGATGGAAAGACTAGGCGTGGCCGTATCGCCCCTAGCATAGAGTAAGAGAAGTCTAGGTGTGGCCGTATCGCCCCTGGCATAGAGTATGTGAAGTCCAGGCGTGGCCGTATCGCTCCTGGCATAGAGCATTGCTGAACTTGTTATGATATGAGATTTATATGTAGAGGGCTATTGGTGACAAATTCATCCTTGATGTGTATTGTTTGTGATGTGATGCATGTCATGAAAGCATATGATATAATAAACTATTTTTTTTCTATTTAATTCTGCACACTGGGCTTTATAGCTCACCCCTCTTCCTTAACCCCAGGTTTGCAGGGTCAAAGATAGTTCAGGAGGTCAGCAGATTATGGCTATGGTTATGATTTTTATGTAATAGTATAGTTGTGGACATGATGTAATGTAAAGATGTGTATTAAAATGTAAAATGAGATAATGTAATGTAATAGATAGAGTTGTGCTTTGCCCTAGTGTGTGGTTAATCCCTCTATACATAGTCTTTATGTATGTTTTTTTATGGAGATATGCAAACCAAGCTTATTGTATGTTGCCCCATTAGAGTTGATGATGAGAACTCTAGTGTTGGGGTTTATGATTATGAGTTGTGCATGCACAGGTTAAGCTTGGTAAATGAAAGAAAGAAAGTTTAAGGTTTTATGTAAATGTTGATCATGTATGGGATTAATCAGGTATATAGGATGCATATTAGGCTTGCTATGGGTCCCGGCGACCTTAAGTCGATCTGGATCCTAGCGCCGGTAGCGGTCCGATTTTCGGGCTGTTACAGATTGGTATCAGAGCCCTAGGTTCACATGGTCGGACCTATAGTGTGTCGGGCTCATAAAGGTTATAGAAGGGCAAGCACAATAGGAAAATCATGTCCACTAGGATAGGATGTGGAGTCATGTCTTGTATGATGATGTGAAATGCCATGATGATAAGCATGTGCATTAATGTTATGCTATGTATGTGAGGTAGGTTCATGTGTTTCCACATGAACCGTATGATGCTAATGTTTATGTGATATGTTATGCTTCCAGAAGTCAAGATGAGAGGAACTCGTCGATCTGCTAGATTGACTGGAGCTCCGCTAGAGAATGAGGTCATGGATGCCCATTCCCCTGCTCTGTAGAGGGCAAGATCTTGTAGGACAATCAGAGAAGGTACATCAAGGGACCCTAGAAGGTCTTTTGATGCAAGTCGGAGGAGATCAGTTCATGATGGTATATCAGCGGATGTGATGGAAACAGAGGAGGATAACCAGAGAAGAGATAGTAGTTTGGGCATGAGTATGTCAGAAGAGAATATGGGAGAGTCCCAAGGAGGCACTCAGGCCTCAGGCTTTGTTCCACCACAGTATGCACCCTATCCTCAGGGGTCAGGGTATCCGATGGGAAGCACGTCGGATTATTCCAGTTACCACCCATACCCCACCTTTATGCCCTACCCTCCCTTTTTCCCACCGTACCCACAGTACCCCATGTTTCTATCCTCACCCTTTTACCCAGGTCCAGCAAACCCTAACCCCGGGAATGCTGCACCTCCTCCTCCACCAGCAGAGCCAATTGTCCCTAATGCCCAAGCACCCAAACCTAGCTCATCAGTTGTGTAACGATCCGAAAATCGGACCGCTATTGGTGCTAGGATCCAGATCGGCTTAAAGCCGCCGGGACCCGTAGCAAGCCAAACATTCATCCTGTAAACCTGTTTAATCCCATACATGATCAATAACATACATAAAAATTTTGAACTTTTCCTTACATTCATTCATTCTTTCATTCATTCACCAAACTCAACATGTGCATGCACTATACATAACATAGTCATAAACATTAACCCCTCTTTGGAGTCCTCATCAATGCTCCAATGGGATGACATAACCTACATTGAGTTTGGTTAAACATAGTCATTTATTAAAATCATTACATTTAAGAGATCATGTAAACAAAGGGGATTAACATAACTAGGGTCAAGCACATCTCTAATCCTCAATATCATTGTTACATTACATAACTGTTCATTACATTACATCAATCCATGTCCACATCTAGCTACTCCAATAACATAACTCTACTCCTGCTGACCTCCTGGTCTGCTCTGAACCTACAAACCTGGGGGTTAAGGGAGAGGGGTGAGCTACTAGAGCCTAGTGAGTAGAATGATAAAACATTTTATTTAAACATTTGATATCATGGAATGCATCACATCACAACTAATCACATCAAGGATGAATTTGTCACCCATAGCCCTCTAAGTGGTCCAACTGTGCCAGGGGCGTAGAATGGGCCTCACTGGTCTTTCTCTTACATAACATATCATAACATAACATTCCAACTGTGCCAGGGGCGTAGAATGGGCCTCGCTGGTCTTTCTCTTACATAGTGCCAGGGGCGTAGAATGGGCCTCACTGGTCTTCCGTACCGTATCATATCATACCATATCATATCATGGGAGGGCTAAGGGATCATTCAACATTCATCCACATCATCAACATATTATGCAATGCAACATATTCGTGAATTCTAATGCAAACAACCTAATATATCTCATGGCATTCATGATGCGTGAATCATGCTAAGAATTGATTTATTTACTTTAAAACATAAGGAGTTATTCCACTCACCTCTGGCTAGCTCTGACAAGACTCGAAAGCAGCTATCTCACTGCTGGGGCCCTCGGTTCCTCGGGTCCGAACCTACACAGGTGGACTCAATGAGGGACCTAACGTACATAAACATGACTCTAAAATACTCCCCAAAAACCCCCTAAAACAGCTTAAAACAATTATAGAAAACATGTAAAGGAAGGCTGAACAGGGCACTTTCGGCGGCAGGTTCCGCGGCCGAAAGGCCCTCTAGAGCCGAAAGTCATGCACCTTCGGCGGCACTTTCGGCGGCCGAAGGTTCCCTCCAGAGACGAAACTCATGCATGTTCGGCGGCACCTTCGGCGGCCGAAAGTGACCTCGAGAGACGAATGTCCATTTTCGGGGGCAGGCTTCGGCAGCTGAAAGGCTTGCCTCACAGACAGGTTCGGCGGCCGAAAGTCCCTTCGGCTGCCGAACCTGGTTTCTCCCAAAGGGCAGAAACTCAGCTCAACATGCATATACACCTCCCAACTCATTCCATCATGCATACAACTCAACCAAAACATACATAAACACATACATAAGCTCCTAGGAGCTTCAAACTAACAAAAACCCCAACTACAACACATCAAACATGCATATCCAACACACATTGTCCATATAATCACACAAAACCTAACAAAGCTCAACTAACTTAAACATGCATTTCTACCCCATGGATCAACTTGAAACTTGTTTAGAACATACAATGAGCTCAAGATCGGCTCTTACCTCTTGAAGATCGAGAGAGAGACGACCTAAACTTGGAAAACCAAGGAAAAGAGCTCCTGAGTCTTCCAAGCCTCAAAACTTGCTTAAATGCTCAGAATCTTCAAAACAAAGTGAAAACTCATGAAAATCATGAAAGATTTGAAGAAAAGGACTCAAAATCGGCGAAGGACGGCGGAGAACTCACCTTGGCCGAAAATGGGGAGAAAAGCTCGCCCATTCGGACAAGAGGACCCTTTTATAGGTGGCTGGCCAGGCCACTTTCGGGGGCTTAACGTGTCTCCACATGCATGCCATGTTCGGCGGCCGAACCTGGACTTCCCTCACTTATGCCTTCGGGGGCCTAAAGCACACCCGAAGTGCAAGCATGTTCGGCGGCCGAACTTGAGTCTTTTTCTCAAGACTATTTTCATTCAAAACTTAATTTCTTTCTTGCTTAAAACCATAAAATACATTAAAACATTTTATGAAAACATGATTTTACCCTTTTAGAGGTTTTCGACATCCGAGATTCCACCAGACGGTAGGAATTCCGATACCGGAGTCTAGCCGGGTATTACATTCTTCCCCCCTTAAGAACATTCGTCCCCGAATGTTTACCAAACAAACATAACATGGCATACACATAAAACACATAACACTTACTTTAAAAGAGGCGAGGATATTGCTGGAGCATGGACTCCCGTGTCTCCCAGGTACACTCCTCAATGTTGTGGTGATTCCAAAGGACTTTCACCATCGGATTTTCTTGTTCCTTAGCTTTCTGATCTGGGTGTCTAGGATCCGTACTGGCTACTCAACATAGGTGAGATCCTCTTGGATCTCCCTATCAGGCTCACTAAGAACCTTGCTCGGATTTGACACAAACTTTCTTAACATAGAAACATGGAAAACCGGATGGATTCTTTCCATTGAAGCAGGCAAGTCCAGCTTGTACGATACACTCCCGATCTTCTGCAAGATTTCAAAGGGTCCGATGTACCGTGGAGCTAGCTTACCTTTCTTCCCGAACCGAATCACCCTTTTCATTGGAGACACCTTGAGCAATACCAAATCCCCCTCCTGAAACTCAACTTGCCTTCTGCGGATGTCTGCATAACTCTTCTGTCTGCTTGCAGCAGTCTTGATCCTCTTTGATTATGGGCACCACCCTGCTGGTGATCTCTACAAGCTCAGGCCCTGCCAAGACCTTTTCCCCAACTTCTTCCCAGCAAACAGGTGACCTGCACTTCCTTCCATACAAAGCTTCATATGGGGCCATCCCTATGCTGGCATGATGGCTGTTATTGTAGGCAAACTCCACTAAAGGTAGATGCTGCCTCCAAGAACAGCCAAAATCCAGCACACACATTCTAAGCATATCCTCTATTGTCTGGATGGTCCTCTCTGATTGTCCATCCATCTGTGGATGGAAAGCAGTGCTAAAATCCAACCTGTTACCCATAGCATTCCAGACTCCGCCAAAACCTGGAGGTGAACTGGGGCCCTCGATCAGACACTATTGAAACAGGAACCCCATGCAACCTGACAATCTCATCTACATACACCTATGCCAACTTGTCCACAGAATAGCCACTCCCGACAGGAATGAAGTGAGCAGATTTGGTCAGTCTGTCCACAATCACCCATATGGAGTCCAATCTGTTGGACGCTGTCGGTAACCCCACCACGAAGTCCATTGCTATATTCTCCCATTTCCACTCTGGAATAGGTAGTGGGTTAAGCATTCCAGCCGGCTTCTGATGTTCCAGCTTCACCCTCTGATATATTTCACAGGCTGACACAAACTGTGCCACTTCTCTCTTCATAGCTGGCCACCAATAAACCCTCTTCAGATCTTGATACATTTTGGTGGCTCCGGGGTGAACGCTGTATTTGGCATTATGAGCCTCTCTCATAATGTTTCCCTTCAGCCCTACGTCATTTGATACACACAATTTGCTCCCATAGCGGAGGATCCCCTTGCTGTCGAATCTGAACTCACTATCTTTGCCTGACTGAACAGTCCTGGCAATCTTCACTAACTCTGGGTCCTCATGCTATTTCTGAGCCACCTGCTCCAGAAACACGGGTGCCACTCTCATCTGGGCAACTAAAGCACCTGTACCAGACAACTCCAACTGCAAACCCTCATTGGTGAGCTCGAAGAACTCCCTCACTACTGGCCTCCTCTCTGCTGAAATATGGGACAAACTGCCAAGTGATTTCCGGCTTAAGGCGTCTGCCACAATATTCGCCTTACCCGGATGGTACTGGATCTTGCAATCATAGTCATTGAGCAGTTCTACCCATCTTCTCTGCCTTAAATTCAAATCTCTCTGACTCAGGATGTACTGCAGGCTTTTATGATCTGTGAAGATCTCACATTTTACCCCATAAAGGTAATGCCTCCACATCTTGAGTGCAAAGATTATCGCTGCCATCTCTAGGTCATGTGTAGGGTAATTCAACTCGTGCTTCTTCAGCTGCCTAGAAGCATAAGCAATCACCCTTTCATTCTGCATTAGCACACAACCCAGTCCCACACGGGACGCATCATAATAAACTGAGAAGTCTTCATTACTAGATGGCAGAGCTAACACTGGTGCTGAAGTCAACCTCTTCTTTAGCTCTTCAAAGATCTCCTCACACTGGTCGGTCCACACAAACCTCTGGTTCTTCTTAGTCAGTCTGGTCATGGGAGCTGCAATTTTAGAGAAGTCCTGAACGAACCTCCTGTAGTAACCTGCCAAACCCAAGAAGCTTTTGATCTCTGTTACTGTAGTGGGTCTAGGCCAGTTAGCTACAGCTTCCACTTTCTTGGGGTCTACCTCAATTCCATCTCCTGACACCATATGCCCTAAGAAAGAGATGCTCCTCAGCCAGAACTCACACTTGGAGAACTTGGCATACAAGCCATGTTCCCTCAAGGTCTGCAGAACTAACCTCAGATGATGGGCATGCTCCTCTGCATTTCTGGAATACACTAAGATATCATCTATGAAGACAATAACAAAGTGATCCAGGTACTAGCCAAACACTCTGTTCATGAGATCTATGAATGCTGCAGGGGCATTGGTTAACCCGAACGGCATCACAAGGAACTCATAATGCCCATATCTGGTCTTGAATGCTGTCTTCGGCACATCCTCTTCCCTTATCCTCAGCTGATGGTACCCCGATCTCAGATCTATTTTGGAGAAACAACCTGCTCCTGCTAGCTGGTCGAATAGATCATCGATCTTTGGCAACGGGTACTTATTCTTGGTAGTGACCTTGTTCAACTGCCTGTAGTTGATACAAAGTCTGAGAGATCCATCCTTCTTTTTCACAAATAACACTGGAGCACCCCAAGGTGAGGTACTCGGTCGGATGAATCCTCTATCTACCAACTCTTGCAACTGCTCCTTAAGCTCCTTCAATTCTGCTAGTGCCATCCTGTAGGGAGGGATAGAGATCGGTCTAGTTCCAGGCATCAAATCAATTTCAAACTCTATCTCCCTAGCAGGTGGTAAACCTAGCAGCTCGTCTAGGAAAACATCTAAGAACTCACTGACCATTGGCACTGAGGCGGGCTCTCTGACATGACTATCCAGCTCTCTCACATGAGCTAGAAAACCCTGACAACCTCTCCTGAGTAGCCTACGAGCCTAGAGGGCTGATATCAAACCTCTAAGTGTACTCCCCCTGTCTCCTCTGAAGACTACCTCTGACCCATCCTGACATCTGAACCTGACTACCTTGTCTCTGCAATCCAAGGTAGCACCATGGGTAGATAGCCAATCCATCCCTAGAATGACGTCAAAATTTGTCAAATCTAGAACCATAGGGTCGGCGGACAGGCATCTTCCCTCCACAAAAACTGGATTACACTGGCAGACTGACTCTACCACTGACGGGTCACACTTGGGTCCACTGACCCATAGGGGACACTCTAACCCAGAGACCATCAATCCCAATCTCTTGATGGCCCTCGGAGCAATGAAAGAATAAGATGCACCAGGGTCCAATAATGCATACACATCAGAACAACCAATGATGAGATTACCTGACACCACGGTGTTGGATGTGTTTGCCTCCTGCTGCGTCATGGTGAAGATCCGTGCTGGGGCTGATGGACCTTCACCTCTGAAACCCGCTGAAGAAGAGGCTGCCCCTCTCCCTCTGCCTCTGCCACTAGCCTGAGTCGCGGCTGGAGCTACTGGCTGAGCCACACTACCAGAAGCTGTCTGTTGAGACTGTGCCATAAAAGCTGCTCTGGGACACTCCCGAGCCATGTGTTCCTCCTGTCCACACCTGAAGCAGGCTGACGTCCCAACCAGACATACTCCTTTGTGCGGCCTCCCACACTTCTTGCATACTGCATTATCTGCGCCTGAGCTCGAACCACTTCCTAATCTCAGACCAGACTTGATCTTATTCCAGAACTTGTTCTTCTTTGGCTTCTTGGTGGTACTGCTCCACCTCTTACTACCTAAACTCAGAGAAGAAGGGTTTATCCTTCCCCACCTGGGGTCTTGGAAGCAGAAGGCTGTGCCACTGATTGTTTGACTTTCCCTTCGATGATAGCACTAGCCTCCATTCTCCGAGCCATATCCACTATGGCATGGAAACTCTCCCTCTCTGCTGACTGAATCAAGGAGGAATACCTGGAATGGAGCTTCATGATATACCTCCTTGACTTCTTCTGATCTGTATCCAGATTCTGCCCAGCAAATGGCAATAGCTCCAAGAATCTGTTTGTGAACTCATCCCACTCATCTCATCCGTCTGCCTCAGCTGCTCGAACTCAATCATCTTCAATTCTCTTGAACTGTCAGGGAAAGCCCATCCTGCAAACTCATTTCCAAACTCCTCCCATGATAGGCTGTCCAATCTCAGGTTCACATAGTTCTTAAACCACTCTCGGGCCTTCTTGCATTTTAGTGTGAACCCAGCCATCTGAATGGCTCTGCTGTCATCAGCTCCTATCTCATTTGTAATTGTCTTGACCCTCTCAAGGTACAAAAACGGGTCATCACCGGTTTCAAACTGGGGAGCACCCAGCTTCATGTAATCGGTCATCTTGACCTTGCTCCCCCCAGATGAGCTAGGTTTAGGCATTTGGGTTTCCGGGACAGTAGGTGCTGCTGGTGGTGGAGGAGGTGCAGCATCCCCTGGGGTAGGGTTTGCTGTACCTGGATAGAAAGATGGGGGTGGGTACATAGGGTACTGTGAGTAGAAAGGTAGGTATGGCATCTGAGAGTGATAAGGGTTAAAACTGGGGTAATCCGATGTACCTCCCATCGAATACCCGGGATTATGTGAAAAGGGTGGGTAGAAAGATGGCTGAACAAATCCCGAGGCCTGAGTGCCTCCTTGAGACTCTCCCATTCCCTCTTCCGACATACTTACTCCGAGACTGCCATCTCTCCTCTGATCCACATCCATCTGATCCCCCACATCCTCTGACATATCCCCTTGCACTGTTCCCCTCACTGATCTGCTTCTACCCAGATCCAAAGACCTTCTAGGGTCTCTTACTGCTCTTTCTCTGCTGGACCTACTTGACATTGCCCTAGGCCATGCAGGAGGACGGGCATCAGTGCCCTCGTCCTTGGGTGGTACTCCAGTCAATCGCGCAGATCGACGAGTTCCTCTCATCCTGTTTTCTGAAAAACAGCACACATCACATAGAACATTAGCATCAAATGGTTCATGTGTAAACACATGAACCCGCATCACATACATCACATACATAGCATATCATTAATGCACATGCATATAGTCATGGCATTTCACATCATCATTCAAGACAGGACTCTACATCCTATCCTAGTGGATATGATTTTTCCTATTGTGCTTGACCTTCTACAACATCTATGAGCCCGACACTCTAGGTCGGACCATATGAACCTAGGGCTTTGATACCAATCTGTAATGATCCGAAAATCGGACTGCTACCGGCGCTAGGATCCAGATCGGCTTAAGGCCGTCGGGACCCGTAGCAAGCCAAACATTCATCCTATAAACCTGTTTAATCCCATACATGTTCAATAACATACATAAAAATTTTGAACTTTTCCTTACATTCATTCATTCTTTCATTCATTCACCAAACTCAACCTGTGCATGCACTATACATAACATAGTCATAAACATTAACCCCTCTTTGGAGTCCTCATCAATGCTCCAATGGGATGACATAACCTACATTGAGTTTGGTTAAACATAGTCATTTATTAAAATCATTACATTTAAGAGATCATGTAAACAAAGGGAATTAACACAATTAGGGTCAAAAGCACATCTCTAATCCTCAATATCATTATTACATTACATAACTGTTCATTACATTACATCAATCCATGTCCACATCTAGCTACTCCAATAACATAACTCTACTCCTGCTGACCTCCTGGTCTACTCTGAACCTACAAACCTGGGGGTTAAGGGAGAGGGGTGAGCTACTAGAGCCCAGTGAGCAGAATGATAAAACATTTTATTTAAACATTTGATATCATGGAATGCATCACATCACAACTAATCACATCAAGGATGAATTTGTCACCCATAGCCCTCTAAGTGGTCCAACTGTGCCAGGGGCGTAGAATGGGCCTCACTGGTCTTTCTCTTACATAACATATCATAACATAACATTCCAACTGTGCCAGGGGCGTAGAATGGGCCTCGCTGGTCTTTCTCTTACATAGTGCCAGGGGCGTAGAATGGGCCTCACTGGTCTTCCGTACCGTATCATATCATACCATATCATATCATGGGAGGGCTAAGGGATCATTCAACATTCATCCACATCATCAACATATTATGCAATGCAACATATTCGTGAATTCTAATGCAAACAACCTAATATATCTCATGGCATTCATGATGCGTGAATCATGCTAAGAATTGATTTATTTACTTTAAAACATAAGGAGTTATTCCACTCACCTCTGGCTAGCTCTAACAAGACTCAAAAGCAGCTATCTCACTACTGGGGCCCTCGGTTCCTCGGGTCCGAACCTACACAGGTGGACTCAAATGAGGGACCTAACATACATAAACATGACTCTAAAATACTCCCCAAAAACCCCCAAAAACACCTTAAAACAATCATAGAAAACATGTAAAGGAAGGCTGAACAGGGTACTTTCGGCAGCAGGTTCGGCGGCCGAAAGGCTCTCTAGAGCCGAAAGTCATGCACCTTCGGCGGCACTTTCGGCGGCTGAAGGTTCCTTCCAGAAACGAAACTCATGCATGCTCGGCGGCACCTTCGGCGGCCGAAAGTGCCCTCCAGAGACGAAATTCCATTTTCGGGGGCAGGCTTCGGCAGCCGAAAGGCGTGCCTCACAGACAGGTTCGGCGGCTGAAAGTCCCTTCGGCTGCCGAACCTGGTTTCTCCCAAAGGGCAGAAACTCAGCTCAACATGCATATACGCCTCCCAACTTATTCCATCATGCATACAACTCAACCAAAACATACATAAACACATACATAAGCTCCTAGGAGTTTCAAACTAACAAAAACCCCAACTACAACACATCAAACATGCATATCCAACACACATTGTCCATATAATCTCACAAAAACTAACAAAGCTCAACTAACTTAAACATGCATTTCTACCTCATGGATCAACTTGAAACTTGTTTAGAACATACAATGAGCTCAAGATCGGCTCTTACCTCTTGAAGATCGAGAGAGAGACGACCTAAACTTGAAAAACCAAGGAAAAGAGCTCCTGAGTCTTCCAAGCCTCAAAACTTGCTTAAATGCTCAGAATCTTCAAAACAAAGTTAAAACTCATGAAAATCATGAAAGATTTGAAGAAAAGGACTCAAAATCGGTGAGGGACGGCGGAGAACTCACCTTGGCCGAAAATGGGGAGAAAAGCTCGCCCATTCGGACAAAGGGACCCTTTTATAGGTGGCTGGCCAGGCCACTTTCGAGGGCCTAACATGCCTCCGCATGCATGCCATGTTCGGCGGCCGAACCTGGACTTCCCTCACTTATGCCTTCGGGGGCCTAAAGCACACCCGAAGTGCAAGTATGTTCGGCGGCCGAATTTGAGTCTTTTTCTCAAGACTATTTTCATTCAAAACTTAATTTCTTTCTTGCTTAAAACCATAAAATACATTAAAACATTTTATGAAAACATGATTTTACCCTTCTAGAGGTTTCCGACATCCGAGATTCCACCGGACGGTAGGAATTCCGATACCGGAGTCTAGCCGGGTATTACAAGTTGGGGGTAAGGTAAAGATGACAGATTACCTAAAGTTGGATGCCTCTAAGTTTGAAACAGGTGATGACCCTTTTGAGTATCTCAGAACGGTGAAGATGATAACCGATGAGTTGGGAGCAAGTGACAGTAGAGCAATTCAGATGGCAGGGTTCACATTGAAATGCAAGAAGGCAAGGGAATGGTTCAAAAACTATGTGGACCCACTGAGAGCTTATCCTGGGAGCAGTTTGCCAACGAGTTTGCAGGATGGGCGTTTCCAGAGAGTTCCAGAGAGCTGAGGATGATTGAGTTTGAGCAGCTGTGGCAGACGGAAGAGATGAGTGTAGATGAGTTTACCGACAAGTTTTTGGAGTTGTTGTCGTATGTGGGGCAAGCCTATGATACGGATCAGAAGAGAGCAAGGAGGTATACCATGAGACTCCACTCCAGGTATTCCTCGTTGATTCAATCAGCAGAGAGGGAGAGTTTCCATGCTATAGTGGATATGGCACGAAAAATGGAGGCTAGTACCATCATCCAAGAGATAGTTAAACAGTCTGTGGCACAATCTTCGGGTTCCAAAAACTCGGGGACAAGTGATGTTAATCTCTCCCCTCTGGGCGAGGCTGTCACGAAAAGTAAAAAGGGAGACAGAGGTCTCAGAAGATCAAAGAAGAACAAGTTCTGGAATCGGATAAAGTCTGGTATGGGATTAGGAGGTGGCTCGAACTCAGGCACTGAGGTTGCAGAGTGTGCGAGGTGCGGTAGGTCGCATAAGGGAGTCTGTTGGCTTGGGACTTCAGCATGTTACAAATGCGGCCAGGAGGGACACATAGCTCGGGAGTGTCCTAAGGCAGCTTTTATGGCATCGTCCCATCAGACAACTCCAGGCAGTATGGCACAGCCATCAACTCCAGCCATGTTGCAGGGTAGTGGTCGAGGCAGAGGAAGGGGGACGGCCCCTTCTTCAGCAGGTTCCCTAGGTGAAGGTCCATCAGTTCCAGCTCGGGCAGCAGGAAGCTAACACATCGGACATGGTGGTGATAGGTAATCTCACTCTCTTATGTTTGATGTGTATGCTTTTATGAACCCTGATGTATTTCTCTTTCCTTGTTGCTCCGAGAGCCGTAGATAGGTTGGGTTGATAGCTTATGGGTTAGAGTATCCCCTTTGGGTCAGTGAACCCAAGTGTGATCCATCAGTGGCAGAGTCAGTCTGCCGAAATAGTTCAGAGTATGTTGTGAGTAGATGCCTTCCAGCCGACCTAGGGGTTCTAGATTTGACTGTTTGACGTCATTCTAGGGTTGGATTGGTTCTTCTACTAGTGGTACTACCTGAGTCTGTAGAGACAAGGTAGTCAGGTTCAGAGGTCGGGATGGATCAGAGGTAGTCCTTAGAGGGGACAGAGTAGGGATACCTAGAGGTTCGATATCAGCCCTGCAAGCTCGTAGGTTGGCCAGGAGAGGTTGTCAGGGGCTTCCAGCTCGTACAAGAGAGTTTAGTAGTCAGGTCAGGGAACCCGCCTCAGTACCAGTAGTGAGTTCTTAGATGTTTTCCCAAACAGGCCGTCGAGTGTACCATCTACTAGGGGGATGGAGTTTTTAAATTAAAGTGATAATGGGGACCAGACCCGTCCCTACCCCTCTCTACAGGGTGGCACCTGCAGAGTTAAAGGAGTAGAAAGAGCAGTTATAAAAGTTGGTAGACAAGGGTTTCATCCGACTGAGTACCTCGCCCTGCGATACTCTAGTGTTGGTTATGAAAATGAAGGATGGATCCCCAGGACTTTGTATCAACTACAAGTCGTTGAACAAAGTCACTACCCAGAATAAGTATTTGTTACCTTGGATCGACGATCTATTTTAAACCAGTTAGCAGGAGCTGGTTGCCTTTCCAAGATAGATCTGAAGTCCAGGTACCATCAGTTAAGATCAAGGAAGAAGATGTACCGAAGGCAGTGTTTAGAACCAGATATGGGCACTATGAGTTCCTAGGAATGTCGTTCGGGTTAATGAACGCCCCTACAGCATTCATGGATCTCATAAGCAGAGTTTTAGTCAGTTTCTGGATCATTTTGTTATTGTCTTCATTGACGGTACCTCGGTGAGTTCCAGAAATACAGAAGAAGTATGCCCATTATCTGAGGACAAGATTGCAGATCCTAAGAGAACATGGCTTGGATGCCCAGTTCTCCAAATGTGAGTTCCGGTCAAGGAGCATATCTTTCTTGGGTCATGGTATGTCGAAAAAAAAAAGAGAAGTGAGGTAGACCCGAGAAAGTTGAAGTTGTAGCTGACTAGCCCAGGCCCATTGTAGTGACAAAGATTAAGAGCTTTTTGGTTTGGGCAGGTTACCTACTAGAGGTTCATCCGGAACTTCTCTAGAGTTGCCGCTCCTATGACCAGATGGATTAAGAAGAACCAGAGGCTTGTGTGGTCTGTTTAGAGTGAAGAAAGTTTTGAAAAAGCTAAAGAAAATGTTGATGTCAGCACCAATGGTGGCTCTGTCCACCAGTAATGAAGATTTCACAGTGTCCTGTGATGCGTCACGGGTGGAACTAGATTGTGTGTTAATGTAAAGTGGCAGGATGATTGCTTATGCTTCTAGGTAGCTGAAGAAGCATGAGTTGAATCATCCTACACATGATCTAGAGATGGCGATGGTAATCTTTGCACTCAAGATGTGGAGGCGGTACCTGTATAAGGTATGATGACAGATCCTTACAGATCGAAAGAGCTTGCAAGACATCTTGAGTCAAGGGAGAAGAACCTGAGGCAAAGGAGATGGCTAAAAACTGCGTAGTGTTTATGACTTCAAGGTTCAGTATTATCCAGGTGAGGCAAATATTTTGATAGATGCCCTCAACCGAAAACCACTTGGCAGCTTATCCCATCCCTTAGTACAGTAAGAAGAAGGCCAGTAGTAAAAAAAAATGAGAAGAATCAGAACTGCTGTGAGTCAGCAGGAGAGTTATGAAGTTGTCCGCAAGAGGCATGTAGAGTTTCAGAAGAGAGAAGAGTTTTGTTAGAGTGCGCAGCGGAAGCATGTTGAGGTTCTCGAGAAGGTTGTGGTATTACTGGGGGTGTCTCCTTAGAGAGGGTGATTCGTTATGGGAAAAAGGGTAAACTAACTCTAAGATACATCGGACCCTTTGAAATCCTGCAAAGAATTGGGAATGTATCCCACGAGTTAGATTTGCCCACTTCAATGGAAGAGATCCATCTGTTTTTCCATGTTTCCACGGTATATGAGTTCGTGTCGGATCCGAGTGAGGTTCTTAGAGGAACCAGAGGTGGGGATCGTAAAGGATCTCACCTATATTGAGCAGCTAGTACGGACCGCAGACACACAAGTCAGAAAGTGTGGAAACAAAAAAATCCCGATGGTGAAAGTCCCTTGGAATCACCTTAAGATGAAAAGTGCACCTGGGAGACCGGGAGTTCATACTCCAGTGGTACCGTGTTTCTTTATAGACTAGAGTTTATGTGTTGTCATGATTGTGCTTACGTTATGTATATGCATGTGCTAGTTGAGGAACATTCAGGGACGAATGTTCTTAAGGGGGGAAGAATGTAATACCCGGCTAGATTCTGGCATCAGAATCCCTACCTTCCGGCAGAATCTCCGTTGGAATCTGGAATTCTGGCGATGCCAGAGTCTTCTAGAGGGGTAAAACGTGTTTCTAAAATGTTTTCACACGATTTTATGGTTTTTAATGGAAAAGAAATGAGTTTTTAAAAGATTAGGCCAAGGAGGCATTTGCCAGGTTCTGCCGTCGAAAGTGAAGTTCGGCCGCCGAACATGGGAAGGTTTCGGGAGCGCTTTTGGCCTCCGAAAGCTTTGTTTGAACAAACCAAGGTTCGGCCGCCGAACCTCAAGTTCGGCCGCCAAACATGCATGAGTTTAGGGGGCACGTTAGGCTGCCGAAGGTGGTTGACCAAGCCACCTATAAAGAGCCCTCATATCGGAAATGGGTGAGTTTTCTCTCCATTCTCGAGCTCAGGTGAGTTTTTGTCCTCCTTTGGTCGTTTTCATGCTTTCTCTACCTATCCCTCAAGTTTTCATGAGTTCTACACTTATTTTGAAGTTTTGAAGCTTAAATAGACGTTTTGGAGCTTGGAGGCTTTTGGAGCTTGGATCCTCCACACCTCCGAGTTAGGGATCGCACCAACCCTCGATCTTCAAGAGGTAAGTGTAGATCCTTGCTTCCCTTTGTGTTTAATGAAGTTTTAAGAGGTTTTAATGGTTGGGTATGGGTAGATATGCATGTTAAGGTTTTTGTGGGTTTTGTGCCCAATGTATGTTTATGTGCTGATTGTTGGGGGCTAGGACTAGTGTTTATGCCCTATATGCTTGTGGGAGAGTGTATGCATGATTGGGAGAGGGCAAGTGAGATTATGGGTTGTTTTAATGGTTTTGGCTTATGTGGGTCATAAACTATTTATGTACGCTTTTTGGTGTTGTTTTTGGAGTTTAATCTAGTTGTTAAGCTCCTTTATGCATGGTTAAGGGTTTATGCATGTTTTTGAGAAGTTGAATGCATGTTTAGGATGTTTGGAGACTTATTTGTGCATGAGGCTGAGTTGTGGATGAACTCAGGTTCGGCAGCCGGACTTTTGGCCGCCGAACCTGCCTGTGGTGGCTTATTTTGGTTGCCAAACCCTGCCCCCGAAAGTTGGACTTTCGGCTCTGGAGGGGAGTTTCGGCCGCCGAAGGTGCCGCTAAACATGCATGAGTTTTGTCTCTGGAAGAGACTTTCGGCCGCCGAAGGTGCCGCCGAAAGTAGCTGAGTTTCGGCTCTGGAGGGACTTTCGGCCTTGGAGGGACTTTCAGCAGCCGAACCTACCGCCGAAAGTGCCCTGTCCAGCCTTCCTTTGCATGATTTCTATGTTTTCTTTGAGGATATTTTAGGGGGTTTTTGGGGAGTTGTTTATGAGTATTTAGAGTATGTTTGGCACCTCACTGGAGTCCACCTGTGTAGGATCAGACCCGAGGAACCGAGGTGTTTGGCAGTGTTAGCTGCTTCAGAGTCAGTCTAGAGCTAGTCAAAGGTGAGTAGAACATAACTCTTTTAATATTAAAGAAATTAAATGTTTTAAGCATGTTCATGCATCACGAATACCATGTTATGTAGTAGGTTGTTTGCATTAGAGTTCACGAATATGTTGCATTGCATAATACGATGATGACGATGTGGATGAATATTGGATGATCCATTAGCCCTCAGTATGACATGATATGACACGATATGACATGTATGACATGATATGAGATGGAAAGACCAGGCGTGGCCGTATCGCCCCTGGCATAGAGTAAGAGAAGTCCAGGTGTGGCCATATCGCCCCTGGCATAGAGTATGTGAAGTCCAGGCGTGGCCGTATTGCCCCTGGCATAGAGCATTGCTGAACTTGTTATGATATGAGATTTATATGTAGAGGGCTATTGGTGACAAATTCATCCTTGATGTGTATTGTTTGTGATGTGATGCATGTCATGAAAGCATATGATATAATAAACTGTTTTTTTCTATTTAGTTCTACTCACTGGGCTTTATGGCTCACCCCTCTTCCCTAACCCCAGGTTTGTAGGGTCAGAGATAGTTCAGGAGGTCAGCAGATTATGGCTATGGTTATGATTTTTATGTAATAGTATAGTTGTGGACATGATGTAATGTAAAGATGTGTATTAAAATGTAAAATGAGATAATGTAATGTAATAGATAGAGTTGTGCTTTGCCCTAATGTGTGGTTAATCCCTCTATACATAGTCTTTATGTATGTTTTTTTATGGAGATATGCAAACCAAGCTTATTGTATGTTGCCCCCATTAGAGTTGATGATGAGAACTCTAGTGTTGGGGTTTATGATTATGAGTTGTGCATGCACAGGTTAAGCTTGGTAAATGAAAGAAAGAAAGTTTAAAGTTTTATGTAAATGTTGATCATGTATGAGATTAATCAGGTATACAGGATGCATATTAGGCTTGCTATGGGTCCCGGCGACCTTAAGTCGATCTGGATCCTAGCGCCGGTAGCGGTCCGATTTTCGGGCTGTTACAGATTGGTATCAAAGCCCTAGGTTCACATGGTCGGACCTATAGTGTGTCGGGCTCATAAAGGTTATAGAAGGGCAAGCACAATAGGAAAATCATGTCCACTAGGATAGGATGTGGAGTCCTGTCTTGTATGATGATGTGAAATGCCATGATGATATGCATGTGCATTAATGTTATGCTATGTATGTGAGGTAGGTTCATGTGTTTCCACATGAACCGTATGATGCTAATGTTTATGTGATATGTTATGCTTCCAGAAGTCAAGATGAGAGGAACTCGTCGATCTGCTAGATTGACTGGAGCTCTGCTAGAGAATGAGGGCATGGATGCCCATTCCCCTGCTCTGCAGAGGGCAAGATCTTGTAGGACAATCAGAGAAGGTACATCAAGGGACCCTAGAAGATCTTTTGATGCAAGTCGGAGGAGATCAGTTCATAATGGTATATCAGCGGATGCGATGGAAACAAAGAAGGATAACCAGAGAAGAGATAGTAGTTTGGGCATGAGAATGTCAGAAGAGAATATGGGAGAGTCCCAAGGAGGCACTCAGGCCTCGGGCTTTGTTCCACCACAGTATGCACCCTATCCTCAGGGGCCAGGTTATCCGATGGGAAGCACGTCGGATTATTCCAGTTACCACCCATACCCCACCTTTATGCCCTACCCTCCCTTTTTCCCACCGTACCCACAATACCCCATGTTTTCATCCTCACCCTTTTACCCAGGTCCAGCAAACCCTAACCCCGGGAATGTTGCACCTCCTCCTCCACCAGCAGAGCCAATTGTCTCTAATGCCCAAGCACCCAAACCTAGCTCATCAGTTGGGGGTAAGGTAAATCAATGTGTCAATTCCCTGTGGATTCGACCTTATTACTACTATCTATAGTTCTTAATTGTTTATTATTAATAGGTTATTTTTTACGGGTTCGACAACTACTATCATCAACTATTGCATATATTATTATTGTAACTTCAATCTAATATAGATCTAGAGCACTGGACTATAATGAAGACTATATTTTAAGTACTTAAGAAGAACAAAAGGTTTAATCTTGACTTATGAAGGAGGTGAGTTATAAATAGATGGTTTCACCGATTTAGATTTCCAATATGATATAGATGATAGAAAATCAATCTTGGGTTTTGTATTTATTTGTAATGGAAAAGTTGTAAGCTAGAAAAGTTCCAAAGAAACTACTATAATAAACTCTATTACAAAAGCTAAATATGTGGTTGTATTAGATGCTATAAAAAAAAGTTATCTGAATCGAGAAATCTATTTTAAAACTTAGTGGGTTCCTTCCATTGAGTCACCCATTACTTTTTACTGTGACAACAATGGAGCTCTTACTCAAGCAAAGGAACTAAGGTCTCACTAAAGAATAAAACATATAGAAGGCTGGTTCTACATGATCAGATATATAATTGGGAGAGGCAACATAGTCTTGCAGAAGATTGCATTAGTAGATAATTTAATTGATCTTCTTACAAAGTCAATGAGCCAATAATAGTTAGAAAGACATTAAATGGATATGAGATTGTAACGACCCGGAAACCGGACCACTACCGGCGCTAGGATTCAGAGCGACTTAAGGTCGTCAGAACTCATAGCAAGCCTACTATGCATCCTGTGTACCTTATAAAATCCCATAATTTTCATAAAAAAATTTAAACTTTTCATATACCAAGCTCAACATGTGCATGCACCATAAACTGTATACATAAAACCCACACTAGAGCCCTCATCAAATGCTCTAGTATGATAAATATCACATGCCTCAAGCTTGGTCCAACATAACTTATCATTAAAACTTTTACATAAAGATCATGATAAACAGGGATATACAAAACATAAACTAGGGCAAAGCACAAATCTAATCTATTACATAGTACATGTCCACTACTAATCTATTACATTAAACTATACCAGCCATCTAGCCGACTTCCCAAGCTATTCGTGATCCTGCAAACCTGGGGTTAGGGGAAAGGGATAAGCTACAAGAGCCTAGTGAGCAGAACATAAAAACATTTTAATAAACATATGCTCTCATGGAATGCATCACAATACAAACAATACACATCAAGGATGGACTTGTCACTAGTAACCCTCTACATATCCAAATAATGCCCGGCCCTTGACGGAGCTCCTCAGGACCTCTTAAACATAACATAACATGTCCAACTGTGCCAAGGGCGTAGAATGGGCCTCGACTTGGACTTTCTCTTACATTGTGCCAGGGACGTAGAATGGGCCTCGACTTGGACTTCCATATCATATCATATCATATCATATCGAGGGCTAGTGGGGTCATCCAACATCCATCCACATCAACAGTAAAATTATGCAATGCATTATATTCGTGAATTCTAATGCAACAACCTATTGCATAACATGGCATTCATGATGCATGAACATGCTTAAAAGTTTAATTACTTTAAAAACAATAGATTAGTTTAGTTCTACTCACCTCTGGCTGACGCTCGACTGACAAAGACGTAACTAGCTCACTGAAGGCCTCTATAGTCTCCCTGGTCTGATCCTACACAGGTGGACTCAAATGAGGGACCAAACACATCTCTAACAAGACTCTAAACATCTCCCTAAAAACCCCCTAAAACATAATAAAATATGCATGTAAAACAAGCAAAAGAAGGCTAGGCAGAGGACTTTCGGCGGCACCTTCAGCGGCTGAAGGTCCTCTACGGATCCGAAAGTCGAGATCCTTCGGGGGCAGGTTCGACGGCCGAAGGTTCTCCACAGATTCGAAAGTCAGGGACTTTCAGGGGCGGGTTCGGCGGTCGAAACTCCCTTACAGATCCGAATGTCACCGACCTTTGAGGGCAGGTTCGGCGGCCTAACCCCTTCACAGATCCGAAAGTCCATCCTTTCGGGGCAGGTTAGGCGACCAAAGGCTGCCTCCACAGGCAGGTTTGGCGACCAAATCTTGCTTCGGCGGCCGAACCTGGGTTCTCCAGAATAACAGAACCCGATTTCGCCTCAATACTCAGCCACCAAAACTCACCAAACTCATACCCTATAACATGCATACTCACTCCAACATGCATAAGGGGTATAAAACTAACTTAAGCCCCAACAACAACAAGAAGAATATCACATAAGCATACATTCATCAAAAACCCAACTCAAAACCTATAACATTAGATCTAACCATAACATGCATCTTTAACCCTTAACCCTTTTTAAAACTTACTTAAAACATAGGAAAAGACAAGGATCCACACTTACCTCTTGACGATCTAAGGTAGATGCAACCCAAACTTGTGATTGAGGAGAAACGGTCTCCCAAACTTTAAAATCTTTGATCCAAGCTCAAAACTTCAAAAACAAGCGAAGACTCATGAAAATTTGAAAGAAAAACATAAAATCATCAATGGGAGGGCAAGAACTCACCTTTGCCCGAAAATGGAGAGAGAAACTCTCCCATTTTCGGACTGGAGGCCTCTTATAGGTGGCTGGCCAAACCACCTTCGGGGGCCGAAAGAGGGCTTCCGCGGCAACACCATGTTCGGCGGCCGAACCTAGGCTTATCCCTAAAAAACATTTTTCTTTAATTTTAAAACTTAACTAAAAACTAATCAATAAAATCATGAAAAACATTTTTTAAAAACATATTTTACCCTTCTAAGAGGTTCCGGTATCCGAGATTCAGAATTCCAACGGGAATTCCGTCGGAGTGTTGGAATTTCGACACCGGAGTCTAGCCGGGTATTACAGAGATAGTATAAAAAATTAGCTCTAGTGTAAGTAAAAGTTTGTTAGATTTGTATGCCTTAGAGCTATGTCTACAAGTTTGTAAGTATTAATTCTTATTCCTGATGTTAATAGGACAATGCATTTTATAATTAATTTATTTTAACTAGATAGAATACATATTTATAACTCTAAATTTTATCAAAAAGACCTTGTAGTATCCTAAATTTTAAAAAGTGTCTCATTACATGCCTAAACTATTTAAAAGTAAAATTAAGATGACTTTAGAATCACAATTAATAGGTAACCTAATTTTTTTCATATAGTATTTTTAGATCAATTTCAATTCAAAAGAAAAGTTTTTTAGTGTAAAAAACATAGTATGAGTTTAAATTTCAAAATTATATATTACGTGTTAATATTATTAGTAAGTTATTGAATTTAATGATGGTATTATGCAACTATTTGAATCTTATGGATATATGTCAATGTGTTTGTAATCTATGCTACTTTGTACTAAGATTTCAAGGTCATGTTAATTACACTTTTGAATCATTCAGATATATTATAAGACATTTTCAACATTTAGGATGTCATAAGGTTTTTTTATAAAGTTCAGGATTACAAATATATATTTGGCCTATTAATTATTGATGTGTTATTTATCTATTGGCTTATATTAGCAATATCATTCTCAAGGACTGTGTGAATATGAATGATGACTTTTGCTAGTACAAAGCTATAAATATGTCAACAACGAGATGCTTCATTGGACCTGAACCATCCAAAAAGATTGTCATCTTTTTTTATTCCTATTGATCAATAAATGATATTAATGTATGCAGAATAGTTAATCTTATACTATTTGATATGTGTAATTATAATAAATACAATGGACACTTATGAGATAAGTAGGTCGAATATATGATGTCTTGATAACTGAAATATAGAGTTTGTTCTTGTCAATGTCAAGTTATCAATCCATATTTGTGTATATAATTCCTATACTTGAAACAACTCAGTTATCCCATGTATAGATAATATAAGTTTAATACCACTTACATACTTATATATTATACAAGTATTTCGATGTGTGTTGGCTTAAACTAGTTATACAGTGGGGTAGGTATTTGTTCATGAAAGGATTTTCTCTCTTAAGCAAACAACATATAGTCTTATGTTATATTAATTATTCTTAACGAATACAAAGTTTTTGGACAAGAAAATTAGATTTAAATAGAAGTAGAGTTTCTAATGTAAGCTTTGATTGCTCAAAGTTTAGAATTAATTTAGTTATATAGTTCAAACTATCAGAGTTTGACATGAACAATAACCCTAGCTTGGACTAGGAGATAGTAGCAAAGAGACTTTAATGTACTGTAAATATGTTTAAGGTTCTATACTAAATGATATTTTATTCTTTACCAATTAGATAGCCATAACATTAATATAAGGCGTTAACCTCAGCTTATGGCATGTAAAGAGATTTGGGAATGTCACTTTAGGCAAATAGAAAAGAGTGTGTTTCCATTCCATTGCCAATTGATATTGAATCTATGAAGTCACACACAAAAAAAACTTGTATTCTAAGAATAATTAATTTATTAAATATTTATTTAATTAAAATTAATAAATGTTGCTTGCAATTGAATCGCAAAGCCTCTAGTATAGCTTGAAACTAACTTTAAGGGATACACTATTACTCATTTAAGGATTACATGGATTAAAGAAGAATTTGGCACTATTTGCTTATGGATCTCAAGTAGGCTTCCTAAAGAAATTTAGGTGGGTAAGCCTTGCGTTGATCCAAACAGGAATGGATATATCTCATAGGCTTTAGAAATAAGCTTAATGTATTTTATATCCTAAAGCCTATTACTCGTTCAATTGAAAGAATACTTAATCACATTATTAAATGGTTTTAAGGTGTCTTAATAGACACTCGATATCCCATTAAGCAACCATTTTGTGACTTAATAGTACTTAAATGGACTAGTGTCAATTTTAAACCATGTCTCATTTATAAGACTAAAACATGGGTGGAGTAACAAGTCTTCCTTCTTGCCAAATGTGTGTACTGTGTTTTTCGAAGGTGGAAGGCTTTTCATGCTTTTAACCATTCATCTTCATGAAAAATCTTTCTCTTCATCTCACTCTCTTGAACTAAAAGGTTATTGCATGGTAGAGATTGAAGAAGCTAGCTTGTCTATGTTCCAAGATTGAAATCAATTCACACTCTTCTTTGCTTGGTTGGTAAAAAATAAAGAGAACAAAGAGAGAAGTCCATTATTATAGTTTGGAGATTTTTAGAACTCTTACAAATTTAGAGAAAAACTACACTATAAAAGGTAAACATATAACCTTAATGTTGTGTGTTTTTTCTAGTTTTATAACAAATTTTAGCTAATGAAAAAAATTATGCAAATTTATTGATTTATAAGTATGATTAGTTTACATGTATATAAATATAAAAAAATTTTTTGATGCATGTCATCCTAGAAATTTATAGGAGTAAAATGAAATTTGCACTTATATCACGACCAATGCATGCTTTAGATCCTACAATGACTTCATTAGAATACTTTCCCATCGAGAATGATACCATTACTTTTTTTTATTTACTTTTAATACCATTACTTGTTTTTATTTACTTTTACCGCTCTGTAATTATTTAGTCATTGCAATGAAAGAGATGTTGGGTGCTTTTCACGTTTCAGATTTAATTTGTTAACTATAGTGCAATGGTAGTGCAATTTGCTCCATTTATGATCAAAATACACATCTTTTTTACACTAATTAGTTCTGTTAAATTCTTATCAATCTTTGTATTTTGGAGAATTTTATCATCATCCACATATAATGTGACATTTAATTTAGTGTCTTGCTAATTCATTTGTGGCGAATCTCTATTATTAAAAGATAATGATACCTAAGTATTTTTTTTTCATCGTTGTAAAATTCATTTAAAATATGATAACCAATCTCTTTAAAGCCACTCTTGACCAAAATTCACCCATTTGCAAGTTTGTTGATGTAGTTGCAAACTTGAAAACCCTCCAAGGCACAATTTTTTTTTCTTTCTATGTTTTATTACATGAATGATTTTTTTATAAATTCATTTTGGTCTTTCTGCAAAATTGGTTGTTTCTTCAGTGGATAGGCTTTTTCCTTGTGCTTTCTAGTGTGAGTCTCGATAATTATTTTCTGATATGATTTTTTATTAGATTTTGTAAGTGATTTTTAAGCCCTTGATTTTGTCAGTTGGTTATTAGAGTATTTTCTTGAATTGAACTTCTAGAAAATTTTCAAGTGAACAGGGTTTATATAGAGTTTAGCTTTTCTTTTATTTTTATTTATATGTATGTAATATTGCCCATTGATTTTTGTTCAAAGCAATGTTACTTGCATGGTAAAAAACATATAAAAATATATTGGTCACTTTCATTTAAATTTTATTATCAATGTTGTTGTTAAGCATTTTCAACCAATAAACATTCTAATTAATCTTAATTACGTTTGTTCTCACCGTCACCCTCAATAATTTTCATCATCACTATCTTAATAAAATAATTATTTCATTTATAAAATAAATAATAAATCTCCTCTTTTAAAATTATATAAATATAATTTAGATTATTTGCAAAAAGTTTTTCTGTTATCATTATTAATGATTATAATAAGTTGATTGATATATTTTCAACGATTTATTAAAATTAAATTTTGATTAAAATTGAAAAAAATTATATGCGAAAACTATTTTCTATAAAAATTTACATTTTATTATTTAATTGTAATATTAAAAAAATATTAGTAAATTTACATTTTAAAAAATATAATGGAGTTAATAAGTTTTTAAAACTCAATAAATGGTATTTTTTAAAAGAAACAAAGTTATTTTCTTTAATAATAATTTAATTTATTTTTTAATTAGAAAAATATTTCAACTCGAGTGTGCGGTTTTAATTTCAAAAATATTTTTTATAAAAATTGAAATCAATATTCATCGATCTACTTTTAAAAATAGAACTAAAGAAATAGCCATGCTATACATATACTATATTATTATTTTTAATTTATTGTTTTAATTTTAATTTTACTAATTATGATTAATTATTAGTATTATTAAATTATTGTTAAACTTCTTCTCAACCAGATTAATTTTGGATCTAATCCATTAAAATGACAAAGTTGAGCTATTTTAAAATTAGTTAATAATGATTTTTATAATCACTATTTAAATATTTTTTCATTTATCAATCCTCTTTCATTTTTTTCAATTATTGAAAATTGTACTCCATGAACTTTTCTGATTTTTTTTTATCTTTATATACAAATTTAAATTATTTTTTTCTGTGAATAAAAATATTTTTAATGGTTGTTATACAAGCATAAAAATTTCTACATATATATATTGAAATATTAAAAATCAATCATAATCAAATTTATAAAATCATTGAAAATTTATGAAATAAATTTTAATATTAATAATTTAAATTATATATTTTTATTACTAATCAAATAAAAATAACCATAAATAATTAAATGCTAATAAAATAGTTATAAAAATAATAATAAATATTAAATACAATTAAATTTAATTAAAAGAAACTCCAGAAGTCAATTTTCAATAGAAATAACAAATTATATATTTTTTTTTCAAAGAAAGTCATATGTCAACCGTTTGAAAAAAATGACTTACTATGTGTAGAATTACTTTTTAAAAATATTTAATGACACAATATTGTTTAAGAAATAAAAAATTAATGATGTCTTAATGAATTTGTAAAAATATAAAAACTAATTTGTGATTGATGATATTTTTTTTTTAATTTAAACTTACAATTTTATCATCTTAATTAATATTTAATAGTTAGTTTTAAATTACAACTATTATAATACAAAATTTTTAAAATTTGTTTACTTGAAAAATTAAAATTGTTATAGGGAGAATTTTGTAATTGACTTAGGGAAGCTATTAACCCTCTCTGCCCGCGCATGTTATAACCCTGCGGCCAGTTTCCTGCAATCATCAGCCCCACGCCACCGCAATGAGTGAGAGATCCTCCAAAATTAGAAAACCTAAATCCCCAAATCGAAATGCCATTGCCCAATTCTCAATGGCGCGAAAATCTTCTCTTCTCAAACAAACCATAGTTTTGTCTGCTTTCTCCATCCTCGCCATCTACGCCCTCTTAAATACCTTCTTCAATCCCACCATCTTCCCTTCCTCCTTATTCGCCGAACACCATTCACGAGACAACTTTGGTTTTCCCGGCGAAGTGGCTAAAAGTGATGTCAATAAGGTTAAGATTTTCATGTACGATCTCCCGAAAAAGTTCACTACGGGCATAATCGAGCAACACGCGCTAGCGCGTGGGTCTAAAGATGCGTCGCAGGCTAAGTACCCCGGCCACCAGCACATGGGGGAATGGCACTTGTTCTCGGATCTGAACCGGCCCGAACGAGATAGAATCGGTTCACCCTTAATCAAAGTCGATGATCCTGACGAAGCTGACTTGTTTTATGTTCCTGTATTTTCATCTCTGAGTTTGATAGTGAACCCGATTCGACCGGCTGGAGCCGAGCCGGTTTCAGTTCCTCAGTACAGTGACGAGGACATGCAGGAGCAGTTGGTGAAGTGGCTGGAGAAGCAGGTGTACTGGAGGAGGAATCGTGGGAGAGATCACGTGATCATAGCGGGAGATCCAAATGCGTTATACCGGGTCCTAGACAAGGTCAAGAGCGCAATTCTGTTATTATCGGATTTTGGACGAGTTCGACCCGACCAGGGTTCGCTGGTGAAGGATGTGATCATACCTTACGCTCATAGAATCAATACTTATAATGGGGATATTGGCGTTAAGGATCGGAAAACGCTATTGTTTTTTATGGGAAATCGATATCGTAAAGACGTAAGTTGCCGTTCACTTTTCTTATATTGTCATTATTTCTGAATGTTTTGTTTTGTTTTGTTTTGAAGTGCAAGGTTTTATATTACGGTCTGAATTGTATGGGACACTGATCGTAGTATGATGGTTGGGGAAGATCTGTAATCAATATAAGCCCTTCAAATAAAATTCTAGCTATTCATTTCTCATGTTAGCTATTCAATTTAAGCTTGGGCGGCATGTATGTATTTGGTTTGGATTCTACCTTCAATTTAGCTGCTTGGTAAGGCATTCGCATGTTAGCTATTCATTTATCATATTTTTGGCCCAGATAGTAGCTTCAAAATTTTATGCAAGAAAATTCTATTGGTTTTGAGAGGTTGAATTTTATGTATTCATCATTTTATACTACTCCATATGTTTTTCACACTTTCTGTACTTATCTTTTCTTTTGTTGGAATGCCATTCTTATTTTGTGGTATGATTTTGGCTGGTCTTGTTCTGACAGTGATACATATATGATGTGTGTTTGTGATTTTATAGAAGAATTTCATCCTGACTGATACTTATAGTTAGGAAGGGATAATCTGTCATCTTACTTATTTGATCAAATTTTCTGTTGTAGGGAGGCAAAATTCGTGATTTGCTTTTTCAAATGTTGGAAAATGAAGAGGATGTCATAATAAAACATGGAACACAATCTAGGGAGAGTAGACGTGCAGCTTCACGAGGCATGCATACCTCAAAATTTTGTTTGAATCCTGCTGGTGATACTCCATCAGCTTGCCGACTCTTTGACGCTATTGTTAGCTTGTGTGTTCCAGTCATAGTCAGTGATGGCATTGAGCTACCTTTTGAATATAATATAGACTACACAAAGATTGCAATCTTTGTGGGAACAACAGCTTCTCTAAAGCCAGGATATTTAGTTAAAATGCTAAGAAAAATAACAACAAAAAGGATTCTGGAATATCAGAAAGAGCTGAAAGAGGTAAGTAGTTGTTTTATGCATTATTAACAAATTTTCTGGTCTTCTCTCTTCTTTTCAAACTTTTTTCTTGTCCCTATTGGCTGTTGCTGAATATATATTTTTTTCAACATGTGAAAAAATTGTTTTAGCCTTTTAAAGGAACTTTAGTAGTTCTTAGACCTTTTTTGGGTGGCAGTACAAAAAGAAAATCCTGTGGTTTTGTGCTTTTGACTCATATAAAGGACTAGTGATTTTAATCACTTGTAGGTTATATTTGAGAGGGTTGGTTGCTTGGCTTAATAGTAAATTTTATACTTCTATTTCTTCTAATATTGTAGTGGTTAAATATGAAATGCCGTTTGACATCTAAATACATGGGTAAAATTGTACTTGATGTTCCTGGCTTCATGAAAGTTACAGAGAGTTGTCTATTGTACTTAGCCATCTCTTTTTTTTTTTTTTTTTCTTGCTGAGAGGTTGGTTCTACAACTTGAGCTTGTGTCCACCTTAATGCAAGGATGATTGTAGGCTTAGACCAAATGTAAACTGAAGATTTAACTAATTACTGATAACCATAGCAGAAAGCTGAAGGGTCTAGCCAGTCCTACCTACTTGAGCTTCCTTTCCTTCCACTTCTCTCTCTCTCTCTCTTCCCCCTCAATCTCATTTCCCCTGCAACCCTGCTAAATAATTAGGGAAGAGTAACAAACAACTAAGAATAATTGTACAATTCTTCTGCATAGCTATCGAATTTGGAAGGATTTTGTACATAAGTTTCCTACTCGTTACTTTGTTGATTAGTGTAAGTTACATGTGTTACAACTGGAACATTTTAGCCAGTGTTATTAAGGCGAGAGGTGACACTAAGACACTAAGACGATAGAGCTTCCTATCGCCTTAGGCGAGGCAATGCCTTTTTAAAAGAGGTGACCAAGCCCATTTTTTTTATATATTTTAAATATACATGTATATATATGTATAATTAATATAAACTTTTTTATATATTTAATTAGATTAAAATATATAAATTATAGTTGGTAATAAATTATATCTATTTATAATATATAGAATATTAATATTAATTTCTTAATATATAAATAAAATTTATAAAAAAATAAAAATTATAATTATTATAATATATAATTAATTATATAAATAGTTAAATAATAATATAATAATGGCAAAAGGCCCATACCCTTTAACTATTAACTAATAGTCAACTAAGCTCGTAAAGTTTTTTTTGGGTCCAATCAAACCCCTTGACTTTCAATTTTAGCCTAATAAATATAAATTTAATGGTGTTAAATTAACAGAGTCAACAAAATTAGTAAAGTAAATTTTTTTATGAATAAAATATTAATTTTATTTTTAAATAATTAAATTAAAGAAAGGTATGAACACCTTAAAATCCAAAAAGAAAAAAAAACCAATTTCACTCTAGTTCCATCTCTACCTTCATCATTAACATCCCTAAATCCCAAACAATCTCATCTTCTCTGCCATTATCATCCATTTATCCATCCAAAACACAAAGCTTCTCTCGTTTGAAGGAATGACAACTTCTATATGATGGCGAAGAGATCCATTAGAGAAAACCCCTTTTGTTGCATAATGAGAATTAATTGCTCTATGGCAATAATAAATACACCCAATTTTATTGCTTGTTGAAGAGCACCAGTTGAATGGAAAGTTTTCAATTTTTTTTTCCAACTTGACAGGACTTTTGCTTAAAGAAGATAAAGAGTCTTCCTTAGAATCACATGTTGATCCTGAGTTCCGCATCACTTAGAATGTTATATTGTTTTGAATCTCAATTTTTATTTTGTTCTTGGCTCTACTTTCTGTTTTGCTATTGAATTTTGGTTCTTATTTTTTGCTGTTGGTTTTAACTTTATTTTTGTTATTGAGTTCTTGGCTACTATGATTCTTTGTTGGATTCTTAGTCTTTTAGTTTTGCAAAATGAGATTCTTGAGATGAAGATGAATTGTGTTTTTAATTTTCAATTTTAAAACTTTTAAAATATTTTAAAGGATGAATATTTAACGGAGTTTTCTGTCTGTGATAGTCATGGTATTGATTTGGACATAATAGTACTAAAATTATAATATGCAGGATTTATTAGGTCAAAATTGAAAGTTGAGAGGCTTGATTAGACTCAACTAAACTTTAAGGGCTTAATTGATTATTGGTTAACAATTAAAGGGATAAAATGGACCTTTTGCCTAAATAATCTATATAATAAATAATAATAATATTTGATAATAGAATATAATTCTAATATAGAATATAGAATAATAACAAAATATATATAATAAAATAATAATAAAGTATATGAATATAACTAAAGAAATTAATATTATTTATGAATAGATAGATATTATTTAGGAAAAATTACTTTTTTGTCCTTGAGGTATAGCATGATTAATGAATTTATCTCTCTATTTTTAGAACCCAATAATTTACTGCTTAAGGTTTAATTTCGTCAAAATTAGAGGTTCCTCCGTCTAATAATTCTAAGTCAATGATTTAAACTTGGTCTATGAAAGAGACTAAAAAATAGTTCCAAAAATACCATTATCAATGATAAAAATTACTTACCCCTTCAAATTTTCAAATTCTCTTCATTCATTTTCAAATCCTTAAATCATCTTCATTCTCTTCAAATTCCCAAATCTTGTTCATTATTCATGCCTGGTCAAAGGAGATGGAGGAGTGAAGGACCACAGCAAGCAGCAGTCCACAACTAGCAGCGAGCAATGGCCGACGACTAATGGTGTGAGATGGTGAGCAATAGTGCGATGGTGATCGACCAAGACGCATGCGATGGCGGCTGTGACCCACCAAGCCACGATCGATGGATCGACTAGTAAAAGGCAGCAATGAGTGACGATGAGGTTCAGGCGATGGATCATCAAACAATGCACGATTAGTGGGCAACAGAAGTAATGATTATTCCGTTGGGTTTTGATTTTTTTTATTTTTTATAATTTGAATTTTATCTATTTTGATTTTTGTTAGATTATTGAGTTTGAATCTTAAATTTTGATTTAGTTTGAGATTTGAGTTGGTGCTTTAATTTGTGAAAAGACTCTGTTCCGTATTCTTTAGCTGTGAAAAGGTGAACATAAAGATAGAATGTATTGAGTGTAAAGAGAAAGAAGAATAAAAGAGTACTTCAGTCATTTCTCCATTCACTAACGATATTTTTTATTGAGGAACAACAGATTTTAACTGAATTAACTTTCAGGGACTAAAGTGTTGGGTCTTAAAATAGAGGGACAAATTTGTTAATTATACTATATTTTAGTGATGAAAAAGTAATTTTTCCTATTATTTATAAATAAATATTATTTATTATATATTACTAATACCAAAATTTATTATATGTCACTAATGACAACGAAAAAAATGAAGAAAAGTAAAAAAGATTTGATGTCTCTTCTCCTCTCAAAGGGAAAAAGACTTTTTAAACATTATTTACATTACTTTCTCTTCTAACGATGTATTTTCCTCCTCTTCCTTTTCCTTTGCTTCTTTTTTTCCCACAGACCACCTTCTGCTCTTTTTTTTGGGCTACGGGGAACAAAATGCTGCAGGAAATGGCGCCAGGTGATGCCTCGTCTGTCTAGCGCTTCTCTCTTTGAGGTGAGCGCCTTAGAGAGAGGTACCTCGCTTGGCGCCTTTCAGTGTTTTAGCGGTTATCGAAGCTCAGCAATGACAATGAAATTTTCCTTTCAATATGAGAGTATGGCATAGAGCATTTGACTAAATTGGAAGGATGTGAACCAATGTTGTTGAAGGTGCTAGGCAGGCGAGGCATCGCTTGGTGCCATCACCTGCAACATTTTGTTTTCGATAGCGAAAGAAGAAAGAAGCAGAGGACAAGGAGGAGGAGGAAGGAAAGTAATGTAAACAATATTTAAAAAGTCACTTCTTTTCCTTCGGGAGGAGAAAAGACATGAAATCTTTTCAACTTATCTTCATTTTTTAGAAAATTACTAATATATGATAAATAATATTTATTTATATACTTTATTATTATTTTATTATATATATTATGTTATTATTTTATATTCTATATTAGAATTATATTCTATATCAAATATTATTATTATTTATTATATAGATTATTTTATTATTATTTAACTATTTATACAATTAATTATATACTATTTATAATTATAATAATTATAGTTTTTATTTTTTTCTTAATTTTATTTTTATATTAGAAAATTAATATTAATATTTTATACATTATATATAGATATAATTTATTACTAACTATAGTTTATATATTTTAATCTAACTAAATATATAAAAAATTTTATATTAATTATACATATATATTTAAAATATAAAAAAAATTGGCTTGGTTGCCTTTTTCAAAAAGGTGTCGCCTCGCTCCTTAATAACACTGATATGAACAAGAGCTTAACTATTTTATTATGCCCAATCTCTGTTTATTTTCTTTCTTTCTACGTAACCATATTTTTCTTATTAGTTACGGCATTATGCTACCAATGCAAGATGTCCCTACCGGAGCTAAGTGTATACTCACAATTTTTATGACTCCTAGAATGTCTATCGCAGGTTATGACCATATGAGTATCTATTCCTGATGAATTTGTTCAATCCATCATTCGCTACTCACTAGTCCTATCAGATGCGGACCTTTTGGTTCTGCATATCACATTGTGAATAATTTGTTCCTCTCCATCAATTGGATTGTTTGGAAGGAGAGAGATAAGTATACATGGGTAGCATGGGAAAATATCACCTTTACAGTTTTATAGAGAGGCAAGATATTCCTTATGCCTTTTTTAAGCTGGTATTTTCATCATTTCATTGATTACTGATTGTCATGCTGTTTATGGAAAACATGTGAAGGCAAAATGGCACTACTGAGATGAAAGGAAAGTAATATGTATATAAACCTGGCATGTTGCATCAAGATTTCATTTTAGTATATGGTTCTTGATTGATCAAACTGGCCACATGTTTTCATCTTATAACCTTAAAAGTGGATAGAGAGCCAATCTGATGATATACTTCCCTTAAGCTTAAGTGTAAACTAGGATATTGCATTTGTTGCGAGCAAAGTGTGTGTTTATTTATATTTGGTGTAATGTGCACATGATTAATCATTGTTGCGCTTGTTATCTGCAATGCTTTGATAAGCTGTTGTGAATCTTTGTTGTCAAATCTTAATTGTGCTTTTTTTGTTCAAACTAAGGTCGTTCATTGTAGTGATGGTCATCTACAGACTTCATAGGAGCTCGTGCCCTGTAAATTTGCAGATTAGCTTCATAAGGGCCTACTGGATTATATTTTTGTTCCATTTATCTTATTTTGAAGTCTTGTGCTGAGTGATTGAAGTATATGATAATTTCAGTTGTATGGTTATGATTTTGCAATTTGATTTGTGTTGTACAGGTGAGACGATGCTTTGATTATGGCAATTCAAATGTAACTGTGAATGAAATATGGCGTGAAGTTGCACATAAGCTACCCCTTGTAAAATTAATGATTAATCGTGACAAAAGGCTGGTCAAGAGGGAGTCGAGCGAACCAGAATGTTCTTGTTTGTGTACAAATCAAAGTGGGATTATCACCTCCGTATGATGCCTGCTTTGTTACTTTGGAAGTTGATATATTTGGGGATCCAATGTACTCTCTCCACATATCTGAGCGTGGCTAGCTCTTGAAGAAGCAGAAATTACTGCATGCTTCTTATTTGACAGGATACAGTAGAGGCTCGAGCTCCTTTGGTAGGTGGTTTTAGTCACCCACCCCGTGTCATGGAATAGTCTCGACAAGGTTTCTTGCGTACTTTGTTGTAGATTTCCATTTTTATATCCCATAAGCTCTCTTATATTTTGTATGCTATAAAGCACATAATCAGCAGCTGCAAAATCCAATTACTTTTTCACTGTGATTCATTTGTACATGTTAGAAAAATAAATTTATCTATGAGTTATTATTTTATTTAATTATCACCATTCTTTACAATCAATTGACATCTTCTATTTGTAAATTTAGTTCTTATTTGGTTGGAGTTGACTCGACTTAGGAAAGGTTACCAGTAAGTGTTGGATTTTTGTTTGCTTGGTTTAGTAGTGGCGAATCCAGGAATTCAAATTAAGGAGAGCAAATGTTTTTGACAAAATATAGAACTAATTTTATTTAGTAAATTTAGTAAACCAGCTAGTCTCTAGTATCTTTTGCAGCAATAAACATAAAAGAATTATGGTTGTTCTCTACGAGTCTTCAGAAATTTTCCTTCTCAAGCTATTCCAGTCCAATAAAGTTTTATTATCGTCTTTTATAATAGGTTATTTATCATTAAAATAAAAGTATAATACAGATAATTATATAAATTTTAAAGCCGGGCAAGCACGCGACGGTCGAGAGACCGGTTGTGCGCCTGCTACCAGACAACTAGGTGGTGGCCGCGAGTGGCCCGCAGAAAGCCTTGTCTCAGGATCATAGAGTTTTTAAGGATTAAAATCGTAATTTTTCAATATTTAAATTCTCAATAAATAATATTGGGATCAATTAGTATAAAAGGTAAAATAATTTGTTATAATTCTTTTCTATATATTTATTTTAGGGGGTGTCATATGAGACATGTTGATATTTCCTCTTACTATAAGCCTAGTTGTTTCTAAGAGGGAAGTGACTAGTTGGCCACTAGTAAGAGTTAGACCCAATTGGCTACCGTAGGCATATGGAGTACCTGAGCTGTGCCTTCACTGCTTGTAGACCGTTCCCCTATCTAAAAAAATATGAGAATAATTGTAATAGTCAGGTCAATGATAATGTATAATTACTATTTTGCCCTTGAAATAAAAAAGTAGTCTGTTCATAAATTTTCATATTCAATTCTTATCTATCGAGTCTATGATGAGGCTTCTAATTGAATGCGGCCTGTTGGCTTTGTTATTTACTTATATAACCTTAACTCACGAAGTTGTTCATATTCACAGAATATCAGGTGATCCTAAAAGCTGACTTGGCTTGAAGGTGTTTAAACTAAGTGCCGCACGGTTTTAGACGATTGCTAAAATCTAAAACTGTGATACTGTGGGTGGTTTAGCAGTTTTGCAAATTTTAAAAATATTTTTTTTTAATTTCCAACAAAATTATCCTTATCAAAGAATTCAAAACATTTTTTGATTTCAGATCAAGTAATTTTTCAAAACTATAAATCTGAAAAAATATTTTTGAAGAATACCAAAAATTATAGAACATAAAATTTAATCCAATTAACTCAATAATAAATATAATTCTCTATATACATTAATTTTCCTCTGTAGTCCGTTTGTGACTCGATACTCTCGCCTTTTCCCCTTCCTTAGACCTAACTTCTTCTTTCCCCTTCCCCATGGAAGACGATCTGCGTCAATTGACTATCTATGAAAAAGAAGATGTTGTTGTCCCTATTAAGAGCTCCAGAGTTATTCCGATCATCACTTATGATTTCTGTATAGTGGGAATGTTTCTCACATACAATCCAATCAATTTTCAGAATATGTAGACCTCTTTGGCAGATTTATGGCGGTAATTCTCGGACAGTTAATGCATTGAAGGATTTGGTTCCTAGTTACAAGCCCGATATTTTATTTTTGATGGAAACAAAAGCTCTTAGTTCTCATATGGAATTTTTTTGTAATTTTTTATATTTTGATGGTTGTTTCTCAATCAATAGACGAGGATTGGGAGGAGGCCTTTCGTTAATGTGGAAGGGTTATGGATCTGTTTCTGTGGTTTGCTTTTCTTCAAATTTTATTGATTCGGTTGTTTCGGAATGTAATGTTCAATGGAGGTTTACTAGTTATTATGGATTTCTGGAATCGCAACGACGACGTCAATCTTGAAACCTTATTCGAACTTTATCTCGTAGAAGATCTTTTCTGTGGCTTTATTGGGGAGACTTTAATGATTTATGCTCGAGAGATGAGAAAGAAGGAGGAGTATCTTTGCCAAATTATCTTATGTAGGGGTTTAGACAGGCACTTGATGAGCATTTTTGCCAAATTATCTTATGAAGGGGTTTGATTTTGAATAATTGTAAATCTTGTTAGACTCTAGAATTGATATTTCTGTTAGATGAGTTTGTCGTAATGCTACTCTACCTGCTCATACTTTGGCTAGAGAATCTATCAGGCATAATCGTCTCTTTGTTTGGGATGATATCCCTCTTTATTTGATGGAATTTTATTAATACAATCAGTAATTTTGCTTTAAAAAAAAATAAATATAATTCTCTATTACACTTTAATCGTTTAAACAAGGCTCTGATATGACTATTGGGTTTCAATTGGATTGAACGCAGTGGAAGAACATGAATCACATTTAAATGAGTAAAGTAATAATAATTAAAAAGAAAATAAATACATTTATTTTCTTTGCAGCAAAACATGAGATCGATCGCTTTGGTTGGGTCGCAAACCATAAACTGTCCAAGTGTCCAGTCTCTAACAATATCCTCAAAGAATAACAATCGAAAAACTTTAGAATAGTTCTAAGAGATTGAGAAGGGAGAGGTTGTGAGTGCTAACTCTCTTTCTTTCCTACAAATTCTAGAGATTCTTAAAGGGTTTCTCACGAGAGTCCCTGTAGGCTTTCATAAGATACCCTTTTATACTAAAGTCCTAGAGTTTCAATATAATAGTATTTATTTATTTATTTAACTAATTAAATAAATAAATTACAATTGTAATCCAGAACTTTAATAAGTAAGCCACATAAATATTAGATAGTTTTAATTAAGTCCCTACTTAATTAATTAGATCAAAATCGTTATTCTTTTAAATTATAATTTTATTCCAATGCCAATTTATATGCAATCAAGTTCTACTTGATTTAACTTCTTATTTTATTTTCTCTTCTAATTCTTTATGTGTGTGACCTATTAGATTCTAATGCTAATTTATATGCAATCAAGTCCTACTTGATTTAACTTCTCGTTTTATTTTCTCTTACAATTCTTTATGTGTGTGACCTATTAGGTTTCAAATATGTTGGCAACAAATATAATTAACTAATTAATTAATTTGAATGTCAAGAACATTATCTAGCAATATGTCAAGACTACCCAAATATTCGGAATATCAAAAGTGGTTTGACTTAACCTTTCAGTATATGATTTATCAGTGTATTAATATTGGTTTATCACAAATGTCCCGATTTAATATTTGATGCATGGAATATATCTATAATGTTAAATCATATTAGTTCTCATTTATTAGCCATTTGACCTATTGAATGAAATTCCAAATCTCATTTGCTAATTTCATTCTACTTTGCACAAGGATTTCATAGTCAATACTCGCAGAGAACAAATGTGACGTTCCCTAATTTAATCTAGGGTGATGAATCCTATCTCAATCATACAAATACCGTCATATAGTTTCTAATGTATCTAATTCATCACCATTTGTTACTTATGAACCAAGCAACATATAAGATGAATCAAAATATAAAAGTTCTTATATAAGATTATTTATTGATTTCAAGTTAAAGGATCACTTACGCAACCATCACTTAATTAATCTATAGACATGAGTTTTTCTCTATATGGATTTCCCAGACGGGTTAGTTTAATGCACTTACTCATAAAATAAGCACCTACATATTAGTTCTAGATATCCTATATATCTCAACTTATGAGATCAGTTGCTTCCTCTAAAAGGAAATAACATAATATATACTAGTCTCAGCAGCTCTAATTATTGTCCAATCATGATAAAAATATCGACCAGGAACATTTGGAGACGTTACTTAAATGCAATAAGAATTTCACAATTATAACTACATTATAATTTCCTTTGCACTATAGTATAGTCTCATGAACTTTTATCTTTAGTCAAAGTTTAATTAACATTAAAGATAAATAATAATCTTATATAGTGTATTACATACTTAAAATACACGAACAATAATATCCAACTACAACCAACATATTGGCTATAGGGCATATTCCTAATAGATAGAGAATTACAGGTTGCATGGATATCCTATTGCATCTTGAGAAACTCTTGGAGATGGCTTGTCCTAGGAGATAGAATTAGATGATTTATTAATGTACGGTTATTTATACATTTAAAATGTAATTAAAAAAATCAAATAAGATTATAAATAATTTTACCTTTTAACTTTAAATCTTAATAAAATAATTTAAAATTTAATTATTTGATTTAGCATATTAACCATAATCTTATATTTGCAGTACTAAGTCAATTATTCAATACTCCTCCTTAACTTGGGAATTGTAAATTTTAAAATAACTCTTCCACCTCCTTCGGATATTGATCCACAACAACCTTGACTTGTGGTGATCTACACACAATTGTAAAATTATCTATTTGGCCACATTTGCTACATTTTGCATATGGTCTCCATTAACATTTGTGTTGTGGATGATTGGTCTTTTTGCAATATGTGCATGATGGATAATCTCCATTCTTGTTATTATTAGTTTTATTTTCCTTTTCACCATTATATTTTATTTGTGCCCACAAAGCTCCTTCTAACAATTTCTTCTTTTCTCATGAGTCTTGTAAGGCTTTAAATTAATTCTGTCAAAGAAAACTTGATAAATCTTTAGCATTTCTGAAGAAGATATGGTAGTTCTATACCTCTCAAGAATTGTGACAAGTATTTTTTCAATAATTCTTTGATCAAGAAAATTCTTATCTAGTAGTCTCACTTTGTTAGCAAGACTTACAATATGTCAGTGTATTCCTTTATCGTTTTAGACTCTTTCATTTTTTTTTTATTTCAAATTCTCTAATCAAGTTTAATACTTACATATTCTTCACTTGTTCATCACCTTGGTATTGTCCTTTGAGATAGTCATTTATGGCTTTTGCTTAAGGCAGGTTCATGATTCTTATGAATATATTGGGAGAAACGACAACATACAAGCAAGCCATGGCTTTGGCCTTTCTTTTTTTTTCTTCCCGTGAATTTTTATTTGATACATTGTTGGATTTATAGTAAGATCAGGAACTTCATAGTCTCTTTCAATTGCATCTCAAAGATCATATTCATTGAGATGAACTTTTATTTTCACAGCTCATATTTGATAGTTGATTCTATCAAACATGGATACTGCTGACATTGGTTGAGTTGATGTTACCTCTATTTTTTGAAGTGGTTGTGAATATAAATTTGAATTTGAATATAGTTGTGAATGGATAAATCTTTTTTCCTAGTATTGATTGTGAATGAAAAAATCTCTTTGAGATAGTCCCATATGCCTTTTGGTAAAGGCAAATTCATGATTCTTGTGAATATGTTGAGAGAAACAAAAACATACAAGCAAGTCGCTTTGGCTTTTCTTTTTTTTTTTCTTCATAAATTTTTATTTGTTACATTGTTGGATATGCCGAAAGATCAGAAACTTCATAGTCTCCTTCAATTGCATCCCAAAGATCACATGCATTGAGATCAATTTTCATTCTCACAGCCTATATTCATAAACAACGGGTGCTACTGACATTGGCCGACTTGATTTTACCTTTATTTTTGGAAATGGTTGTGAGTGTAAATTTCAATTCGAATATAGTTATAAATGGATAAATCTCTTCTTTTAGTATTGGTTGTGAATAGAGAAATCTCTTCTCCCAATAATGGTTGTGAATGGAGAAATCTCTTCTCGTCTCACTATTTGATTTTTTCTATCTCCTCCTGACTTGAATTGATTTAATAAGAACATTGCATTGATGTCTTGCTCCAATCCTATGTTTTTTATCTATATTTTCTTTTTTTTTCTTTTTCCTCATCTTGATCTCTCTCAAAACACATGCCCTTAAGAAATAAGTTTTGATACCAGTTGTTGGTTTTTAAAAGAGAAAAACCAAATATATGAATGAGATTAAATGGTCTTATTGCTATTTATAAATTTAAAATGTAACTAAAAAAACAAAAGAATATCATAAACAATTTTAAATTTTAACTTAAAATCTTAGCAAAGTAATTTTAAATTTAATTATTTGATTTAGCATATCAACCATAATTTTAAATTTGCAGTACTAAATCAATTATTCAACACCCTGAAATTACAAAAAGTTCATGCATTTATAAAAAAATCACAATAAGAAGGTTAAGAATTGAATAAAATACTTACCATCCTTCATGGATTTGAAGGGAGAAGTGAGCTCTTCCCAACAATCTATGATAAAGTAATCCGATAGCATATTGGTTCCAAACCCAAAGGGAGATCCAAACTAGATGCCAACAACTCTTGGACACTAAAAAAATAGATGGCACAATAACTTCTTAGCTCTACAAAAGTGAAAATTAGGTGGAGTATAAAGAAAGTTTTTTTTTTTACAGTTTTATAGGGTTCCAAGTGTGACTTGTTGAGTCAATCACTTGGGATACACCTTTGATTGAGAAGTACAATTAACTCGGGTATCAGGGAGATTTGAAAAAGGACTCAAGATCCAATGATCTAAATAGCATAAAATTGAATGTCCATATGCAACAAGCCATCTTATATCCATTTGAATGATTTACCTGTTCTAGAGAATGCTACATCAACCCCATGAAGGGTGGCTATTACTTTTTAGCTTGCATAAAATAAGAATATAGAAATATTTCCTTCGTGGAAGTCTAGCTTGCAGAGAATTGGGCCTTGCTAAAATGCAACAAGTAAGGAAATGTTGAAGCTCCAAATGATTTTATGTGGAGCCCCACATAGCTTTGAAAATCCCACATTGGTAGGTTAATAAAATTAATATTATTATATATTAACCAGCTTTAAACTACTAAATAATTTGGGTTAACTATTTTGGCTAAGTAAAAAATAAGTTTGAAAGTTATTTGGGTCAGTTTGAACCAGGCTGTTGCATTTTAAACCTGAGGCCACCTTGACTTTTTGGATGATAGAGAGAATTTCAAAAAGAAAATGGAGTTTTCATTCATTCTCTTTTTTGGGGACTATAGCATTGATAGAGTGGTAAAGAATAGAATGTAGGTGGAAACAAGATATTACAAAAACTAAAATAATTATTGTAACTGCCTTGATCAATACTTCTTTCATTCCTTTGGACAATAACTGCTCTTTTTCATCTTGTGGTTTTATTGAATATTCGATCTTTAAGCAATGAAAAAAATATTATTTTTGGTTCGAGGAACATTCTTCGGTAAATAATTTGATGTATAGTCTTTTACAAAAATTTACTGAGTGTAGTTGCTAGTTACTTACTCTTAGTTACTCTTTGTAGTTTTGTTCTGCTTGTTTTATTTCCTATTTAGTTAGATAATTATTTATAAGTACATAAGTGTGTGTCAGTGTACACGTGATATATGTGTCGGTGTACAACTTGTATATTTCAGATTACAATAATAAAATTTCCTTTTCTTTCTCTTCAATCTTTCTTTCTCTTCAACCTTTCTTTTCTCTAAATCTGTTCATGGTATCAAAGCGGCGTGACGCCTAGATTTTTATTATACGATTCTCTTTCTTATATCCTTCACTCAAGAACTTGTACCAAGACAATAGAGAAAACACCAAATGTGGCAGAATGAGCCTCAGTGACCACGACAGGTATTACCAAGGACACCACCTTAGAACAAGGAATGCTGATGAATTAAAACACTGCAGGACCATTTAGTTTGCTTGGATCTAATCATCCAGGTATGGTTCTTGCCACGACTCTATTAACGAGAGTCAACTTCAGATCCTAGTCTCATGCTATGAAAATAACATTTGGAGCAAGACAAAAGTGAGGCTTTGTGGATACTTTTTTTTTAGAACCAAAAATTGGATTTGAAGTAACAAGACATGGAAATGATGTGACTATACGGCCACATATTAGAATCTTAACTCCATTTCCAAGGAGTTAGTAGATGCTTTCATATACACCACCTACGTTAAGGAGCTGTAGGATGAAATAGCTAAGCGATACGGAGAGAGTAACGGTCTATTAATATATCATAACCAATGAAAACTCAGTTTGGTTAGTCTACAAGGTGCCTTTATTTCTTCTTATTTCACAACAATAAAGAAACTGTGAGATGAATCGACCTCTTTAAGGTGCCTAACTGCATGCACTTGTGGTATAGCTAAAGAATACATTGATGTAACAAACAAAACTAAATTGATGCAGTTCCTTATGGGACTAGATGAAAATTTTGAATAAGTCAAAAATCAGATCCTATTACTAGATCCTCTTCCTTCTATTAACAAGGCCTATTCTATGGTCCTTAAATTTAAGGCATACAAAGTAGTTGTCTCCGGCTTCACTATGGATCTCTGGCCTTATTATCCAAAGGTTAAGGTCCTAAGAGCACTCATAAAAAACCATATCCTAAGAAAGGACATTGTGCTATTTGTAACATGGATGGTCATATCAAGGACAATTGTTTTAAACTAATTAGTTATCCAGACTGGTAGAAAGGAAGAGTTAAGTCTCTATCCCAATCTAGACAACCCTCAATGAACCTTGTGCAGAGTAAGCTTGACACAACAAAAATTTATCGGATTAGTAACGAAAATTTTCGTTACTAATTAGTAAAAATCCGTTACTAAAACTATTTTGTAACGGATCTGTAACGGAAATTTTCCGTTACAGTGAATCTCATTGCTAATGCATTAGTAACGAATTTTCTAATCCGTTACTAATTTTGTAACGGATTTGTAACGGAAAATCTGTTACTAAATTTAGTTTCCTTTTAGTTGGTTTTAGTAACGGATTTTTTTAGTAACGGATTTTTCTGTTACAGAAATCCGTTACTAATTGTGAAAAGGTAATAACAGATTTTTCTGTTACTATTTTTAATGGTCAGTAACAACTTAATCCGTTACTAATCCGTTACTATTTTTAATGGATCAGTAACAACTTAATTCGTTACTAATCCGTTACTATTTATAAAATTACAATAAAATATTACAAATTATATAATTTAATCAGACAATTTAAACTGTAAATACACTCACCTATTACAACTCATCTCAATAACAAAATGTAAAAACCAAATATCATACATATCATGAATGAACTCAAATCCAATATCATATATTATGTAAATCAAATCAAACATATATCCAAGCATCAAGTTGTGCAATTTTAAACTAAAAAAATTAACAAATTATTTATTATCCTAGTACATATGTGTAATGAAAAAGAAACTATAAATATGTAGTGTTCTCGTCCTCGTCCTCGTCCTCATTATTAGCTTCATCTGCTTGATCAGGAGGCTGTGCAGAAGTTCCCTCACCGGGAGCTGAAGGCTGGCTGCCTTGCCTTTGACTCACAAGCTGCATAAGTAAATCCTTCACCTGTGAGAGCTCAGAGGTAATCCGCACGTTTTGCTCACGCAATACTTGTTCATTATCCTCACGCTCCTGCAGCTTGTGTCTGAGATCAGCCATTTCATCTTGAAGATCCTGATTTTGCTGAGCTGATGTGAAGGATGTACTAGCAGAAGTCTTGTTTGGGAAGAAAACTGAAGCCTGTGATCCAAGACCGTACACCTTTCTTTTTTTCTCTGCACCTACTGCCTCAAAGTATAACTGAGCCTCATCAATGCGGGATGCCTAACTGCTGTCATTATCTGTCTGTGATGCTTGCTCTTTCAAAGTCAGAAAGCGGTCCTTCAAAAAAAAATAACCATGTGATATAACAGTATAAACTACAAATCAAATAATTTATTATAAATTTATTTAATTTCTCACATGAATGGCCTTTGAGCGTGCATCAACAAACTCTAAGGTACCCTTCTTCTTATGAGTAGCATCAAATAACTCATGAGGTAGAGGATCTCTACCTAGTCTTTCACGCTGCAAGTAAAATATAAATAGTAATAACATGCTTCAATATAAATTCACAACAAATTGGATAAAATTTAAAGTATTTGAAAAAATTTAAGTGAAAATGAATAGTACATACCATCTGTTGTTGATGCCTATACTGAGATATGGATCCTCTACAATGTCTTGATGGGCTAGTGCCTTGCCCACCTATTTCACTCTTTCTGTTATTTGAGAATTTTTTGCATTTCTCTTTATACTCAGTTGCTCCCCAAGCAGATTGCCATGCATCCATTACTCCTTCTGCCAGTGATAGCCTCTTCTCCTTCCCATTCCTTACGCTACACATAAGGCTACGATATCGCTCGGCAGCTTTCTTCCTCCAAGCTGCTCTATTGCCTCCTCCCATAAGAAGTGTTTCTGTAATTACTCACATTTAGTGACAAATAATGCACAGTAAAAATAATCACATGTACTGTAAAATTTGTATTACCTTAAATTCTTGCCAATAGAATTCTTTAACCTCTTCTGGTATATTTTTCCAACAAAAGCCATCTGCTACTAACTTTTCCTTGAAGATCAAGGTAATCCGCCTAGCAATCGGATCAGAAGTGTAACGACCCGAAAATCGGACCGCTACCGGCGCTAGGATCCAGATCGGCTTAAGGCCGCCGGGACCCGTAGCAAGCCTGACATGCAACCTGTAAACCTGTTTAATCCCATACATGATCAACAATTATACATAAAAATTTAAAACTTTTTCTTTCATACATTCTATCATACACCAAACTCAACCTGTGCATGCACTGAACATATACATTATCATAAACTTGATCCCTCTGGGGGATCTCATCAATGCCCCAATGGGCGATACATCATAAGTTGAGTTGGTTAAACATAAACATCAATAGACATTTAGATCATGTATCAACAAGGGATTACAATGAACTATGGTCAAGCACACTTTTAATCTCAATATCGTTACATTACATGTCTATACATCATTATACAATCTGTCATGTCCACATTCTAACTATTACATACATATGACTTCATTACTCTTCTTGACTTCTCTGTCTAACCCGTACCTGCAAACCTGGGGAATTTGGGAGAGGGGAGAGCTACAAGAGCTCAGTGAGCAGAATCATAAGGCATTTAAAACACATGCTATCATGGAATGCATCACATCACAACTAATCATATCAAGGATGAACTTGTCACCATTTAGCCCTCTACATAATCCAATCATGCCAGGGGCGTAGTGCAGGCCACACCTGGTCTTTCTCTTATACATATCATAACATACATATTCCATGGTGCCGGGGGCGTAGTGCAGGCCACGTCCGGTCTTTCTCTTACATAGTGCCAGGGGCGTAGTGCAGGCCACATCTGGACTTCCATATCATATCATCATGTCATAACATATGAGGGCTAATGGATTATTCAACATTCATCCACATCAACAACATTTTATGCAATGCAACATATTCGTGATTTCTAATGCAAACAACCTAAAATATCACATGGCAACCGTGATGCATGAACATGCTCAAAACTGATTTATTTATTTAAAAGCATAAGGGTGATTCCACTCACCTTTGGCTAGCTCTGACACTGACTGAAGCAGCTGACTCACTGCTGGGGTCCTCGGTTCCTCGGGTCCAAACCTACACAGGTGGACTCAAATGAGGAACCAACATACTATAACATAACTCTAAAACATCCCCCAAAAACCCTCTAAAACTCCTCAAAACATTCATGCAAAACATGCAAAGGAAGGCTGGACAGGGCACTTTCGGCGGCAGGTTCGGCGGCCGAAAGTCCCTCCAGAGCCGAAACCCAGGCAGGTTCGGCGGCACCTTCGGCGGCCGAAAGTCCCAGACAGAGACGAAAGTCTCTTTCCGGGGGCAACTTCGGCAGCCGAAATGCCTGCCTCCCCAGCCATGTTCGGCGGCCGAAAGTGCCTTCGGCTGCCGAACCTGGTTTCTGCCAAAGGGCAGAAACTTGGCTCCTTTATGCACATTTGCCTCCCAACTCTTCCAACATGCATATAACTCATTCAAATCATGCAAATACACATACATTGGCTCCTAGGGGCCTCAAACTAACTTAAACCCCAACTACAACACACAACAACAATACAATCCAACATACATTGCTCAAAACATAGCATTAACTCAAAAACCTAACTATGAGCTAAATATGCATTCTACCCCATAGATCTTGCATAAAACTTACTTTAAACATAAAATGAGCTTAAGATCGGCTCTTACCTCTTGAAGATCGAGAGAGAGACGTCCTAAACTCGGAGGTGGAAGATTTTGAGTTCTTGAACCTCAAAACTCCAAAACTTGCTTTAAACTCGAAAATCTTCAAAACAATGTAAAAGCTTGTGAAAATCTTGAAAGATTTGAAGGAAAGAACTCAAGGATGGTGAAGAATGGCGGAAGGACTCACCTTGGCCGAAAATGGGGAAAAAGGTCGCCCGTTTTCAGCTAAGGGACCCTTTTATAGTGGCTGGCCAGGCCACGTTCGGGGGCCGAAAGTGCCTCCGCATGCATGCCATGTTCGGCGGCCGAACTTGAGGTTCGGCGGCCGAACCTGGACTTTCCTCACTTATGCCTTCGAGGGCCTAAAGCACTCCCGAAGTGCATGCATGTTCGGCGGCCGAACTTTGAGTTTCGGCGGCCGAACCTGAGTTTCCTCCAAGGGTGTTTTCATTCCAAAAACTCATTTCCTCTTTACTTAAAATCATTAAAAACATTAAAACATTTCATGAAAACATGGTTTTACCCTTCTAGAGGTCTCCGACATCCGAAATTCCACCGGACGATAGGAATTCCGATACCGGAGTCTAGCCGGGTATTACATTCTCCCCCCCTTAAGAACATTCGTCCCCGAATGTTCCTCAACTAGCACATGCATAGGCATACATATATCATACATACAAAACACATGAAACATATAAGAGACTAACCTTAGAAAAGATAAGGGTATTGCTGGAGCATGGACTCCCGTGTCTCCCAGGTGCACTCTTCCATATTGTGGTGGTTCCATAGGACTTTCACCATCGGGATTTCCTTGTTTCTCAGCTTTCTGATCTGGGTGTCTATGATCCGCACTGGCTGCTCAACATAGGTGAGATCCTCTTGGACCTCCACATCAGGCTCACTAAGAACCTTGCTCGGATCTGACACAAACTTCCTCAACTTTGAAACATGGAAAACCGGATGGATTCTTTCCATTGAAGCAGGTAAATCCAGCTTGTACGACACATTCCCAATCTTTTGCAAGATTTCAAAGGGTCCGATGTATCGTGGGGCTAGTTTACCTTTCTTCCCAAAGCGAACCACTCCTTTCATTGGAGACACCTTGAGCAATACCAGATCTCCCTCCTGAAACTCTAACTGCCGCCTGCGGATGTCTGCATAACTCTTCTGTCTGCTTGCAGCAGTCTTGATTCTCTCCCTGATTATGGGTACCACCCTGCTGGTAATCTCTATTAGCTCAGGCCCTGCCAAGGCCTTTTCTCCAACTTCTTCCCAGCAAACAGGTGACCTGCACTTCCTTCCATACAAAGCTTCATATGGAGCCATCCCGATGCTAGCATGATGGCTGTTATTGTAGGCAAACTCCACCAAAGGTAGATGCTACCTCCAAGAACCGCCAAAGTCCAGCACACACATTCTAAGCATATCCTCGATAGTCTGGATGGTCCTCTCCGACTGTCCGTCCGTCTGTGGGTGGAAAGCAGTGCTAAAATCCAATCTAGTACCCATAGCATTCTGCAGACTCCGCCAAAACCTGGAGGTGAACTGGGGCCCTCTATCCGACACTATCGAAACTGGAACCCCATGCAGCCTGACGATCTCATCCACATATACCTGCGCCAACTTGTCCACAGAGTAGCCACTCCTGACAGGGATGAAGTGAGTAGATTTGGTGAGTCTGTCCACAATCACCCATATGGAGTCCAATCTGTTGGACGCTGCCGGTAACCCCACTACGAAGTCCATAGCTATATTCTCCCATTTCCACTCTGGAATAGGTAGCGGGTTAAGCATTCCAGCCGGCTTCTGATGTTCCAGCTTCACCCTCTGACACACTTCGCAGGCTGACACGAACTGTGCCACTTCCTTCTTCATCGCTGGCCACCAATACACTTTCTTCATATCTTGGTACATCTTGGTGGCTCCGGGGTGAACGCTGTATCTTGCATTATGAGCCTCCCTCATAATGTCTCCTTTTAGCCCTATGTCATCTGGTACACACAGTCGACTCCCATAGCGGAGGATCCCCTTACTATCAAATCTGAACTCACTGTCTTTGCCTGACTGAACAGTCCTGGCAATCTTCACTAACTCTGGATCCTCATGCTGTTTCTGAGCCACTTGCTCTAGAAACACAGGTGTCACTCTCATCTGGGCCACTAAAGCACCTGTACCAGACAACTCCAACTGTAGACCTTCCTCAATGAGCTTGTAAAACTCCTTCACCACTGGTCTCCTCTCTGCCATGATGTGGGATAGACTGCCTAGTGACTTCCGGCTTAGGGCGTCTGCCACGACATTCGCCTTACCCGGATGATACTGAATCTTGCAATCATAGTCACTCAGCAGCTCTACCCATCTCCTCTGTCTCAAATTCAAATCTCTTTGACTCAGGATGTACTGCAGGCTTTTATGATCTGTGAAGATCTCACATTTTACCCCATAGAGGTAGTGCCTCCACATCTTGAGTGCAAAGATTACTGCTGCCATCTCTAGGTCATGTGTGGGGTAATTCAACTCATGCTTCTTTAGCTGCCTAGAAGCATAAGCAATCACCCTCTCATTCTGCATCAGTACACAACCTAGTCCCACACGGGACGCATCACAAAAGACTGTAAAGTCCTCATCACTAGATGGCAGAGCTAAAACTGGTGCTGAAGTCAACCTCTTCTTAAGCTCTTCAAAACTCTCTTCGCACTGGTCGGTCCACAGAAACTTCTGACTCTTCCTGGTTAGTCTGGTTAGAGGAGCTGCTATTTTCGAGAAGTCCTGAACGAACCTCCTGTAGTAACCTGCCAAACCCAAGAAGCTTCTGATCTCCGTCACTGAAGTGGGTCTAGGCCAGTTAGCCACAGTTTCTGTCTTCTTGGGGTCTACCTCTATACCATTTTCTGACACTACATGCCCCAAGAATGAAATGCTCCTCAGCCAGAACTCACACTTGGAGAACTTGGCATACAAGCCATGTTCCCTCAAGGTCTGCCGAACCAACCTCAGATGATGGGCATGCTCCTCTGCATTCCTGGAATACACTAAGATATCATCTATGAAGACAATAACAAAGTGATCCAGGTATTGGCTAAACACTCTGTTCATGAGATCCATGAATGCTGCAGGGGCGTTAGTTAACCCAAACGGCATTACAAGGAACTCAAAATGCCCATATCTGGTCCTGAAAGCCGTCTTTGGCACGTCTCCATCTCTGATCCTCAGCTGATGGTACCCAGATCTCAGATCTATTTTGGAGAAACAACCCGCTCCTGCTAGCTGGTCGAATAGATCGTCGATCCTTGGCAAAGGGTACTTGTTCTTGGTAGTGACTTTGTTCAACTGCCTGTAGTCGATACAAAGTCTAAGGGATCCATCCTTCTTTCTGACAAACAAGACTGGAGCACCCCAGGGTGAGGTACTCGGTCGGATGAAGCCCTTGTCTACCAGCTCTTGCAACTGCTCTTTCAATTCCTTCAACTCGGCTGGAGCCATCCTGTAGGGAGGGATAGAGATCGGTCGGGTTCCAGGCATCAGTTCTATCTCGAACTCTATCTCCCTAGCAGGTGGTAAACCTGGCAGCTCGTCTGGGAAGACATCTAGAAACTCTCTAACCACTGGCACCGAGGCAGGCTCTCTAACCTGACTGCTAAGCTCTCTCACATGAGCCAAATACCCCTGACATCCCCTCCTAAGCAACCTACGAGCCTGAAGAGCTGATATCAGACCTCTAGGTGTACCTCTCCTGTCTCCTCTGAAGACTACCTCTGACCCATCCTGACCTCTGAACCTGACTACCTTGTCCCTGCAGTCCAAGGTAGCACCATGGGTAGATAACCAGTCCATCCCTAGAATGACGTCAAAATCTGTCAAGTCTAGAACCACAAGGTCGGCGGACAAGCATCTTCCCTCAACAAACACAGGACTACACTGGCAGACTGACTCTGCCACTGATGGATCACACTTGGGTCCACTGACCCAGAGAGGACACTCTAACTCAGAGATCATCAACCCTAACCTCTGGACGGCTCTCGGTGTAACAAAAGAATGAGATGCATCAGGGTCCATCAAGGCATACACATCTGAACAACCAATGACTAAATTACCTGCCACCACGGTGTTAGATGCATCTGCCTTCTGCTGAGTCATCGTGAAGATCTGTGCTGGAGCTGATGGACCTTCACCTCTGAAACCCGCTGAAGAAGAGGCTGTCCCTCTCCTTCTACCTCTGCCACTAGCCTGCGTCATGGCTGGAGCTGCTGGCTGCGCTACACTACCTGAAGCTGTCTGCTGGGACTGTGCCATCGGGGCTGCTCTTGGACAATCTCGAGACATATGCCCCTCCTGACCACATCTGTAACAGGCTGTCGTCCCAAACCGACATACTCCTCTGTGTGGCTTACCACACCTTGCACAAACTGCATTATCCGCACCAGAGCTTGAGCCACTCCCTAGTCCCAGACTGGACTTAACCTTGTTCCAAAACTTGTTCTTCTTAGACTTCCTGGGACCTCTGTCCCACTTCTTGCTACCTGAAACTGCTGCACTCACTGAAGAAGAGCCTGGGGTCTTAGAACCAGAAGGCTGTGCCACTGACTGCTTAACTGTCCCCTGAACGATGGCACTGGCCTCCATTTTCCGAGCCATATCCACTATGGCATGGAAGCTCTCCCTATCTGCTGACTGGATCAAGGAGGAATATCTGGAGTGGAGTTTCATGATATACCTCCTTGACCTTTTTTGATCTGAGTCAAGGCTTTGCCCTGAAAAAGGCAACAGCTCCAAAAATCTGTCTGTAAACTCCTCTACACCCATCTCATCGGTCTGCCTCAACTGCTCAAACTCTATCATCTTCAGCTCCCTTGAACTATCTGGGAAAGCCCAACCTACAAACTCGTTTGCAAACTCCTCCCAAGACATGCTATCCACCTTCGGGTTCACATAATTCTTGAACCACTCTCGTGCCTTTTTGCACTTAACTGTGAACCCAGCCATCTGAATGGCTCTACTATCATCAGCCCCAATCTCATCTGTGATCACCTTGACCCTCTCTAGATACACAAACAGGTCATCCCCTTTTTCATACTGGGGAGCACCCAACTTCATGTAGTCAGTCATCTTGGCCTTGCTCCCACTGGCTGAGCTAGGTCTAGGAGGTTGGGTAGCTGGGGTTGCTGGTTCTGCTGGAGGAGGAGGAGGTGCAGCATCCCCTGGGGTAGGGTTTGCTGGATTTGGATAGTAAGGTGGAGGTGGATAAATTGGGTACTGTGGGTATGGTGGGTAATAAGGTGGGTATGGCATCTGTGTGGGATAAGGGCTAAAGCTATGGTAATCCGATGTGCCTCCCATCAAATACCCAGGGTTTTGTGAGAAGGGTGGGTAGTAAGGTGGTTGAACGAATCCCGAGGCCTGAGTGCCTCCTTGGGATTCTCCCATTCCTTCTTCTGACATGCTGACTCCCAGACTGCCATCCCTCCTCTGCTCTACATCCATATCATCCCCCATGTCCTCTGACGCTCCTCCCTGAACTGTTCCTCTGACTGATCTGCTTCTACCCAGATCCAAAGACCTTCTAGGGTCTCTCACTGCTCTATCCCTGTTAGACCTACTGGACATTGCCCTAGGCAATGTAGGAGGACGGGCGCTCATGCCCTCATCCTCAGGTGGCACTCCAGTCAATCGTGCAGATCGACGAGTTCCTCTCATCCTATTTTCTGAAAAACAGCACACATCAAGCAAGCATTAGCATCATATGGTTCATGTGGGCACACATGAACCCTCATCACAAACATCACATAGCATAACATATCATTAATGCACATGCATAAAGTCATGGCATTTCACATTATCATGCAAGACAGGACTCCACATCCTATCCTAGTGGACATGATCTTCCTATTGTGCTTGACCTTCTATGACATCTATGAGCCCGACACTCTAGGTCCGACCATATGAACCTAGGGCTCTGATACCATTCTGTAACGATCCGAAAATCGGACCGCTACCGGCGCTAGGATCCAGATCGGCTTAAGGCCGCCGGGACCCGTAGCAAGCCTGACATGCAACCTGTAAACCTGTTTAATCCCATACATGATCAACAATTATACATAAAAATTTAAAACTTTTTCTTTCATACATTCTATCATACACCAAACTCAACCTGTGCATGCACTGAACATATACATTATCATAAACTTGATCCCTCTGGGGGATCTCATCAATGCCCCAATGGGCGATACATCATAAGTTGAGTTGGTTAAACATAAACATCAATAGACATTTAGATCATGTATCAACAAGGGATTACAATGAACTATGGTCAAGCACACTTTTAATCTCAATATCGTTACATTACATGTCTATACAACATTATACAATCTGTCATGTCCACATTCTAACTATTACATACATATGACTTCATTACTCTTCTTGACTTCTCTGTCTAACCCGTACCTGCAAACCTGGGGAATTTGGGAGAGGGGTGAGTTACAAGAGCCCAGTGAGCAGAATCATAAGGCATTTAAAACACATGCTATCATGGAATGCATCACATCACAACTAATCATATCAAGGATGAACTTGTCACCATTTAGCCCTCTACATAATCCAATCATGCCAGGGGCGTAGTGCAGGCCACACCTGGTCTTTCTCTTATACATATCATAACATACATATTCCATGGTGCCGGGGGAGTAGTGCAGGCCACGTCCGGTCTTTCTCTTACATAGTGCCAGGGGCGTAGTGCAGGCCACATCTGGACTTCCATATCATATCATCATGTCATAACATATGAGGGCTAATGGATCATTCAACATTCATCCACATCAACAACATTTTATGCAATGCAACATATTCGTGATTTCTAATGCAAACCTAAAATATCACATGGCAACCGTGATGCATGAACATGCTCAAAACTGATTTATTTATTTAAAAGCATAAGGGTGATTCCACTCACCTCTGGCTAGCTCTGACACTGACTGAAGCAGCTGACTCACTGCTGGGGTCCTCGGTTCCTCGGGTCCGAACCTACACAGGTGGACTCAAATGAGGGACCAACATACTATAACATAACTCTAAAACATCCCCCAAAAACCCTCTAAAACTCCTCAAAACATTCATGCAAAACATGCAAAGGAAGGCTGGACAGGGCACTTTCGGCAGCAGGTTCGGCGGCCGAAAGTCCCTCCAAAGCCGAAACCCAGGCAGGTTCGGCGGCACCTTCGGCGGCCGAAAGTCCCAGACAGAGACGAAAGTCTCTTTTCGGGGGCAACTTCGGCAGCCGAAAGGCCTGCCTCCCCAGCCATGTTCGGCGGCCGAAAGTGCCTTCGGCTGCCGAACCTGGTTTCTGCCAAAGGGCAGAAACTTGGCTCCTTTATGCACATTTGCCTCCCAACTCTTCCAACATGCATATAACTCATTCAAATCATGCAAATACACATATATTGGCTCCTAGGGGCCTCAAACTAACTTAAACCCCAACTACAACACACAACAACAACACAATCCAACATACATTGCTCAAAACATAGCATTAACTCAAAAACCTAACTATGAGCTAAATATGCATTCTACCCCATAGATCTTGCATAAAACTTACTTTAAACATAAAATGAGCTTAAGATCGGCTCTTACCTCTTGAAGATCGAGAGAGAGACGTCCTAAACTCGGAGGTGGAAGATTTTGAGTTCTTGAACCTCAAAACTCCAAAACTTGCTTTAAACTCGAAAATCTTCAAAACAATGTAAAAGCTTGTGAAAATCTTGAAAGATTTGAAGGAAAGAACTCAAGGATGGTGAAGAATGGCGGAAGGACTCACCTTGGCCGAAAATTGGGAAAAAGCTCGCCCGTTTTCGACTAAGGGACCCTTTTATAGTGGCTGGCCAGGCCACGTTCGGGGGCCGAAAGTGCCTCCGCATGCATGCCATGTTCGGCTGCCGAACTTGAGGTTCGGCGGCCGAACCTGGACTTTCCTCACTTATGCCTTCGGGGGCCTAAAGCACTCCCGAAGTGCATGCATGTTCGGCGGCCGAACTTTGAGTTTCGGCGGCCGAACCTGAGTTTCCTCCAAGGGTGTTTTCATTCCAAAAACTCATTTCCTCTTTACTTAAAATCATTAAAAACATTAAAACATTTCATGAAAACATGGTTTTACCCTTCTAGAGGTCTCCGACATCCGAAATTCCACCGGACGATAGGAATTCCGATACCGGAGTCTAGCCGGGTATTACAAGAAGGCTGCATGCTGTAAAGGAATAATTGACAAAATAATTATTTTGAAATAAGCATAAAAATGATGTGCATAGTTAAAATACTTATAAATTCTACTCACACTGAGTTTACCAAGGAAATATATGGTCTATGTCCTGTAGGTCCACAACTACCAGAAGCAGATGCAGTTATAGAAATAGATGCAATAGGTGGCAAACCTATGGGAGCTGAGGCAGTAGCAGATGTGTGCACTGAAGCAGGAGTGGATGATGCAGCACCCTGTGTGGATCTCTCACTCTGGGCTGGTCTAGGAATCAAAGCAGTGTTTTGTACCAAATCTTGATTGACATTTTCTGATTCACTTGTGTGGACACTACCCCTGCCATGGACTCCTCGACCCCGTGATGAAGATCCATGTCCTCATCCTCTCATCCTGTACAAATTTACATTAAACAAATCACATATAGTTAACATATGTAATAAGTGAGAGTAAAAATAGATATCAATTATGTTATACCTTCTATTCACTATCTACATCTAAGTCATCATTATTATCATCATCATCATCTGTTTCTGTTGCTATTATAGTTTCATCTTCATCATTTTCTTCACCATCATCAATTTCAATAACATCACCAGTTGGATCATTTAATTGTTGTATTGAATCATCAATTTCTCTAATAATGGCAGTGTGTTCCATTTCATCTTGTTGAAATGGTTCTTCAGCAGGTGTGTATTTTCTTGTGTTGGAAGTTGAATTAAAGAACGTGCTTTAACTTTTACAGTAGCCCACCATTCAATTTTATCTCGTTTTAGGCTAGGATATGGTGTGTATATCACTTGTATTGCTTGTACTCCCAGCACAAAAGGCTCATATCTATTAAATGATCATTTATGATTGACATCGATAAGTTTATATTTACTACGGATCTTTGTGCCTACATTTGGAGTGGGGTCAAACCAATTGCATTTAAAAAGTACAACTCGCTTGATTGGAAGACCTGGATACTCCAAATGTATAACTTCAAGCAATTGTCCATAGTAATCGCTCTCTTTGCTGCTATAATTTGACCCCTTAATACACACCCCACTGTTCATAGTTGCTCTACTTGCACAGTATGACTTTGATTGAAACTTATATCCATTCACCATATATCCATTGTATGATGTCACACTTCGTAATGGACCCTTTGCAAGCGATATAATAAACTTGTTGGATATATTACTGCACGAATCATGAGCAAAGTTGTTGAACCATATAGCAAATTCACTCTCCAATTTGATGTCAATCTGAGAATCATTGATTAACGGATCTTTTGAGTGCAGTTGATCAATATAAATACTGAAAAAACCTCAACTTAATTAGATAAAGTAATTTAAAAAATAATATATAAATTACTTATTTACGATAATTTACTCAATGTAGGGTTTCACTTCTGGACAATTTAATAATATGTACATTTGTGCTGCTTTATACTCATCCTCCATAAGGTATCTAGTTGTTCCTTTTCCTATTAGTCGACCGGACTGCATGAAAATTGATAGATTACCTTCATGATTTTCAGTACTTTCTGAAATGTCAACATTCCTTGGCACTTTTCAATGTCTAGTTTGGACATACGGCTCAAAGTAATGCGCACAAAATGAAGTTGCTTCTTCTACTAGGTATGCATTACATATTGATCCCTCGACTCTAGCTTTATTTTTGAAATTATTCTTAAGCCATCGCAGGTATCTATAAAATATATGACCAACATTAGTAAACATTATTAAATAACTTAATTAAAGTGAAATTAAAAGAACTTACCGTTCAAAAGGATACATCCACCGATATTGCACTGGACCTGCCAGCCATGCTTCATATGCTAGATGGATGGGGAGGTGTTCCATACAATCAAAGAACCTTGGAGGGAAAATACGCTCAAGCTTACATATGATCAAAGGAATTTCACCATGCAACCACAACATATCACTCTCACTTATAGCGAGAGATGTTAATTCCCTAAAAAAATTACTCAACTCTGTTAAGGGTTGCCAAACATTCGAAGGAAGCAACTCACGAAATGCAATTGGAATAATCCGCTGCATGAAAATATGACAGTCATGACTCTTCATCCCAAACATCTTCAACTTCTTCATATCAATACATCACCCCATATTGGAAACATATCCATCGGGAAACTTGAGATTTTTCAGCCAATCACATAACACTTGCTTACTTTGCTTATCTAGAGTATAACAAGCTTTAGGATATCTCCCAGTGACTTGATCCATTTCCAACTCTGGCCGAACGCAGATCACATTGAGGTCTGCCCTTGACTTAGCATTATCCTTTGTCTTTCCCTCAACACTCATTATAGTATTAATTATATTTTCAAAGAAATTTTTCTCAATGTGCATTACATCAAGATTGTGCCGAATCAAATTACTTTTCCAATATGGTAAATCCCAAAAGATACTTTTTTTCGCCAACCGCATTGCTTTGATAGACGGAAATTTATTTCAGTTGCATCTTCATCTATAACCCTCTTAAACCCCAATTCGTCAATCTGTTTCAGTACTTCTTCACCGAAAATTGGTGGTTTAGCTTTCTTAGTAACAGATACATTCTTTCTAAAAGCAGTTTTGTTTCTTCTAAAAGAATGGTTATGAGGTAAAAATTTGCGATGATTATCAAACCATGATTGCTTACCTCCTATTGTCAATGTGAACGCATCACTATCTTCCATGCAATAAGGACAAAGCGGTCCGTCCTGCAGTGCTCCATCCAGATAACATTGCATATGCAGGAAAATAACTTATAGTCCACATTAAAGCAGCTCGCAAGTTAAAATTTTCTTTATTGAATGCATCATATGTTTCAACTCCATTCTCCCATAAATCTTTCAGCTCAGTAACTAGGGGTTGCAAGTACACATCCAACTTATCTTTTGGATTTCTAGGCCCTGGGACAAGTATAGTGAGAAACATATACTCACCTTTCATGCATAACCATGGAGGTAAGTTGTACGGTGTCAATATGACGGGCCATGATGAATATTGCTGACCAGATTGTCCAAAGGGTTGAAAACCATTGGTACACAGTCCTAGACGGACATTACGTTTCTCAGCACTGAAATGAGGCCAATTGTTATCAAAAGCTTTCCATGCATGCGAATCAGATGGATGATGCATTAAATCATCATCAGTCCCATGAGTGGCATGCCAAGTCATATCCTTAGTTGTAGCATTAGATGCGTACAACCTTTGTAGTCTAGGTGTGATTGGCATGTAATATATTTTATTATAAGCAACTTGGGTTTTACTAGAGCTCTGGCCATCTCGCAATCGTTTGTACCTTGGATGGTCACACACCTTACACCTGAGCAATTCATTATCCTCACCCCAATAAATCATACAACCATTTAAGCAACTATGAATCTTTTGAATCGGTAATCCCAAGTCTTCAAGTAATTTCTTTGTAGAGTAGAAATTATCAGTAAATAAATTATCAATAGGTAAAATTTCTTTGATGAATTGGCAAATATTGTCAAAGCAACGTTCAGACAAATGATGTTCAGATTTGATATTCAATATCCTTGCCACAGCTGACAGTTACGAATGATTTTCATAACCTGGCCACAATTCCTAATTAGCAGCTGCCAATATGTCATACAATCTCTGAGTAGATTGGTTTGGAGGCTCATTACTTATTGATGGGGAGAAACTAGGCCCTGCTGCATCTGCAACTAGTTGCTCATAAGCATTAGAGAACTCACCATGTTGATATTCCACATTGCAAGTGTTGTCATTTGAATCATTACTTCTTCTATGGACCGCATTGTAGTTTTGAATTTTGCTGTAATACCCGGCTAGAATCCGGCACCGGAATTCCTGTCGTCCGGTGGAATCCGGGGTGTCGAAATGCTATAGAAGGGTAGGATATATGTTTTCTTACAGTGTTATGATGTATTTTAAGGTTTTTCGTTGCATTGGTTTGAGTTGGTTTGAGTTGTGAAGAGAAAAGTCTATGGAGACTTTTTGCCAAGTTCGGCCGCCGAAGGTAAGTTCGGCAGCCGAAAGTGCCCAATGTTTGGCTTCTGAAGTTCAGGTTCGGCCCCCGAATGTTGCATGGTTTTGCATGCGATTCGGCAGCCGAAGCTGAGATGGCTAGCCAACTATTGAGCATTCCTTAGTCAGCATTTTGGACAGGTGTTGGCTCCAAACCCTGTCCAGAAGATTGGCCACGTCTCCCATGATTTATTTGCAAGCCCAGCTCATGCAGAGTGTTTGTTGGTGTCCAAAAGTTTTTAAAGGTTTAGAAGTGAAAAAGCTTAGTTTTGAGTGTTTATGAGTTTGAAGAGAAGGTGATCCATTTTCTTTGTTCAGATCGGCATCTTCTTGTTTACAGGAGGTAAGTGACGATCGTGAACATGTTTTACTGTTTGACAGAGGTTTTCTGAAGGTTTGGGTAGAGAATGCATGCTTAGGTGACAAAGGGTGTTTTTGATGGTTTAGCTTGTAAGCATGATTATGTGTTTTGTTTGATGTGTTTGTTGGGGTTTTTAGGTAGTTTTGGACCCCTTTGTACATATACATGAGTATATGTGTGTTGCGGAGTTGAAGTTTGCATGGTTTGCGAGATTGAAGGGATGGAGGAGCTTGTTTGCCGTCGGGGCTGAGTTCTGGATGAACTCAGGTTCGGCAGCCGAAGGTTCATTCGGCCGCCGAACCTCTTACATGGTGGCTTAGGCTGCCACAGCTTGCCTCCGCGAGTTTTGCATGTTCTGCTCTGTTTGGGGGATTCGGCTGCCGAAGGTGCTGCCGAAGGGTAGAGAATTTCGTCTCTGGAGTGCCTTTTGGCCCCCGAAACTTGCCCCCGAAAGGGTTCGGCCGCCGAAGCTTGAGATTCGGCCGCCGAAGGTGCTTGAGTTTCGTCTCTGGAGAGGACTTTCGGCCGCCGAACCTGCCGCCGAAAGTGTCCTGTCCAGCTTTCTTTTGCATGCTTTGCATGGATAGTTGAGTGAGTTTAAGGGGATTCTTGGGGAGTTTAAGAGAGTTATTCATAAGCTTGTTTGGTCCCTCATTTGAGTCCATCTGTATAGGTACAGACCAGAGGAACCAGAGAGAGCAGCAGTGAGTACTGCTCCAGAGTTGCAGAGCCTGCAGAGTCAGTCAGTCCAGATAGCCAGAGGTGAGTGGAACTAAACTTAATTCTTGTACTTGCACAATGGAGTGTTTTAGCATATCTCATGCATCATGATTATGCCATAGGTTGAGTGCATTAGTAACCACGAATATGGTGCATTGCATAAGTCTTTGTTGATGTGGGTGAATGCTGAATAATCCAATAGTCTCAGACAGGAAGTCCAGGAGCCTTTGACTATGCCCTGGCAGGTATAGCGAAGTCCAGGAGCCTTTGACTACGCCCTGGCAGGTATAGCAAAGTCCAGGAACCTTTGACTACGCCCTGGCAATGGTAAGTACAGAGGTGTTATATACACATATACATATATGACAGGAAGACCAGGTGCTCGATTCTACACCCTGGCACAGAGTTACTGGGACTATGTGGTGACAGGTTTACTCTTGATGTGGCTTGTCTGTGCTATGGTGCATTCCATGAGATCATATTTTACTGAGATATTTTACTGTTCTACTCACTGGGCTATAGAGCTCATCCCACTCCCTTAACCCCAGTTTTGCAGGTTCAATGTACAGTGTACAGGGATAGTTCAGCAGAGTACAGGAAGAGTAAAGAGATTTGTAATAGCTTAGAGTGGACATGTAATATTAAAGAGATGTAATAGTTGTGTATATAGTTAGAAATGTGCTTGACCTAGTGATGTATGTTTTGTACATGATCTGTATATGTATATATGCTTTCCTGTATGTGAAAACCAGGCTTAACAGGTATGAGTGAACCCATCTAGAGCAAGCTCTAGTCAGGGATACAGAGTACAGAGTACATGAGTACAGAGTACAGAGATAGTGCATGCACAGGTTAAGCCTTGGTTCAGAAAAGAGTTTTTATTTTCACAGAAAATGTATGATCATGTATGAGGTTTACAGGTACACAGAGAGTATAGCAGGCTTGCTACGGGTTCTGGCGGCCTTAAGCCGACCTGAATCCTAGCGCCGGTGACGGTCCATTTTGGGGTCGTTACAGATTGGTATCAGAGCCCTAGGTTCACATGATTGGACCTATAGAGACAGTATTGGGCTCATACAGGGTAGAAGTGGTCAAGCACAATAGGAAATCATGTCCACTAGGATAGGGTATTGAGTCCTATCTGCTATGTTATGCCATGAGTTTTGCATGTGTATTATTGATATGTGATGTTTATGTGCTAAAGTGTTATGTTATATGTTGTGTTTCTAGAGTAAAGATGAGAGGAACTCGTCGATCAGCTCGATTGACTGGAGTCCCACCAGAGAATGAGAGACCAGCTGCTCGTCCTCCTACATTGCCAAGGGCAAGGTCTCAGAGATCTAGCAGGGAAGGTATGTCAATAGACCCTAGAAGGTCTGTCGACGAGAGCAGAAGAGGAATAGCTAGGGGAGGAAGATCAGAGGAAAGGAGGGAAGCTATGGAGATTGATCAGTCTAGAGATGACAGCATGGGTATAGGCAGCTTTGAGGAAGGTATGGGAGAGTCGCAGGGAGGCGCTCAGACCTCAGGTTTTGGCTATCCAGAGTATCCGATGGGAGGTATGTCGGAGTACTCGAGTTTTGTGCCATATCCTCCTTACATGCCATATATGCCTTATCCTTACTATCCACCATATCCTGTGTATCCCTCTTCCCCTACCCATCCAAGTGCAGCACACCTAGAGCCAAATGAACCAGTACCACCACTAGAACCAGTAGCCCCTGTTGTTGACAGACATCCACTGAGCTCATCTGGAGGTAAAGTACAAATGACAGAGTACTTGAAATTGGATGCTCCTAAATATAACACGGGAGATGATCCATTTGATTACCTCAGAGCAGTTAGGATGATAACCAGTGAATTGGGAGCACATGATAGGAGAGCCATTGAGATGGCAGGTTTCACATTCAAATGCAAGAAAGCCAGAGAATGGTTTAAGAATTATGTGGAGCCTAGAATGGACAGCATGTCATGGGGAGAGTTCGCCAATGAATTTGCAGGGTGGGCTTTTCCTGATAGTTCCAGAGAGATGAAAGTAATAGAGTTCGAACAGTTGCGACAAACAGATGAGATGAGTGTTGATGAATTCACAGATAAGTTCCTGGATCTACTTCAGTACGTGGGTCAAGCCTATGATACTGATCAGAAGAAGGCAAGGAGATATACGATGAGACTGCATCCCAGGTATGCTTCCTTGATTCTTCCAGCAGAAAAGGAGAGTTTCCATACCATAGTGGACGCAGCCAGGAAAATGGAAGCTAGTGCCAATATTCAGAAACAATCAAAGGCACAGGCTTCGGGTTCTAAAGCCCCCACTCCAGGCAGTAAAAGATGGGACAGAGCAAAAGGAACAAAGAATAAGTTCTGGAATAAAGTGAAGTCAGGTCTGGGAATAGGTAGTGGCTCAAGCTCTGGTACAGCTCCAGTATGCAGACAATGCGGAAAACCACATGGAGGAGTTTGTCAGTTGGGATCTACAGCTTGTTTTCGCTGTGGACAGGAAGGGCATATCGCTCGGAATTGTCCGCATGTGACATTTGCACCATCCCAGCAGATGAGTTCAGGCAGTGTGGTACAGCCAGTTGTACGGCCAGCAGCTCCAGTCATGCCTCAGAATAGTGGCAGAGGTAGAGGGAGAGGGGCAGCCTCTACTTCAGCAGCAGGTTCCCGAGGTGGAAATCCGGTAGCCCCAGCACGGATTTTCACAGTGACACAGGAGGAGGCTAACACGTCGAACACAGTGGTGTCAGGTAATCTCATCATTGGGTGTTCAGATGTGTATGCTTTGATGGACCCCGGTACTTCTCATTCCTTTATTGCTTCGAGAGCCATAGAGAGATTGGGTTTGATCAGTTCTGAGTTAGAGTATCCTCTCTGGGTCAGTGGACCTAAGTGTGACCCATCAGTGGCAGTGTCAGTCTGTCGTTTCAGTCCAGTGTTTATAGAGGGTAGATACCTTCCAGCTGACCTTGTGGTTCTAGATTTGACGGATTTTGATGTCATTCTAGGGATGGATTGGTTATCTACATATAGTGCTACTTTGGACTGTAGAGAGAAGCTAGTGAGTCTCAGAGACCAGGATGGGTCAGAGTGTGTCTTCAGAGGAGACAGGAGAGGTACACCCAGAGGTATGATTTCAGCCCTTCAGGCTCGTCGTTTGCTTAGGAGGGGTTGTCAGGGGTTTCTAGCTCATGTGAGAGAGCTAGACAGTCAGGTGAGGGAACCAGCCACAGTACCAGTAGTCCGAGAGTTTCTCGATGTTTTCCCAGACGATTTGCCAGGACTACCACCTGATAGGGAGATAGGGTTTGAAATTGAATTACTGCCAGGTACCAGATCGATCTCTATTCCTCCCTACAGGATGGCGCCAACAGAGTTAAAAGAGTTGAAAGAACAGTTGCAGGACTTGGTAGATAAGGGTTTCATCCGCCCTAGTACCTCACCTTGGGGTGCTCCAGTGCTCTTTGTTAGAAAGAAGGATGGATCCCTCAGACTTTGTATCGACTACAGACAGTTGAACAAGGTCACTATCAAGAATAGGTATCCTCTACCTAGGATTGATGATCTATTTGACCAGCTAGCTGGAGCAGGTTGTTTCTCGAAAATAGATCTGAGATCCGGGTATCATCAGTTGAGAGTCAGAGAGGCAGATGTGCCTAAGACAGCTTTCAGGACCAGATATGGGCATTATGAGTTCTTAGTGATGCCGTTCGGGTTGACTAACGCCCCTGCAGCATTTATGGATCTCATGAACAGGGTATTCAGTGAGTTTCTGGATCACTTTGTCATTGTGTTCATCGATGATATCTTAGTGTATTCCAGAGATGCAGAGGAGCATACCCAGCATCTGAGGATCGTTCTGCAGACACTGAGAGAGCATGGTTTGTATGCCAAGTTCTCGAAGTGTGAGTTTTGGTTGAGGAGCATTGCCTTCTTGGGACATGTGGTATCAGCAGAGGGTATTGAGGTAGACCCCAAGAAGATAGAGGCTGTAGCTAACTGGCCCAGACCCACGACAGTGACTGAGATTAAAAGCTTTCTGGGACTGGCAGGTTACTACAGGAGGTTCGTTCAGAACTTCTCAAAGATAGCAGCTCCGATGACCAAATTAACTCAGAAGAACCAGAAGTTTGTCTGGTTAGATCAGTGTGAAGAGAGCTTTGAGGAGCTCAAGCGGAGATTGACCACAGCACCAGTGTTAGCTTTGCCTGTCAGTAATGAGGATTTCACAGTGTTCTGTGATGCATCTCGAGTGGGATTGGGTTGTGTATTGATGCAGAGTGATAGGGTGATAGCTTATGCTTCTAGACAGTTGAAGAAGCACGAGTTGAATTACCCTACCCATGACCTAGAGATGGCAGCAGTTATCTTTGCACTTAAGATGTGGCGACATTACCTCTACGGGGTTAAATGCGAGATCTTCACTGATCACAAGAGTTTACAGTACATCTTGAGTCAGAGAGAGCTGAATTTGAGGCAGCGGAGATGGGTAGAATTGCTCAGTGATTATGATTGTAAGATCCAGTATCATCCGGGTAAGGCGAATGTTGTGGCAGACGCCCTAAGCCGGAAGTCACTAGGCAGTCTATCCCATATAGCAGCAGAGCGGAGACCAGTTGTGATGGAGCTTTATAAGCTCTTAGACGAGGGATTACAACTAGAGTTGTCTGGTACAGGTGCATTGATAGCACAGATGAGAGTGACACCTGTGTTTCTGGAGCAGATAGCTCAGAGACAGCATGAGGACCCTGAGGTGATGAAAATTGCCAGGACTGTTCAGTCAGGCAACAGTGTAGAGTTCAGATTTGACAGTAAAGGGATCCTTCGTTATGGGAGTCGACTTTGTGTACCAGATAGGGGCAGTGTGAAGGAAGACATTATGAGGGAAGCTCATAATGCGAGGTATAGTGTTCACCCAGGAGCCACCAAGATGTATCAGGATCTGAAAAGGGTCTATTGGTGGCCAGCCATGAAGAAAGAAGTGGCGCAGTTCGTGACAGCCTGTGAGGTTTGCCAGAGGGTGAAACTAGAGCATCAGAAACCAGCCGGAATGCTTAACCCATTACCGATTCCAGAGTGGAAATGGGAGAACATAGCCATGGATTTTGTAGTGGGTTTAGCAGCTACGTCCAACAGGATAGACTCTATATGGGTGATTGTGGACAGACTCACGAAATCTGCTCATTTTTTTCCAATACGGAGTAACTATTCTGTGGATAAGTTGGCACAGGTCTATCTGGATGAGATCGTGAGATTACATGGAGTTCCAGTGTCTATAGTTTCAGACAGAGGACCTCAGTTTACCTCCCGCTTTTGGCGGAGTCTGCAGAGTGCGATGGGCACGCGATTGGATTTTAGCACTGCTTTCCACCCACAGACTAATGGACAGTCAGAAAGGACCATCCAGACCATAGAGGATATGCTTCGACTATGTGTGTTAGATTTTGGCGGTTCTTGGAGGCAGCATCTACCTTTGGTGGAGTTTGCTTACAATAACAGCCATCATGCTAGCATTGCGATGGCTCCTTATGAAGCGTTGTATGGGAGGAAGTGCAGATCCCCTGTTTGCTGGGAAGAGATAGGAGAGAGGGCTCTTGCAGGGCCAGAGTTAGTAGAAATTACCAGTAGAGTGGTGCCCATGATCAGAGAGAGAATCAGAACAGCGCAGAGCAGACAGAAAAGTTATGCAGACGTTCGTCGAAAGCAGTTAGAGTTTCAAACGGGTAATTGGGTATTGCTGAAAGTGTCTCCAATGAAAGGGGTGGTTCGTTTTGGGAAGAAGGGTAAATTAGCTCCACGGTACATTGGACCCTTTGAGGTGTTGCAGAGGATTGGAAATGTGTCGTATAAGCTGGATTTACCTGCTTCTATGGAGAGAATTCACCCGGTATTTCATGTTTCTATGCTACGGCAGTTTGTGTCAGATCCGAATCAGGTTTTGAGTGAGCCTGAAGTGGAGATTCATATGGATCTCACCTATATAGAGCAGCCAGTGCGGATTCTGGACACGCAGATCAGACAGCTAAGGAACAAGGAGATTCCGATGGTGAAAGTTCTATGGAACCACCATAATCTAGAAGAGTGCACCTGGGAGACGCGGGAGTCTATGCTCCAGCAGTATCCATATTTGTTTTAAGGTTAGTTTCCTCCTTTTTATGTGTTAATTATTGGTTTTAGGACCATTCGAGGACGAATGTTTTTAAGGGGGGGAGAATGTAATACCCGGCTAGAATCCGGCACCGGAATTCCTGTCGTCCGGTGGAATCCGGGGTGTCGGAATGCTATAGAAGGGTAGGATATATGTTTTCCTACAGTGTTATGATGTATTTTAAGGTTTTTCGTTGCATTGGTTTGAGTTGGTTTGAGTTGTGAAGAGAAAAGTCTATGGAGACTTTTTGCCAAGTTCATCCGCCGAAGGTAAGTTCGGCCGCCGAAAGTGCCCAATGTTTGGCTTCCGAAGTTCAGGTTCGGCCCCCGAATGTTGCATGGTTTTGCATGCGATTCGGCAGCCGAAGCTGAGATGGCTAGCCAACTATTGAGCATTCCTTAGTCAGCATTTTGGACAGGTGTTGGCTCCAAACCCTATCCAGAAGATTGGCCACGTCTCCCATGATTTATTTGCAAGCCCAGCTCATGCAGAGTGTTTGTTGGTGTCCAAAAGTTTTTGAAGGTTTAGAAGTGAAAAAGCTTAGTTTTGAGTGTTTATGAGTTTGAAGAGAAGGTGATCCATTTTCTTTGTTCAGATCAGCATCTTCTTGTTTACAGGAGGTAAGTGACGATCGTGAACATGTTTTACTGTTTGACAGAGGTTTTCTGAAGGTTTGGGTAGAGAATGCATGCTTAGGTGACAAAGGGTGTTTTTGATGGTTTAGCTTGTAAGCATGATTATGTGTTCTGTTTGATGTGTTTGTTGGGGTTTTTAGGTAGTTTTGGACCCCTTTGTACATATACATGAGTATATGTGTGTTGCGGAGTTGAAGTTTGCATGGTTTGCGAGATTGAAGGGATGGAGGAGCTTGTTTGCAGTTGGGGCTGAGTTCTGGATGAACTCAGGTTCGGCAGCCGAAGGTTCATTCGGCCGCCGAACCTCTTGCATGGTGGCTTAGGCTGCCACAGCTTGCCCCCGCGAGTTTTGCATGTTCGGCTCTGTTTGGGGGATTCGGCCACCGAAGGTGCCGCTGAAGGGTAGAGACTTTCGTCTCTGGAGTGCCTTTTGGCCCCCGAAACTTGCCCCCGAAAGGGTTCGGCCGCCGAAGCTTGAGATTCGGCCGCCGAAGGTGCTTGAGTTTCGTCTCTGGAGAGGACTTTCGGCCGCTGAACCTGCCGCCGAAAGTGTCCTGTCCAGCTTTCTTTTGCATGCTTTGCATGGATAGTTGAGTGAGTTTAAGGGGATTCTTGGGGAGTTTAAGAGAGTTATTCATACGCTTGTTTGGTCCCTCATTTGAGTCCATCTGTATAGGTACAGACCAGAGGAACCAGAGAGAGCAGCAGTGAGTACTGCTCCAGAGTTGCAGAGCCTGCAGAGTCAGTCAGTCCAGATAGCCAGAGGTGAGTGGAACTAAACTTAATTCTTGTACTTGCACAATGGAGTGTTTTAGCATATCTCATGCATCATGATTATGCCATAGGTTGAGTGCATTAGTAACCACGAATATGGTGCATTGCATAAGTCTTTGTTGATGTGGGTGAATGCTGAATGATCCAATAGTCTCAGACAGGAAGTCCAGGAGCCTTTGACTACGCCCTGGCAGGTATAGCGAAGTCCAGGAGCCTTTGACTACGCCCTGGCAGGTATAGCAAAGTCCAGGAGCCTTTGACTACGCCCTGGCAATGGTAAGTACAGAGGTGTTATATACACATATACATATATGACAGGAAGACCAGGTGCTCGATTCTACGCCCTGGCACAGAGTTACTGGGACTATGTGGTGACAGGTTTACTCTTGATGTGGCTTGTCTGTGCTATGGTGCATTCCATGAGATCATATTTTACTGAGATGTTTTACTGTTCTACTCACTGGGCTATAGAGCTCATCCCACTCCCTTAACCCCAGTTCTGCAGGTTCAATGTACAGTGTACAGGGACAGTTCAGCAGAGTACAGGAAGAGTAAAGAGATTTGTAATAGCTTAGAGTGGACATGTAATATTAAAGAGATGTAATAGTTGTGTATATAGTTAGAAATGTGCTTGACTTAGTGATGTATGTTTTGTACATGATCTGTATATGTATATATGCTTTCCTGTATGTGAAAACCAGGCTTAACAGGTATGAGTGAACCCATCTAGAGCAAGCTCTAGTCAGGGATACAGAGTACAGAGTACATGAGTACAGAGTACAGAGATAGTGCATGCACAGGTTAAGCCTTGGTTCAGAAAAGAGTTTTTATTTTCACAGAAAATGTATGATCATGTATGAGGTTTACAGGTACACAGAGAGTATAGCAGGCTTGCTACGGGTTCTGGCGGCCTTAAGCCGACCTGAATCCTAGCGCCGGTGACGGTCCATTTTGGGGTCGTTACATTCGCCATGCAAATACCATACATAATAGTCTCTAACAAACCCATATTTCATCAGATGAAACCTAACTGTATTCTCATCTTCAAAACTGCGATTTTGGCACTTAAATTGATTACATGGACACCTAATTAGCTCTCCATTGAAACAGTCTGGAAACTGTTTGGTAGCTGATATGAATTCATTTAATCCTTCAAGGAATAAAGGATTTAGTAGACCATCTTTTAGTCTTGCATACATCCAACCTCTATCAGAATGCATATTGTACCTATTGTACCTAGAAAAGAGTTGGTCATAACGGTTAGAACGACATCCTCATCTAAAAAGAACTAAATTGATATGTACTTGTATTTAAGTAATATAATTTGAAAAAAAAATAATTTCATCCGGAAATCTGCTAAGAAAATGAGAAAGGAGAAGCTTTTTTTAAAGGGGTGAAACAGAAGCTAAGAGTTATTGATCTAATTGGGAGATCTGTGGTGGTTCTGCTGTATATGGTTTATTTTTGTGTCATGGGCATATAATTTATGTCTCCTCTAATTCCAATTAGCAAAAAGTCATTTTGGCATTTAATTACCATCACATAACGATATTATTTATTTATTTATTTTTCTAATTATGATTTTAGGATCCTGCAAATGTCGGAACATTTTCCTAGTTATGATTTGAGGTTCAACTAATCACATATTTTCTAGGAGAATATGTTCCTTTGATGGCTAAGGATATCCAGCTTTAACATTTTGAACTTTGAGCAAAGTTCACACATATAGCAAGAAGCCTGTATGATTGATTTAATTGGGTTATTTAGAAGCCTACATTGATTTAATTGGGTTATTTAGAAGCCTACACATTATTTTCTTTTTCTATTGTTAATTATAATTTTGGGTTTCTTTATTTTCTTTTTCTATTTTTAATTATAATTTTGGGTTTCTTTTGCTATATGAAAATATACGCCTTTTTATTTTTCTTTCTAGCTATATTTCACTTGATGAAAATTTTTTATTTCTTTTTCATTGAGGTTTACATATTTTAATTACCTTTAATATTTCATGGTCTAATATTTTCTTTTAATCTAAATAGAATTTTCAACCAATGCCATTATGTCTTTTTCTAACAAAATACAAAATCTCTTAGGGGATAAGAAAACTAGTTCACAGGCAAAAGTATTTTTCCTTAGTGCATTCTGAGAGGTCACTTTGGCTGGACATAATAGGAAGAACTGATAACAATTCTTTAATGTCTTGAACTACTGTTTGTCAAATCCTAAGGGATAATAGAAAGAGAATCATCATCATATGCTTTAAAAGCAATGAATCTGCTTCAACAGAACAAAAACTCATGTTCCTATTTCCAGCAAATTGAATTACTACTCTAAGCCCCACTCCTTTAGCAACTATAGCAGAAGAACAAAAGAAATGAGCTGTACATCCTTCAATCAGCTCTCCTCTTGAATTTCACATTTATTTTAAGAAAACCAGATAAAGGAGGTAGTAGAGCTAGGAAGATTCTAAGAATGATGTTGCTGAATAGCTGCTGAGCAAAATTATTCAATATCATCCTGAGATCTCCTAATGGTTAAAATTTCTAATATTTATTATAATTAGCTCCCCTCTTGGCAAGAATGCACAACAAGGAACAATGAAAACAGCAAACAGCAAGAAAACAGCACATTATAATCACACAAAAAAATTCAACAACTCATTTCAATAATCTCACATTAACATATCAATAAAATTCAACAACCCATTTCAATAATTTACACAAAAAAGAGAGCATTTGAAATCACAATCTCAAAATTAATTCAAACCTGCAGTGACTGAGGATGTTGACTATAGAGGTGAAAAGCAGCAGAGGCGTGATTGAGGACGAGGAGCAGCACCGGACAGTAGAAGGACTAGACCAGCGGATGCAGTTATGAGAATTAGATGATGCAGCAACGATGACCAAAGGGAGTGGCAGAGGAAAGAGAAGAACCAACCACGACCAGCTGACGTAGCAGCGGCGTGACTGAGGATGAGGAGCAGCATCGAACGGCAGACGGACTGGACCGGCGAAAGCAACGACGAGGACCAAAGGGACCGGTGGCGGAAAGAGAAGAAGCAGCCACCACCAGCGGACGCAACAACAGCGTTGACAGCGGGAAAAGAGGTTTTGGAAAATTTTGTTCAAATGCCGGGAAAGGAGAAGTCAATTTGTGTAATTGAGAAAGGGAAAATACAAGATTTCATATATTAGGGATTTCAATTTTAGTAACGGACACATCCGTTACTAAATTTAACTTCTGTAACGGATAGTATATCTGTTACTAAATAACTAAATAGAAAACAATTTAGTAACGGATGTATTAATCCGCTATTAATTTTGGGCCAATTGAACCAATTCTGTAACGGATTAATAATGGATTATCTAATCCGTTACTATTGTTGTTCTTTACATGATATCCGTTATTAATCCGTTACTAATCAGTAACATAAATTTTTCGTTACTATTTCGATAAATTTTTGTAGTGAAATAAACAATAGAAGAGAGAGTGTTTTTTTTTTTTTAATTCATGTTAACTTGAAAAACTTACAATTATAGGTAAGAATGAGTTTAATGAAAATTTAATTGAAACTTGAGGAGTTTTAAGAAAGAAATTAAAGTGGAGTGATAAAAAGAAAGTAAGTTTGCATGAAAATTACTTACTGCGTTTTATGTGGGATGTCGGAATGTGCTTGGATTACGAAATCTTAGTTGTTGGTAAGGGCGATTGCAAGCAGTGACTAATCTACCATGGCTATATGTTGAGACTTTGACATTATTTTAAGTCTAAAGGAGAAGGAGGGTGGGGTTGTTCAACCTAGTTGGCCGATTTATTGGGCTCTTAGAGTGTTGTTTTGGATTGTGGTTTAATCGATTTACCTTTAAAGGGAGCTAGTTTTGCTTGAGAGGAATGTCCAGGCTCCTACAATTGGGTGCAAAAGAAGATTGATAGGGTTATAATTTTTTATTTATGGCTAACAGTGTTTTCAAGCGTCAGATGCAAAGTTTGGATGCATCCTTTTCAGACCATCTCCTAATTCTGGTTCGCTTTTTTGTTATGGATTTTAAATTATGTGATTGGAGGTTTCGTTTTGAGAATTGTTGGCTTAAAAAACCTAATTGTCTTGAGATGGTTGCTTCCCATTGACTGATGGATCCTTGGATATTCTAAGCAATCAATTCCCATGCTTTGGGTTTATAGGGGTGCGACAAGGATTTGAGGTCTCGTTTTAAGTCTTAGTTGGATGAATATCTCAAACTCAAATATTATTTAATTTAAGGAGCCTCTTCATATTATCATTCTCTTCTCATTCAAAAGGAGATATATGGAAAACTGTTGACTAATGAGACTTTTCCTAGATACTTAGGTTGCTTGAATCTTAGTTAATATTTTGTTTAAAGTTTACTTTTTGTTGTAGATGTAATGATATAAAGGTTAGGTAACAGATCATAGTACAACTCACTATACCTTAACTATGCTTTCTTACTTTATTTGTGAGAGTTGTTAATCTCTTTTGTAATCTGTGTATGTAATATCTTTTAATCACTAACAACATGGAGGTAAATATCATGAAAAATATTTTATAAAATCATTGTCATCATTGTCAGTAAAATCAGGAACATTTTGATCGACAATAATATCATTAATCATCTATAAAGTTTTTTGACTGGTCATTGCACGCTCATATGCGCAATTATGCATATGAAAATGATCAAGACGATTATGCATAATATTTATTTCAATTTATAGTGTCTCATTAATCCGTCTAATCTCGTCATTTTTCGTTCGGGGTAAGTCAATAGAAATGATTTTTGATATATTTAGGTCATGAAAATAATAATATGCTTCTATTTCACATCGTATATTCCACAATCTTCCCCATTCAAACCCTTCAACAATGATTACATCACCAAAACCTTGTATATTTTTTGAGTGATATTGTCACGACCCGGAAACCGGACCACTACCGGCGCTAGGATCCAGATCGACTTAAGGTCGTCGGGACCCGTAGCAAGCCTACTGTACTCTCTGAGTACCTGTAAAATCCCATACATGATCATACATTTTCTGTAAAAACATAAAACTTTGCTCTGAACCAAGGCTCAACCTGTGCATGCACTATCTCTGTACTACACTGTACTACAGAACCCCTTCATAGAGCTCTCATCATTGCTCTAGACGGGTTAACACTGATAATATGTTAAGCCTGGTTTTCATACTCATCAAGAAAACACATGTACATAACCAACCATGTATACAAAAAGGGATTTACAAGACAAATAGGTCAAGCACACTACTGAACTCTATACAATGCTAAAACATCTCTTTACAAAGAATACATGTCCACACTATACTATTACAACACTCTTTACTCTTCATGTACTCTTCTGACTCCCCCTGAACTCTGATCCTGCAAGACTGGGGTTAAGGGAGAGGGGTGAGCTATACTAGTCTAGTGAGTAGAACATTAAAACATGTTAATAAACATGCTCATATGAAATGCATCATATCACAGACAATTCACAACAAGGATGAATGTGTCACCAATAGTCCCGACATACAAACTCGTGCCAGGGCGTAGAATGGGCACCTGGTCTTCCTCATATCTCGTGCCAGGGCGTAGAATGGACACCTGGTCTTTCTCATAGCTCGTGCCAGGGTGTAGAATGGGCACCTGGTCTTTCTCAGGGACTAATGGATCATCCACTATCCATCCACATCAACAACATAGAATGCAATGCAACATATTCGTGAATTCTAATGCAATCAACCTATTGCATATTCATGGTGCATGAAACATGCTAAAAGCATTTGATTTCTCAATTAAAAAGATTAAGTTTAGTTCCACTCACCTCTGGCTGACTCTGAAGCAGTGCTCACTGCAGATCTCTTTGGTTCCTCTGGTCCGTTCCTACACAGATGGACTCCAATGAGGGACTAAACTAACTCAAGACCAACTCTATAAATCTCCCCAAAACCCCCCTAAAACATCCTAAAACAATCACATAAAACATGCAAAATAAGGCTGGACAGGGCACTTTCGGCGGCAGGTTCGGCTGCCAAAAGTCCCTTCCAGAGCTGAAACTCAGGTACTTTCGGCAGCACTTCGGCTGCCGAAAGTCCTCTCCAGAGACGAAAGTCCCCAACCTTCGGCGGCCGAAACCCCCCTCCAGAGCCGAAAGTCCAAACTTTCGGGGGCGAGCTTAGGCAGCCGAAACCACCTCCTTAGCATGTTCGGCGGCCGAACCCTCCTTCGGCGGCCAAAACTGGGTTCTCCCGTAAGGCAGAACCCTGCTCTGCTTCATGTAAAACTTCCTCCAAACTTCTCAAACATGCAAACCACAACTCCACAACACACATATACTCAAGTATATGCACAAAGGGGTCCAAAACTACCTTAAAACCCCAACAAACATCACAACTCAACACATAAACATGCTTTGACCACAAATCAACCAAAAACTCAACTTAACTTAAACATGCATCTCTACCCATAAAACTCCATAAAACCTTCATAAAACATGAAAAACAGTTAAGGATCTACACTTACCTCTTGAAGATCTAGAGGATAGGTGATCCTAACGTGGAGATATGGAGCAACTCTCTCTCAAAGTCTCCAAGCTTCAAAACTTTGGTTTTTAGCTCAAAACCTTCAAACAATCATGAAAACTTATCAAAACTTTGAAAGATTTTGAAGAAAACATGAAGATCACACAAGGAAGATCATGGTCTCACTTCTGTCCGTGAAAATGGAAGAAAACTTATCCATTCACCGACCTAGGGCCTTTTATAGGTGGCTAGCCAGACCACCTTCGGCGGCCTAACGTGATTCCAAACTCATGCATGTTCGGCGGCCGAACTTCACCTTCGGCGGCCGAACTTGGCAATTCTTCCTTGGTTCTTTTCTTTCAAAAACTCATTTTCTTTACACTTAAAACATTAAAACATACTAAAATAAGTTATAAAACATATCAATTTCCCTTCTAGAGGGTTCCGACATCCTGGATTCCACCGAAAAATAGAATTCCGATGCCGGACTCTAGCCGGGTATTACATTCTCCCCCCCTTAAGAACATTCATCCCCGAATGTTCCTCAAACAACTAAACACATAAAAAGGAGGAAAAACTAACCTCAAAACAAATATGGATATTGCTGGAGCATAGACTCCCGTGTCTCCCAGGTACACTCTTCTAGATTATGGTGGTTCCAAAGGACTTTCACCATCGGAATTTCCTTGTTCCTCAGCTTTCTGATCTGCGTGTCTAGGATCCGCACTGGCTGCTTTATATAGGTGAGATCTCCAAGGATCTCTACATCAGGCTCACTAAGAACCTTACTCGGATCTGACACGAACTTCCATAGCATAGAAATATGGAACACCGGGTGAATTATCTCTATAGAAGCAGGTAAATTCAGCTTATACGACACATTTTCGATCTTCTGCAAGATCTCAAAGGGTCCAATGTATCGTGGAGCTAGCTTACCCTTCTTCCCAAAACGAACCACTCCCTTCATTGGAGACACCTTCAGCAATACCATATCACCCTCCTGAAACTCTATCTGCTTCCTGCAGACGTCTGCATAGCTTTTCTGCCTGCTAACAGCAGTTCTGATTCTCTCTCTGATAATGGGCACTACCCTGCTGGTGATTTCTACTAACTCTGGCCCTGCAAGAGCCTTCTCTCCCACTTCTTCCCAGCAAACAGGTGATCTGCACTTCCTCCCATACAAAGCATCATATGGAGCCATCCCTATGCTAGCATGATGGCTGTTATTATAGGCAAACTCCACCAAAGGTAGATGCTACCTCCAAGAACCGTCAAAATCTAACACACACATTCTGAGCATATCCTCTATGGTCTGGATGGTCCTCTCTGACTGTCCGTCAGTCTGTGGATGGAAAGCAATGCTGAAATCCAATCTTGTGCCCATAGCACTCTGCAGACTCCGCCAAAATCTGGAGGTGAACTGAGGTCCTCTATCTGACACTATAGACACTGGAACCCCATGCAACCTTACTATCTCCTCCAAATAAACCTGTGCCAACTTATCCACAGAGTAAGTACTCCTAACAGGGATGAAATGAGCAGATTTAGTCAGTCTGTCCACAATCACCCATATGGAGTCTAACCTGTTGGACGCTGCCGGGAAGCCCACTACAAAATCCATAGCTATGTTCTCCCATTTCCACTCTGGAATCGGTAATGGGTTAAGCATTCCAGCCGGCTTCTGATGTTCCAGTTTCACCCTCTGACAAATCTCACAGGCGGACACAAACTGTGCCACTTCTTTCTTCATGGCTGGCCACCAATACACCCTTTTTAGATCCTGATACATCTTGGTGGCTCCAGGGTGAACACTGTACTTGGCATTATGAGCTTCCCTTATAATGTCTCCCTTCAGATTCACGACATCTGGTACACATAGTCGATTCCCATAGTGGAGGATCCCTTTGCTGTCAAATCTGAACTCTGCACTGTTGCCCGACTGAACAGTCCTGGCAATTTTCACTAACTCAGGATCCTCATGCTGTTTTTGAGCTACCTGCTCCAGAAACACAGGTGTCACTCTCATCTGTGCTATCAACACACCCGTACCAGACAACTCTAGCCGTAGCCCTTCATCGATGAGCTTATAAAACTCCATCACCATTGGTCTTCTCTCTGCTGCTATATGGGATAAACTGCCAAGTGATTTCCGGCTTAGGGCGTCTGCCACAACATTCGCCTTACCTGGATGATACTGGATCTTGCAATCATAGTCATTGAGTAGTTCCACCCATCTTCTCTGCCTCAAATTCAGCTCTTTCTTACTCAAGATGTACTGTAAACTCTTGTGATCTGTGAAAATCTCGCATTTAACCCCATAAAGGTAATGCCTCCACATCTTGAGTGCAAAGATAACTGCCGCCATCTCTAGGTCATGGGTGGGGTAATTCAACTCATGCTTCTTCAGCTGTCTAGAAGCATAAGCAATCACCCTGTCATTCTGTATCAAAACACAACCCAATCCCACTCTGGATGCATCACAGAACACTGTGAAGTCCTCATTACTGACGGGCAGAGCTAACACCGGTGCTGATGTTAATCTTCTCTTTAGCTCTTCAAAGCTCTCTTCACATTGATCAGACCAGACAAACTTCTGGTTCTTCTTTGTTAGTTTGGTCATAGGAGCAACAATCTTTGAGAAGTCCTGAACGAACCTCCTGTAGTAACCTGCCAAACCTAAAAAGCTTTTAATCTCTGTCACTATAGTGGGTCTGGGCCAGTTAGCTACAGCCTCTATCTTCTTGGGGTCTACCTCAATACCTTCTGCTGATACTACATGCCCCAAGAATGAAATGCTCCTTAACCAGAACTCACACTTACAGAACTTGGCATACAAGCCATGCTCTCTCAGAGTCTGCAGAACTATCCTCAGATGATGGGCATGCTCCTCTACATTTCTGGAATACACTAAGATATCATCGATGAAGACAATAACAAAGTGATCCAGATACTGGCTGAAAACTCTGTTCATGAGGTCCATGAATGCTGCAAGGGCGTTAGTCAACCCGAACGGCATTACTAAGAACTCATAATGCCCATATCTGGTCCTGAAGGCTGTCTTTGGCACATCTGCCTCTCTGACTCTCAACTGATGATACCCGGATCTCAGATCTATTTTAAAAAAACATCCCGCTCCAGCTAGATGGTCAAATAGATCATCGATCCTAGGTAGGGGATACTTATTCTTGGTAGTGACCTTGTTCAACTGTCTGTAGTCGATACAAAGTCTGAGGGATCCATCCTTCTTTCTGACAAAAAGCACTGGAGCACCCCAAGGTGAGGTACTAGGGCGGATGAAACCCTTATCTACCAACTCCTGCAACTGCTCTTTCAGTTCTTTTAATTCTGCTGGTGCCATCCTGTAGGGAGGAATAGAGATAGGTCTGGTACCAGGCAGCAATTCTATTTCAAACTCTATATCCCTATCAGGTGGTAGTCCTGAATGCTCGTCTGGGAAGACATCTGGAAATTCTCAGACTACTGGTACTGAGGCTGGCTCCCTAACCTGATTATCTAGCTCTCTCACATGAGCTAGAAACCCCTGACAACCCTTCCTGAGCAATCTACGAGCCTGAAGGGCTGAGATCAAACCTCTAGGTGTACCCCTCCTGTCTCCTCTGACTCTGACCCATCCAGATCTCTGAGACTAACTACCTTGTCTCTACAGTCCAAGGTAGCACCATATGTAGATAGCCAATCCATCCCTAGAATGACATCAAAATCCGTCAAATCTAGAACCACAAGGTCAGCTGGAAGGCCTCTACCCTCTATGAACACTGGACTGAAACAACAGACTAACTCTGCCACTGATGGGTCACATTTGGGTCCACTGACCCAGAGAGGACACTCTAACCTAGAGACTATCAGACCCAATCTCTCCACGGCTCTCGAAGCAATAAAAGAGTGAGAAGCACCGGGGTCCATCAAAGCATACACATCAGAACACCCAATGATGAGATTACCTGACACCACTGTGTTCGACGTGTTTGCCTCCTCCTGAGTCACAGTGAAGATCCGTGCTGGGGCTACCGGACCTCCACCTCGGGAACCTGCTGCTGAAGAAGAGGCTGACCCTCTCCCTCTACCTCTGCCACTACTCTGCGGCATGGCTGAAGCTGCTAGTTGAGCCACACTGCCAGAAGTCATCTGCTGGGATGGTGCCATGAAGGTCGCCTTAGGACATTCCCATGCAAAATGCCCCTCCTGCCCACAGTTAAAGCAGGCTGTAGATCCCAACCGACAAACTCCCCTGTGTGATCTCCCACATCTCATACATACTGGACTGTCTATGCCAGAGCTTGAGCCACTACCCATTCCCAGACCAGACTTGATCTTGCTCCAGAACTTGTTCTTTTTCACTTTTGCCTTTCCCCATTTCTTGCTGCCTGAAGCTGCTGCGCTGGGGGTCTTAGAACTCGAAGGCTGTGCCACTTGCTGTTTTACTGTCCCCTGAATGATGGCACTTGCCTCCATCTTCCTAGCTGCATCCACTATAGAGTGGAAACTCTCTTTCTCTGCTGGAAGAATCAAGGAGGAATACCTGGGATGAAGTCTCATAGTATATCTCCTTGCCTTCTTCTGGTCAGTGTCATAAGCCTGACCCACATACTGAAGCAATTCCAGGAACTTGTCTGTGTATTCATCTACACTCATTTCTTTCGTCTGTCTCAGCTGCTCAAATTCTATCACTTTCATCTCCCTGGAACTGTCAGGAAAAGCCCACCTAGCAAATTCATTGGCGAACTCTCCCCACGACATGCTGTCCAACCTGGGGTCCACATAATTCTTGAACCACTCTTGAGCCTTCTTGCATTTCAGTATGAACCCCGCCATCTCAATGGCTCTGCTATCATCCGCTCCTAACTCATCGGTTATCATCTTAACCGTTCTGAGGTACTCAAATGGATCGTCTCCCGTATTGAATTTGGGAGCATCCAACTTCAGGTACTCTGTCATTTTCACTTTACTTCCCCCAGATGAGCTAGGTTGAGGTAGCTTGGACAACAGGTGCTACTGGTTCTGGTGGTGGAGAAGGTGCTATATCTTTGGGATCAGGGTGTGCTGGACTTGGATGGAAAGGTGAGGGTGGATACATGGGATATGGTGGGTAAAAAGGAGGATAAGGCATATAAGGCATGTAGGTAGGATATGGGGTAAAGCTAGAGTAATCCGACATACCCCCCATCGGATACCCCTGGGCCCTGTGGAAAGGGTGGATAGTGGGGTGGATAACCAAACCCCGAGGCCTGAGCGCCTCCTTGAGACTCTCCCATACCCTCTTCAGAACTGCCCATACCCATGCTTTCCTCTCTTTGCTGATCCACATCCATAGCCTCCCTCATTTCATCTGACCTCCCTCCTCTATCTGTTCCTCTTCTGCTCTCGTCAAAAGACCTTCTAGGGTCTCTTGACGTACCCTCCCTGCTTGATCTCTGAGACATTGCCCTTGGCAACGCAGGAGGACGAGCATCTGAACCCTCACTCACTGGTGGGACTCCAGTCAATCGTGCAGATCGACGAGTTCCTCACATCTTAACTCTGGAAAACAACACATAACACATTAGCATCAATAGTCCATGTAGAAACACATGAACCCTCAAGCATACATCACATATCAACAATGCACATGCATAAATCATGGCATTACACATCATCATATAGACAGGACTCAACATCCTATCCTAGTGGACATGATTTCCTATTGTGCTTGACCTCCTATAACCTTTATGAGCCCGACACTCTCTATCTAGGTTCAACCATATGAACCTAGGGCTCTGATACCAATCTGTAATGACCCGAAAACCGGACCGCTACCGGCGCTAGGATCCAGATTTACTTAAGGTCGCCGAGACCCGTAGCAAGCCTACTATGCTCTCTGAGTACCTGTAAAATCCCATACATGATCATACATTTTCTGTAAAAACATAAAACTTTGCTCTGAACCAAGGCTCAACCTGTGCATGCACTATCTCTGTACTACAGAACCCCTTCATAGAGCTCTCATCATTGCTCTAGACGGGTTAACACTGATAATATGTTAAGTCTGGTTTTCATACTCATCAAGAAAACACATGTACATCACCAACCATGTATACAAAAAGGGATTTACAAGACAAATAGGTCAAGCACACTACTGAACTCTATACAATGCTAAAACATCTCTTTACAAAGAATACATGTCCACACTATACTATTACAACACTCTTTACTCTTCATGTACTCTTCTGACTCCCTCTGAACTCTGATCCTGCAAGACTGGGGTTAAGGGAGAGGGGTTAGCTATACTAGCCCAGTGAGTAGAATAGTAAAACATGTTAATAAACATGCTCATATGAAATCTATCATATCACAGACAATTCACAGCAAGGATGAATGTGTCACCAATAGTCCCGACATACTAAACTCGTGCCAAGGCGTAGAATGGGCACCTGGTCTTTCTCAGGGACTAATGGATCATCCACTATCCATCTACATCAACAACATAGAATGCAATGCAACATATTCGTGAATTCTAATGCAATTAACCTATTGCATATTCATGGTGCATAAAACATGCTAAAAGCATTTGATTTCTCAATTAAAAAGATTAAGTTTAGTTCCACTCACCTCTGGCTGACTCTGAAGCAGTGCTCACTGCAGATCTCTTTGGTTCCTCTGGTCCGTTCCTACACAGATGGACTCCAATGAGGGACCAAACTAACTCAAGACCAACTCTATAAATCTCCCCAAAACCCCCCTAAAACATCCTAAAACAATCACATAAAACATGCAAAAGAAGGCTGGACAGGGCACTTTCGGCGGCAGGTTCGACGGCCGAAAGTCCCTTCCAGAGCCGAAACTCAGGTACTTTCGGCGGCACTTCGGCTGTCGAAAGTCCTCTCCAGAGAAGAAAGTCCCCAACCTTCGGCGGCACCTTCGGCGGCCGAAATCCCCCTCCAGAGCCGAAAGTCCAAACTTTCGGGGGCGAGCTTAGGCAGCCGAAACAACCTCCTTAGCATGTTCGGCGGCCGAAACTGGGTTCTCCCGTAAGGCAGAACCCTACTCTGCTTCATGCAAAACTTCCTCCAAACTTCTCAAACATGCAAACCACAACTCCACAACACACATATACTCAAGTATATGCACAAAGGGGTCCAAAACTACCTTAAAACCCCAACAAACATCACAACTCAACACATAAACATGCTTTGACCACAAATCAACCAAAAACTCAACTTAACCTAAACATGCATCTCTACCCATAAAACTCCATAAAACCTTCATAAAACATGAAAAGCAGTTAAGGATCTACACTTACCTCTTGAAGATCTAGAGGATAGGTGATCCTAACGTGGAGATATGGAGCAACTCTCTCTCAAAGTCTCCAAGCTTCAAAACTTTGGTTTTTAGCTCAAAACCTTCAAATAATCATGAAAACTTATCAAAACTTTGAAAGATTTTGAAGAAAACATGAAGATCACCCAAGGAAGATCATGGTCTCACCTCTGTCCGTGAAAATGGAAGAAAACTTATCCATTCACCGACCTAGGGCCTTTTATCGGTGGCTGGCCAGACCACCTTCGGCGGCCTAACGTGATTCCAAACTCATGCATGTTCGGCGGCCGAACTTCACCTTCGGCGGCCGAACCTGGCAATTCTTCCTTGGTTCTTTTCTTTCAAAAAATCATTTTCTTTACACTTAAAACATTAAAACATACTAAAATAAGTTATAAAACATATCAATTTCCCTTCTAGAGGGTTTCGACATCCTGGATTCCACCGGAAAATAGAATTTCGATGCCGGACTCCAGCCGGGTATTACAGATATCCTACAAATATATGATTTGTATCCCTTTTTTGTATGAGAGCATAGCACGACAAGTTTTCAAAATGCCTCTTAATGCCATACCAAGTACGACCTTGAGGATCTTTATATTTGTCAATCACCCGTCTATTATTACTAATATGTAACTTCTTCTTATATTTTTTATTGTTGTACAATTGTTTGTTGCTTATAGATATCGTTGATATATTATTTAAGAAAAAAATTTACAAAATATAATTTTATTAGAAATAATATAGAGAAATTATAATATTACATAAATATAAAACAGATCAACAATGCCTAATGGCATATATTTGTTTATTATGACCAGACTTTTCACATATAGTACAATAATTTTCAGATGTCAAAGAAACCTTTGATATCCTCTAATCCATTTCGTTTTGAATTCTGTTGCTTCTTAGATAACCTTTTTTTCTAATTCTTTGTATATCAGGAATTAGATTTTTACGGTCAGGTTCTGGTCAGTAATTAGAATGTCCTAACGAATTGAACATACTATCATAACATTTTAGTGTGCATTCCAAGGTGTAGTATGTATCAACATATTAATCATAATCTATGGATTTAGATAGACAAGCTGCTATACGTGTGAACATGAGATTCACATCTCTTGAAATTTAGCACACGTGCATTACCTTCAATCAGTTTCACAACTTGCTTATTTTAGGTACCACTAGTAAGAACTTCAAAAACTAAAGTCTCTTTACTAAATTGTGTCACCCGATGCCTTGTTGCTTTCATCTTATTATTCCGAATTAGTTTTGTACATGCGTGTGTAAAAGTATGTCCCATTTGCATTTGATCCAAATACGTTGTGCAACGTATATTAAAGTAGTTAGCACACTGATAAAATTTTTTTTTCAACTATAGCTATGACGAGCAATGCGAAAATCCCTTTAACATCCCATTGACAGATTCAATGGAATTTTGTAGTCATGGATCTATACCTTTTTCCTCCATCATGTGATCATGTCCCAAATTTCTAAAGGTCTTTTAAGGGCTCTCTCAAATATTTCGAGACTGACATCTTGTATCTTATTCATAGCATCGTAAAATTTTTACTTCTGATTCTGATTAGCTAAAAGTAAAAAAGTATAAGTACTTAATATTAATTTTTCATGCACGAATTAATGGCACAAAACAGATTATATGTTTATATGAAAATTGTATGACTGACTTATCTTGCGCAAAGTCTCCTTCATATCGGCATTTTTAAATTTTATATTGTAATTGCTCAAGAAATGCTGAATACAATATCATGGTTGGCTGATGGGGGCTGCCACTAATCCTTTTGCATTGCCTTTTTGATACGGATCCAATAGGGCAATTTCTAACAATGGTGTGGAGCAAACTTATGTCATTCAAATGGATCTAAAAGGAGTTCAAAATCATATTCATATGATCCATATATATTTGGGCGTGCTTCAACTCATATGAGACAGATTTGGCAACACTTGCAACTTGCAATCATAGGCTTAGGGAGCCTAATCAAACCTATGAGCTAAAACTACACAAAGGGAAGCTAAAGTG